>NC_083740.1:24407387-24777387 GCF_033458585.1 Syngnathus typhle
GCTCGCCGAGAAAATGCGATTTAAGCAATAAAATTAAAAATGCTTATAAAACATAAACCAAACGTTGGAGGTGGTCATTTCTTAATGCGCAGTAATAAACTCGGCACTCTAAAGCACCCGAGAGCGTTTTTTTCGATGCCAACCTAACCAGAGTGACGGGAGCGGCACAATTCAGAAAAAGTGCTCAGCTCGCCGAGAAAATGCGATTTAAGCAATAAAATTAAAAATGCTTATAAAACATAAACCAAACGTTGGAGGTGGTCATTTCTTAATGCGCAGTAATAAACTCGGCACTCTAAAGCACCCGAGAGCGTTTTTTTCGATGCCAACCTAACCAGAGTGACGGGAGCGGCACAATTCAGAAAAAGCGCTCAGCTCGCCGAGAAAATGCGATTTAAGCAATAAAATTAAAAATGCTTATAAAACATAAACCAAACGTTGGAGGTGGTCATTTCCTAATGCGCAGTAATAAACTCGGCACTCTAAAGCACCCGAGAGCGTTTTTTTCGATGCCAACCTAACCAGAGTGACGGGAGCGGCACAATTCAGAAAAAGTGCTCAGCTCGCCGAGAAAATGCGATTTAAGCAATAAAATTAAAAATGCTTATTAAACATAAACCAAACGTTGGAGGTGGTCATTTCTTCATGCGCAGTGAATAACTCGGCACTCTAAAGCACCCGAGAGCGTTTTTTTTCGATGCCAACCTAACCAGAGTGACGGGAGCGGCACAATTCAGAAAAAGCGCTCAGCTCGCCGAGAAAATGCGATTTAAGCAATAAAATTAAAAATGCTTATTAAACATAAACCAAACATTGGAGGTGGTCATTTCTTCATGCGCAGTAAATAACTCGGCACTCTAAAGCACCCGAGAGCGTTTTTTTCGATGCCAACCTAACCAGAGTGACGGGAGCGGCACAATTCAGAAAAAGCGCTCAGCTCGCCGAGAAAATGCGATTTAAGCAATAAAATTAAAAATGCTTATAAAACATAAACCAAACGTTGGAGGTGGTCATTTCTTCATGCGCAGTGATAAACTCGGCACTCTAAAGCACCCGAGAGCGTTTTTTTCGATGCCAACCTAACCAGAGTGACGGGAGCGGCACAATTCAGAAAAAGTGCTCAGCTCGCCGAGAAAATGCGATTTAAGCAATAAAATTAAAAATGCTTATAAAACATAAACCAAACGTTGGAGGTGGTCATTTCTTAATGCGCAGTAATAAACTCGGCACTCTAAAGCACCCGAGAGCGTTTTTTTCGATGCCAACCTAACCAGAGTGACGGGAGCGGCACAATTCAGAAAAAGTTCTCAGCTCGCCGAGAAAATGCGATTTAAGCAATAAAATTAAAAATGCTTATAAAACATAAACCAAACGTTGGAGGTGGTCATTTCTTAATGCGCAGTGATAAACTCGGCACTCTAAAGCACCCGAGAGCGTTTTTTTCGATGCCAACCTAACCAGAGTGACGGGAGCGGCACAATTCAGAAAAAGCGCTCAGCTCGCCGAGAAAATGCGATTTAAGCAATAAAATTAAAAATGCTTATAAAACATAAACCAAACGTTGGAGGTGGTCATTTCTTCGTGCGCAGTGAATAACTCGGCACTCTAAAGCACCCGAGAGCGTTTTTTTCGATGCCAACCTAACCAGATTGACGGGAGCGGCACAATTCAGAAAAAGTGCTCAGCTCGCCGAGAAAATGCGATTTAAGCAATAAAATTAAAAATGCTTATAAAACATAAACCAAACGTTGGAAGTGGTCATTTCTTCATGCGCAGTGATAAACTCGGCACTCTAAAGCACCCGAGAGCGTTTTTTTCGATGCCAACCTAACCAGAGTTACGGGAGCGGCACAATTCAGAAAAAGCGCTCAGCTCGCCGAGAAAATGCGATTTAAGCAATAAAATTAAAAATGCTTATAAAACATAAACCAAACGTTGGAGGTGGTCATTTCTTCATGCGCAGTGATAAACTCGGCACTCTAAAGCACCCGAGAGCGTTTTTTTCGATGCCAACCTAACCAGAGTGACGGGAGCGGCACAATTCAGAAAAAGCGCTCAGCTCGCCGAGAAAATGCGATTTAAGAAATAAAATTAAAAATGCTTATAAAACATAAACCAAACGTTGGAGGTGGTCATTTCTTCATGCGCAGTGATAAACTCGGCACTCTAAAGCACCCGAGAGCGTTTTTTTCGATGCCAACCTAACCAGAGTGACGGGAGCGGCACAATTCAGAAAAAGTGCTCAGCTCGCCGAGAAAATGCGATTTAAGCAATAAAATTAAAAATGCTTATAAAACATAAACCAAACGTTGGAGGTGGTCATTTCTTCATGCGCAGTGAATAACTCGGCACTCTAAAGCACCCGAGAGCGTTTTTTTCGATGCCAACCTAACCAGAGTGACGGGAGCGGCACAATTCAGAAAAAGCGCTCAGCTCGCCGAGAAAATGCGATTTAAGCAATAAAATTAAAAATGCTTATAAAACATAAACCAAACGTTGGAGGTGGTCATTTCTTCATGCGCAGTGATAAACTCGGCACTCTAAAGCACCCGAGAGCGTTTTTTTCGATGCCAACCTAACCAGAGTGACGGGAGCGGCACAATTCAGAAAAAGTGCTCAGCTCGCCGAGAAAATGCGATTTAAGCAATAAAATTAAAAATGCTTATAAAACATAAACCAAACGTTGGAGGTGGTCATTTCTTCATGCGCAGTGAATAACTCGGCACTCTAAAGCACCCGAGAGCGTTTTTTTCGATGCCAACCTAACCAGAGTGACGGGAGCGGCACAATTCAGAAAAAGTGCTCAGCTCGCCGAGAAAATGCGATTTAAGCAATAAAATTAAAAATGCTTATAAAACATAAACCAAACGTTGGAGGTGGTCATTTCTTAATGCGCAGTAATAAACTCGGCACTCTAAAGCACCCGAGAGCGTTTTTTTCGATGCCAACCTAACCAGAGTGACGGGAGCGGCACAATTCAGAAAAAGTGCTCAGCTCGCCGAGAAAATGCGATTTAAGCAATAAAATTAAAAATGCTTATAAAACATAAACCAAACGTTGGAGGTGGTCATTTCTTAATGCGCAGTAATAAACTCGGCACTCTAAAGCACCCGAGAGCGTTTTCTTCGATGCCAACCTAACCAGAGTGACGGGAGCGGCACAATTCAGAAAAAGCGCTCAGCTCACCGAGAAAATGCGATTTAAGCAATAAAATTAAAAATGCTTATAAAACATAAACCAAACGTTGGAGGTGGTCATTTCTTCGTGCGCAGTGAATAACTCGGCACTCTAAAGCACCCGAGAGCGTTTTTTTCGATGCCAACCTAACCAGAGTGACGGGAGAGGCACAATTCAGAAAAAGCGCTCAGCTCGCCGAGAAAATGCGATTTAAGCAATAAAATTAAAAATGCTTATAAAACATAAACCAAACGTTGGAGGTGGTCATTTCTTCATGCGCAGTGATAAACTCGGCACTCTAAAGCACCCGAGAGCGTTTTTTTCGATGCCAACCTAACCAGAGTGACGGGAGCGGCACAATTCAGAAAAAGTGCTCAGCTCGCCGAGAAAATGCGATTTAAGCAATAAAATTAAAAATGCTTATAAAACATAAACCAAACATTGGAGGTGGTCTTTTCTTCATGCGCAGTGAATAACTCGGCACTCTAAAGCACCCGAGAGCGTTTTTTTCGATGCCAACCTAACCAGAGTGACGGGAGCGGCACAATTCAGAAAAAGCGCTCAGCTCGCCGAGAAAATGCGATTTAAGCAATAAAATTAAAAATGCTTATAAAACATAAACCAAACGTTGGAGGTGGTCATTTCTTAATGCGCAGTAATAAACTCGGCACTTAAAGCACCCGTGAGCGTTTTTTTCGATGCCAACCTAACCAGAGTGACGGGAGCGGCACAATTCAGAAAAAGTGCTCAGCTCGCCGAGAAAATGCGATTTAAGCAATAAAATTAAAAATGCTTATAAAACATAAACCAAACGTTGGAAGTGGTCATTTCTTCATGCGCAGTGATAAACTCGGCACTCTAAAGCACCCGAGAGCATTTTTTTCGATGCCAACCTAACCAGAGTTACGGGAGCGGCACAATTCAGAAAAAGCGCTCAGCTCGCCGAGAAAATGCGATTTAAGCAATAAAATTAAAAATGCTTATAAAACATAAACCAAACGTTGGAGGTGGTCATTTCTTCATGCGCAGTGATAAACTCGGCACTCTAAAGCACCCGAGAGCGTTTTTTTCGATGCCAACCTAACCAGAGTGACGGGAGCGGCACAATTCAGGAAAAGCGCTCAGCTCGCCGAGAAAATGCGATTTAAGCAATAAAATTAAAAATGCTTATAAAACATAAACCAAACGTTGGAGGTGGTCATTTCTTCATGCGCAGTGATAAACTCGGCACTCTAAAGCACCCGAGAGCGTTTTTTTCGATGCCAACCTAACCAGAGTGACGGGAGCGGCACAATTCAGAAAAAGTGCTCAGCTCGCCGAGAAAATGCGATTTAAGCAATAAAATTAAAAATTCTTATAAAACATAAACCAAACGTTGGAGGTGGTCATTTCTTAATGCGCAGTAATAAACTCGGCACTCTAAAGCACCCGAGAGCGTTTTTTTCGATGCCAACCTAACCAGAGTGACGGGAGCGGCACAATTCAGAAAAACTGCTCAGCTCGCCGAGAAAATGCGATTTAAGCAATAAAATTAAAAATGCTTATAAAACATAAACCAAACGTTGGAGGTGGTCATTTCTTAATGCGCAGTAATAAACTCGGCACTCTAAAGCACCCGAGAGCGTTTTTTTCGATGCCAACCTAACCAGAGTGACGGGAGCGGCACAATTCAGAAAAAGCGCTCAGCTCGCCGAGAAAATGCGATTTAAGCAATAAAATTAAAAATGCTTATAAAACATAAACCAAACGTTGGAGGTGGTCATTTCTTCGTGCGCAGTGAATAACTCGGCACTCTAAAGCACCCGAGAGCGTTTTTTTCGATGCCAACCTAACCAGAGTGACGGGAGCGGCACAATTCAGAAAAAGTGCTCAGCTCGCCGAGAAAATGCGATTTAAGCAATAAAATTAAAAATGCTTATAAAACATAAACCAAACGTTGGAGGTGGTCATTTCTTAATGCGCAGTAATAAACTCGGCACTCTAAAGCACCCGAGAGCGTTTTTTTCGATGCCAACCTAACCAGAGTGACGGGAGCGGCACAATTCAGAAAAAGTGCTCAGCTCGCCGAGAAAATGCGATTTAAACAATAAAATAAAAAATGCTTATTAAACATAAACCAAACGTTGGAGGTGGTCATTTCTTCATGCGCAGTGAATAACTCGGCACTCTAAAGCACCCGAGAGCGTTTTTTTCGATGCCAACCTAACCAGAGTGACGGGAGCGGCACAATTCAGAAAAAGCGCTCAGCTCGCCGAGAAAATGCGATTTAAGCAATAAAATTAAAAATGCTTATAAAACATAAACCAAACGTTGGAGGTGGTCATTTCTTAATGCGCAGTAATAAACTCGGCACTCTAAAGCACCCGAGAGCGTTTTTTTCGATGCCAACCTAACCAGAGTGACGGGAGCGGCACAATTCAGAAAAAGTGCTCAGCTCGCCGAGAAAATGCGATTTAAGCAATAAAATTAAATATGCTTATTAAACATAAACCAAACGTTGGAGGTGGTCATTTCTTCATGCGCAGTGAATAACTCGGCACTCTAAAGCACCCGAGAGCGTTTTTTTCGATGCCAACCTAACCAGAGTGACGGGAGCGGCACAATTCAGAAAAAGCGCTCAGCTCGCCGAGAAAATGCGATTTAAGCAATAAAATTAAAAATGCTTATTAAACATAAACCAAACGTTGGAGGTGGTCATTTCTTCATGCGCAGTGAATAACTCGGCACTCTAAAGCACCCGAGAGCGTTTTTTTCGATGCCAACCTAACCAGAGTGACGGGAGCGGCACAATTCAGAAAAAGCGCTCAGCTCGCCGAGAAAATGCGATTTAAGCAATAAAATTAAAAATGCTTATAAAACATAAACCAAACGTTGGAGGTGGTCATTTCTTCATGCGCAGTGATAAACTCGGCACTCTAAAGCACCCGAGAGCGTTTTTTTCGATGCCAACCTAACCAGAGTGACGGGAGCGGCACAATTCAGAAAAAGTGCTCAGCTCGCCGAGAAAATGCGATTTAAGCAATAAAATTAAAAATGCTTATAAAACATAAACCAAACGTTGGAGGTGGTCATTTCTTCATGCGCAGTGAATAACTCGGCACTCTAAAGCACCCGAGAGCGTTTTTTTCGATGCCAACCTAACCAGAGTGACGGGAGCGGCACAATTCAGAAAAAGTGCTCAGCTCGCCGAGAAAATGCGATTTAAGCAATAAAATTAAAAATGCTTATAAAACATAAACCAAACGTTGGAGGTGGTCATTTCTTAATGCGCAGTAATAAACTCGGCACTCTAAAGCACCCGAAAGCGTTTTTTTCGATGCCAACCTAACCAGAGTGACGGGAGCGGCACAATTCAGAAAAAGCGCTCAGCTCGCCGAGAAAATGCGATTTAAGCAATAAAATTAAAAATGCTTATAAAACATAAACCAAACGTTGGAGGTGGTCATTTCTTCATGCGCAGTGATAAACTCGGCACTCTAAAGAACCCGAGAGCGTTTTTTTCGATGCCAACCTAACCAGAGTGACGGGAGCGGCACAATTCAGAAAAAGTGCTCAGCTCGCCGAGAAAATGCGATTCAAGCAATAAAATTAAAAATGCTTATTAAACATAAACCAAACGTTGGAGGTGGTCATTTCTTCATGCGCAGTGAATAACTCGGCACTCTAAAGCACCCGAGAGCGTTTTTTTCGATGCCAACCTAACCAGAGTGACGGGAGCGGCACAATTCAGAAAAAGTGCTCAGCTCGCCGAGAAAATGCGATTTAAGCAATAAAATTAAAAATGCTTATAAAACATAAACCAAACGTTGGAGGTGGTCATTTCTTAATGCGCAGTAATAAACTCGGCACTCTAAAGCACCCGAGAGCGTTTTTTTTTATGCCAACCTAACCAGAGTGACGGGAGCGGCACAATTCAGAAAAAGTGCTCAGCTCGCCGAGAAAATGCGATTTAAGCAATAAAATTAAAAATGCTTATAAAACATAAACCAAACGTTGGAGGTGGTCATTTCTTAATGCGCAGTAATAAACTCGGCACTCTAAAGCACCCGAGAGCGTTTTTTTCGATGCCAACCTAACCAGAGTGACGGGAGCGGCACAATTCAGAAAAAGTGCTCAGCTCGCCGATTAAATGCGATTTAAGCAATAAAATTAAAAATGCTTATTAAACATAAACCAAACGTTGGAGGTGGTCATTTCTTCATGCGCAGTGAATAACTCGGCACTCTAAAGCACCCGATAGCGTTTTTTTCGATGCCAACCTAACCAGAGTGACGGGAGCGGCACAATTCAGAAAAAGTGCTCAGCTCGCCGAGAAAATGCGATTTAAGCAATAAAATTAAAAATGCTTATAAAACATAAACCAAACGTTGGAGGTGGTCATTTCTTAATGCGCAGTAATAAACTCGGCACTCTAAAGCACCCGAGAGCGTTTTTTTCGATGCCAACCTAACCAGAGTGACGGGAGCGGCACAATTCAGAAAAAGCGCTCAGCTCGCCGAGAAAATGCGATTTAAGCAATAAAATTAAAAATGCTTATAAAACATAAACCAAACGTTGGAGGTGGTCATTTCTTCATGCGCAGTGATAAACTCGGCACTCTAAAGCACCCGAGAGCGTTTTTTTCGATGCCAACCTAACCAGAGTGACGGGAGCGGCACAATTCAGAAAAAGTGCTCAGCTCGCCGAGAAAATGCGATTCAAGCAATAAAATTAAAAATGCTTATTAAACATAAACCAAACGTTGGAGGTGGTCATTTCTTCATGCGCAGTGAATAACTCGGCACTCTAAAGCACCCGAGAGCGTTTTTTTCGATGCCAACCTAACCAGAGTGACGGGAGCGGCACAATTCAGAAAAAGTGCTCAGCTCGCCGAGAAAATGCGATTTAAGCAATAAAATTAAAAATGCTTATAAAACATAAACCAAACGTTGGAGGTGGTCATTTCTTAATGCGCAGTAATAAACTCGGCACTCTAAAGCACCCGAGAGCGTTTTTTTCGATGCCAACCTAACCAGAGTGACGGGAGCGGCACAATTCAGAAAAAGTGCTCAGCTCGCCGAGAAAATGCGATTTAAGCAATAAAATTAAAAATGCTTATTAAACATAAACCAAACGTTGGAGGTGGTCATTTCTTCATGCGCAGTGAATAACTCGGCACTCTAAAGCACCCGATAGCGTTTTTTTCGATGCCAACCTAACCAGAGTGACGGGAGCGGCACAATTCAGAAAAAGTGCTCAGCTCGCCGAGAAAATGCGATTTAAGCAATAAAATTAAAAATGCTTATAAAACATAAACCAAACGTTGGAGGTGGTCATTTCTTAATGCGCAGTAATAAACTCGGCACTCTAAAGCACCCGAGAGCGTTTTTTTCGATGCCAACCTAACCAGAGTGACGGGAGCGGCACAATTCAGAAAAAGTGCTCAGCTCGCCGAGAAAATGCGATTTAAGCAATAAAATTAAAAATGCTTATAAAACATAAACCAAACGTTGGAGGTGGTCATTTCTTAATGCGCAGTAATAAACTCGGCACTCTAAAGCACCCGAGAGCGTTTTTTTCGATGCCAACCTAACCAGAGTGACGGGAGCGGCACAATTCAGAAAAAGTGCTCAGCTCGCCGAGAAAATGCGATTTAAGCAATAAAATTAAAAATGCTTATAAAACATAAACCAAACGTTGGAGGTGGTCATTTCTTAATGCGCAGTAATAAACTCGGCACTCTAAAGCACCCGAGAGCGTTTTTTTCGATGCCAACCTAACCAGAGTGACGGGAGCGGCACAATTCAGAAAAAGCGCTCAGCTCGCCGAGAAAATGCGATTTAAGCAATAAAATTAAAAATGCTTATAAAACATAAACCAAACGTTGGAGGTGGTCATTTCCTAATGCGCAGTAATAAACTCGGCACTCTAAAGCACCCGAGAGCGTTTTTTTCGATGCCAACCTAACCAGAGTGACGGGAGCGGCACAATTCAGAAAAAGTGCTCAGCTCGCCGAGAAAATGCGATTTAAGCAATAAAATTAAAAATGCTTATTAAACATAAACCAAACGTTGGAGGTGGTCATTTCTTCATGCGCAGTGAATAACTCGGCACTCTAAAGCACCCGAGAGCGTTTTTTTTCGATGCCAACCTAACCAGAGTGACGGGAGCGTCACAATTCAGAAAAAGCGCTCAGCTCGCCGAGAAAATGCGATTTAAGCAATAAAATTAAAAATGCTTATTAAACATAAACCAAACATTGGAGGTGGTCATTTCTTCATGCGCAGTAAATAACTCGGCACTCTAAAGCACCCGAGAGCGTTTTTTTCGATGCCAACCTAACCAGAGTGACGGGAGCGGCACAATTCAGAAAAAGCGCTCAGCTCGCCGAGAAAATGCGATTTAAGCAATAAAATTAAAAATGCTTATAAAACATAAACCAAACGTTGGAGGTGGTCATTTCTTCATGCGCAGTGATAAACTCGGCACTCTAAAGCACCCGAGAGCGTTTTTTTCGATGCCAACCTAACCAGAGTGACGGGAGCGGCACAATTCAGAAAAAGCGCTCAGCTCGCCGAGAAAATGCGATTTAAGCAATAAAATTAAAAATGCTTATTAAACATAAACCAAACGTTGGAGGTGGTCATTTCTTCATGCGCAGTGAATAACTCGGCACTCTAAAGCACCCGAGAGCGTTTTTTTCGATGCCAACCTAACCAGAGTGACGGGAGCGGCACAATTCAGAAAAAGCGCTCAGCTCGCCGAGAAAATGCGATTTAAGCAATAAAATTAAAAATGCTTATAAAACATAAACCAAACGTTGGAGGTGGTCATTTCTTCATGCGCAGTGATAAACTCGGCACTCTAAAGCACCCGAGAGCGTTTTTTTCGATGCCAACCTAACCAGAGTTACGGGAGCGGCACAATTCAGAAAAAGCGCTCAGCTCGCCGAGAAAATGCGATTTAAGCAATAAAATTAAAAATGCTTATAAAACATAAACCAAACGTTGGAGGTGGTCATTTCTTCATGCGCAGTGATAAACTCGGCACTCTAAAGCACCCGAGAGCGTTTTTTTCGATGCCAACCTAACCAGAGTGACGGGAGCGGCACAATTCAGAAAAAGCGCTCAGCTCGCCGAGAAAATGCGATTTAAGAAATAAAATTAAAAATGCTTATAAAACATAAACCAAACGTTGGAGGTGGTCATTTCTTCATGCGCAGTGATAAACTCGGCACTCTAAAGCACCCGAGAGCGTTTTTTTCGATGCCAACCTAACCAGAGTGACGGGAGCGGCACAATTCAGAAAAAGTGCTCAGCTCGCCGAGAAAATGCGATTTAAGCAATAAAATTAAAAATGCTTATAAAACATAAACCAAACGTTGGAGGTGGTCATTTCTTCATGCGCAGTGAATAACTCGGCACTCTAAAGCACCCGAGAGCGTTTTTTTCGATGCCAACCTAACCAGAGTGACGGGAGCGGCACAATTCAGAAAAAGCGCTCAGCTCGCCGAGAAAATGCGATTTAAGCAATAAAATTAAAAATGCTTATAAAACATAAACCAAACGTTGGAGGTGGTCATTTCTTCATGCGCAGTGATAAACTCGGCACTCTAAAGCACCCGAGAGCGTTTTTTTCGATGCCAACCTAACCAGAGTGACGGGAGCGGCACAATTCAGAAAAAGTGCTCAGCTCGCCGAGAAAATGCGATTTAAGCAATAAAATTAAAAATGCTTATAAAACATAAACCAAACGTTGGAGGTGGTCATTTCTTCATGCGCAGTGAATAACTCGGCACTCTAAAGCACCCGAGAGCGTTTTTTTCGATGCCAACCTAACCAGAGTGACGGGAGCGGCACAATTCAGAAAAAGTGCTCAGCTCGCCGAGAAAATGCGATTTAAGCAATAAAATTAAAAATGCTTATAAAACATAAACCAAACGTTGGAGGTGGTCATTTCTTAATGCGCAGTAATAAACTCGGCACTCTAAAGCACCCGAGAGCATTTTTTTCGATGCCAACCTAACCAGAGTGACGGGAGCGGCACAATTCAGAAAAAGTGCTCAGCTCGCCGAGAAAATGCGATTTAAGCAATAAAATTAAAAATGCTTATAAAACATAAACCAAACGTTGGAGGTGGTCATTTCTTAATGCGCAGTAATAAACTCGGCACTCTAAAGCACCCGAGAGCGTTTTCTTCGATGCCAACCTAACCAGAGTGACGGGAGCGGCACAATTCAGAAAAAGCGCTCAGCTCACCGAGAAAATGCGATTTAAGCAATAAAATTAAAAATGCTTATAAAACATAAACCAAACGTTGGAGGTGGTCATTTCTTCGTGCGCAGTGAATAACTCGGCACTCTAAAGCACCCGAGAGCGTTTTTTTCGATGCCAACCTAACCAGAGTGACGGGAGAGGCACAATTCAGAAAAAGCGCTCAGCTCGCCGAGAAAATGCGATTTAAGCAATAAAATTAAAAATGCTTATAAAACATAAACCAAACGTTGGAGGTGGTCATTTCTTCATGCGCAGTGATAAACTCGGCACTCTAAAGCACCCGAGAGCGTTTTTTTCGATGCCAACCTAACCAGAGTGACGGGAGCGGCACAATTCAGAAAAAGTGCTCAGCTCGCCGAGAAAATGCGATTTAAGCAATAAAATTAAAAATGCTTATAAAACATAAACCAAACGTTGGAGGTGGTCATTTCTTCATGCGCAGTGATAAACTCGGCACTCTAAAGCACCCGAGAGCGTTTTTTTCGATGCCAACCTAACCAGAGTGACGCGAGCGGCACAATTCAGAAAAAGCGCTCAGCTCGACGAGAAAATGCGATTTAAGCAATAAAATTAAAAATGCTTATAAAACATAAACCAAACGTTGGAGGTGGTCATTTCTTCATGCGCAGTGATAAACTCGGCACTCTAAAGCACCCGAGAGCGTTTTTTTCGATGCCAACCTAACCAGAGTGACGGGAGCGGCACAATTCAGAAAAAGTGCTCAGCTCGCCGAGAAAATGCGATTCAAGCAATAAAATTAAAAATGCTTATTAAACATAAACCAAACGTTGGAGGTGGTCATTTCTTCATGCGCAGTGAATAACTCGGCACTCTAAAGCACCCGAGAGCGTTTTTTTTCGATGCCAACCTAACCAGAGTGACGGGAGCGGCACAATTCAGAAAAAGTGCTCAGCTCGCCGAGAAAATGCGATTTAAGCAATAAAATTAAAAATGCTTATAAAACATAAACCAAACGTTGGAGGTGGTCATTTCTTAATGCGCAGTAATAAACTCGGCACTCTAAAGCACCCGAGAGCGTTTTTTTCGATGCCAACCTAACCAGAGTGACGGGAGCGGCACAATTCAGAAAAAGTGCTCAGCTCGCCGAGAAAATGCGATTTAAGCAATAAAATTAAAAATGCTTATAAAACATAAACCAAACGTTGGAGGTGGTCATTTCTTAATGCGCAGTAATAAACTCGGCACTCTAAAGCACCCGAGAGCGTTTTTTTCGATGCCAACCTAACCAGAGTGACGGGAGCGGCACAATTCAGAAAAAGCGCTCAGCTCGCCGAGAAAATGCGATTTAAGCAATAAAATTAAAAATGCTTATTAAACATAAACCAAACGTTGGAGGTGGTCATTTCTTCATGCGCAGTGAATAACTCGGCACTCTAAAGCACCCGATAGCGTTTTTTTCGATGCCAATCTAACCAGAGTGACAGGAGCGGCACAATTCAGAAAAAGTGCTCAGCTCGCCGAGAAAATGCGATTCAAGCAATAAAATTAAAAATGCTTATAAAACATAAACCAAACGTTGGAGGTGGTCATTTCTTAATGCGCAGTAATAAACTCGGCACTCTAAAGCACCCGAGAGCGTTTTTTTCGATGCCAACCTAACCAGAGTGACGGGAGCGGCACAATTCAGAAAAAGTGCTCAGCTCGCCGAGAAAATGCGATTCAAGCAATAAAATTAAAAATGCTTATTAAACATAAACCAAACGTTGGAGGTGGTCATTTCTTCATGCGCAGTGAATAACTCGGCACTCTAAAGCACCCGAGAGCGTTTTTTTTCGATGCCAACCTAACCAGAGTGACGGGAGCGGCACAATTCAGAAAAAGTGCTCAGCTCGCCGAGAAAATGCGATTTAAGCAATAAAATTAAAAATGCTTATAAAACATAAACCAAACGTTGGAGGTGGTCATTTCTTAATGCGCAGTAATAAACTCGGCACTCTAAAGCACCCGAGAGCGTTTTTTTCGATGCCAACCTAACCAGAGTGACGGGAGCGGCACAATTCAGAAAAAGTGCTCAGCTCGCCGAGAAAATGCGATTTAAGCAATAAAATTAAAAATGCTTATAAAACATAAACCAAACGTTGGAGGTGGTCATTTCTTAATGCGCAGTAATAAACTCGGCACTCTAAAGCACCCGAGAGCGTTTTTTTCGATGCCAACCTAACCAGAGTGACGGGAGCGGCACAATTCAGAAAAAGCGCTCAGCTCGCCGAGAAAATGCGATTTAAGCAATAAAATTAAAAATGCTTATTAAACATAAACCAAACGTTGGAGGTGGTCATTTCTTCATGCGCAGTGAATAACTCGGCACTCTAAAGCACCCGATAGCGTTTTTTTCGATGCCAATCTAACCAGAGTGACGGGAGCGGCACAATTCAGAAAAAGTGCTCAGCTCGCCGAGAAAATGCGATTTAAGCAATAAAATTAAAAATGCTTATAAAACATAAACCAAACGTTGGAGGTGGTCATTTCTTAATGCGCAGTAATAAACTCGGCACTCTAAAGCACCCGAGAGCGTTTTTTTCGATGCCAACCTAACCAGAGTGACGGGAGCGGCACAATTCAGAAAAAGTGCTCAGCTCGCCGAGGAAATGCGATTTAAGCAATAAAATTAAAAATGCTTATAAAACATAAACCAAACGTTGGAGGTGGTCATTTCTTAATGCGCAGTAATAAACTCGGCACTCTAAAGCACCCGAGAGCGTTTTTTTCGATGCCAACCTAACCAGAGTGACGGGAGCGGCACAATTCAGAAAAAGTGCTCAGCTCGCCGAGAAAATGCGATTTAAGCAATAAAATTAAAAATGCTTATAAAACATAAACCAAACGTTGGAGGTGGTCATTTCTTAATGCGCAGTAATAAACTCGGCACTCTAAAGCACCCGAGAGCGTTTTTTTCGATGCCAACCTAACCAGAGTGACGGGAGCGGCACAATTCAGAAAAAGCGCTCAGCTCGCCGAGAAAATGCGATTTAAGCAATTGAGGTAAATTTTAGATTCTAGGCGTCGCCGTATGTCACCTTAAATGGTGACTTAGCTGCAGTGAGGAGACCATAAGCTATTTTGGCTGGCCAGAGATGCCTCAGTTTCTGCAAGGTATAGCAACTTAGAATATAGAAGGGAGCAGCTGTTGTTATGCAGGGGAAAGCGTCTTCTACATGTCCTTCTTAGGACATTTGGGAGCAACGAGTAGACTAAAATACGAACAGCAGCTGCACCCCAAGTCATGACATCAACGGTTCGGGCAGGTATAAGATAGGCTTGTCTGTCAGAGGGGGGAGCTTTTTTGGGGCGAACATCTGTGCCGTCGAGAGCTGAACCATCTTTGCTTTTGGGGCCACTCAAACTTTTGGAGAGACATCACTTTGACATCGGTTGAATAAGATCTTTTCCCAATCAGCCGTGTGTCACTGGAGTGCTTGGCCGGGACAGCCATTGTCCACCGAGTGTTTTTTGGAGACCAGCGAAACAACAAAGACCATTCACCACATTTTTGGCGTCACGAACAGGATTCGTGTTCCCCCGGGGAATTCGCGCCCGCTTCCTGAGCGAGAATCCAGCGGTCGACCAGCGGCTGTCATTAAGGTGAGATGCTTCGCCCGCAGTTGCCGCGATATGCTCGGTTCTTGGACAGGTGGGGGGTCGGCCCCTTGAGGGGGGCAGTTACAACCGAATCTGATGTGGCCATGAGCTGTCTCGGGAGTAAGTTGTCTCTCCCAGTCAAAAAGTCGTCATAAGTCGACTTTCGAAGGGGGAGTGGCCCCAAATAGAAGCAGCAAAGGAAAAATAAAATAAAAATAGAAAAATAAATAAAGATAAGAAACAAAAAGTGAACAGTAACTTAGAACTTAATGGGGAATGTGCACAGCGGAGTGAGTGACATGTCTGGTGAGAATGATGAATGATGAAAAAGAAAAAAGCCCGAAGTAGTGTGGCTCGTGACGGGACAGGTTGTCAGGGACATCGCTGTTGACCGTCACAATAAAAGAATGGTAGAAAGTCCCATAAAACGTGGACTTTAGTTTGGCGACAGATCCGATGGAGGATAGAAATTTTAGCTGTGTGAATGAGGCGAAAACACAGATACGATTGAACACTGTTGCGACAGGAAACGACCCGCCCCAGATGCAGTTCCTGGAAAAGCCGAGACACTGCAGTCGCACTCAGTGGCCGTACGGGCCAAGTGCGCACCTGTGGAGAGTTTCGGTGGCTGGGTTAGTCTCCGTCAAAAGTCCGACTAAAAAGGGAGGCTTGCGCTGACCGCGTTTGGCAAATAGGAAAAGTGCGCAGCCTTGGCATCCGTAACTGTGAGCATGAATGTGGAAGTGACCCGGTCAGACCCTTTTTAAGGGTGCCGAAGTGGTCCGGTCAGACCCAGTTATGGGTGCCGAGATCCGGTCAGATTTTAAGGGTACCGAGGAAAATAAAGCGCGCGTAAGCCACGTCGTTTGGACACTGATCGAATTAGAAGTGTGTGGGGGTTACAAGGCTCCTCGATTTAAACGCTGGTGCAAGAAAATGGCAGAGTAAACTCGGTGGGCTGTCATTTTTGAATACCGAGGTAGCTGGTGCGTTATCGCGGCAACGGTCCGATCCCGATTTGTCGAGGCGCACTGTAATAGCATGCACGTCTGTCAAAGTTTGATAAATTTGAGCCGGCGACAAAACCGCTATTGGACGAAGGTTTTGTGCGGCTGCTGTGTGAAAAATGGAAAACGTGGAAAAGAGGCCTCTGGGGGGTTTGGTAGTGATATAAAAAGTAATTTGTGTGCACACTTAAGTTAAATTCTGCAGAATAAAGGGGAAATATACAGCGCTATTAGGAACGAAACGAAACGAAATAAAAAGTTAAGTAAGACGTGCGTATTTGTCAGTGCATCTGCTCTGATGACAGTTAAAATGACCAAACTGCCCAACAGCAGTTGGAAAGAAGCAAAATGTGGAATGGATTCGAATCCCGTTGTATGTCTTTTGTGTCCGTGTGTAATCTTTGTGAACTCTGTCAGCTTAATGTTGTCTGTTTGAGCTTCCGAATGAATGGACGCTTGATGTGTGTACTTGTTGGGCCCAGTAAGTGTGTGTGTAGGGGTGTGTGCGTGCGTGTTTGTGTGGGTGCGCGCGTGTCCGTAAGTAAGTGTGTGTGTGTGTGTGAATGTGCTCATGAGCGCGCATGGGGGTGAGTTTGAGTGTTTGGAAAACCACCAAAAATAACGGATAGTAGAGTGCGCTCTCGTTGCTCTGGGGCGCGTGCACGCCTGCGGTGCCCGCGCGCGGGGGGGAGATCTGGCGGTGGGTAGGGCAGGGAGTGGCCAACCTGTATCTGCCCACTGTGGTTAAGGCTGGCCCCTCTCCGCGCGGTGATGCCGAGGCGTGGCGCAGGGCCGAAGTTATGCCCAATTAAGGGGGCCTGCCCTGCCAGCAACGAGAGAAACTATGATAGAATGGTGGAAGACGGAATGCTGAAGGAGCAAAAGAATGCATGACCAACTGGAGAAATAGGAGCATGCGTGTGTTACCCAATACGACACTAATATAGATGTGCATGCAAGTTGAGACAACAAGTTGTGGCTGAAGAGGGTAGCCCCCTCGTAAATAATGGGGGACCCCATTAAGGCCAGCTGGCGCCACCTTTAGCATTCTGAAAGGAATGGCAAGGTAGAACTGAAGAAGAGCCCAACTTGTTAATTTAAGTTGTGAAGGAGGACAAATTTAAAACAAATTAGTGATATTGCTCTGTTTCTTTGGAACTCTCCTCAATACTTCTGATTTTCTGTTTGCATAAAAAACCTGAGACGGCAGATACATCCGTTTTCTCCAGGAGGACAAAGAGACACAGACTGAACTTACCGGTCGTCTGGAGAAGAGCTTCGTGGAGCGCCGCATCCAAAATTCTTAAGGCCAGTGTGATTTATCCACAAACTCTTGCATCTCACTCTCACCCGCAATCAAAGGATTGCATAGCAGACTGACAACAGACTGATCATCATAAAGATTGTGAATAACTGTTTTTCAGACAAATCATCATCTCAAACATAAGTCGAGTGCTGGTACAGGAATAGTGCGTGCGAGTACACCGAATTAAATATCAAGAAAGCGCATGACAATACGGTCCTAAGGGTCGCATCTGAAGTTGGCAAAATCTTATCTCAATTGTTTAATTGACATTGAATCAAAAAAGAAAAAAAAAAAAAAAAAAAAAAAAAAGATGGGAGAAAGGAGCTTTGCAAGCCCAATGATGACTACCCCCATAGAGGTGGTGTTGAGAAACAACCCGCTTATCAAGGGGGTCAAGGAAATATCTAAGAGATGGAATAAGAGATGGCCGGATATCGAAAGGCCTTGGCCGGTGGAAGGGACTTTTAACAGGGAAGTAATCGAGACTATACGAATACTTGTATCAGCATACAAGGCAGGAAATAAAAAAGGAAAAATAGGAGAAAAAAGGAAGGGAAAAAGAGAATGGGAATTGGGATTGTTGAAAATATTTGACGAAGAAGGACTCAAATTGAACCGAGAGTTCAAACAGAAAAAAGAGAAAATGACAGCTGAAATGCTGAAAAATGTGGAGGAAGCTAGGAAATTAATGGAAAAAGCAAACACGCCTTTTTCACATGTGTCCCCTGTTAAGAATCCCCCACCGTATGATGCGAGTGAAAACAACGGTAATGTCTATCCACAACTCCCGATAATCAACCAAGAAGGAAGTTACCAGCTGGAGACGGAGGATAAAGACATTGTTGAAACAGGAAGAGCGAAGACAACCATCATCATGCACCCCAGCCCTACCCACAAAAGAAATAAAACACGATTTGCGAAGCAAGGTACCTCTGACTACACCAGAAAGGAGGCGCGGTATGACAGCCAAAGTGACGCTGAAGGAGCAGCTGGGGGTTACGCCCCCATAATTAAAAGCATGTTAAAACGAGCGGAGGAAAAAGGACGCACTCCAGGGAAAAAGATTAGGACAAAAACATATTTTAGCAGTACCGACAGTGGGAGCGACAGTAGTGATGACGAGTGGGGCGGCAAGGTCCCAACGCCCACCTCATGCTCCACCCCCATGGCTATAGAGGATTGGAGACGAACGGCTTTAATAAGCATTAAGACCAAGAAAAAGCAATGCCTGGAGGAATTGGACTGGTGTGGGGAGCCCGGGGAGCAAGAGGAGCTGGAAGAAGAATTGCAAAGATTAGAAGTTGCTGAACGCGAGCTGAAGAAAGAAGCATCCAAGCTGCCGGCGAATCCTTTAAGACATGGGCGAAAATTAAGGGGAGCACATACAATTCTGCCAGTGTTGGTAAGAGGACAACAGCTGGAATACAAGCCATGGCAGAATTCCGACATGTCAGCCATCCTTGAGAAGCTGCCCACCATTCAGGATGGAGCACACCCTTGGATATCCAAGTTGGAGGAGTGCATGGTGGGGACGCAGTTTGCGGTAGGCGACATAAAGAGGCTCCTGGCTAATGTGGTAGGAGTCCATACCATGAAAGACCTTTTGGGAAAAGCAGGGCTACATCAATTTACCACAACATCAGCGAATGACTCCGACCTGTTTGCAGCGGTCCGAGGCCAGATGTGGGGAGCACTGAGGGCAGCTTATCCGACCAATGCAAACCCCGATAACATTGTGATCGAACCCCTGGGACCGATGGAGAATGCACGCTCCTACGTGGCAAGAGCGCATCAAACTTGGAGACACATTACTGGAAACGACCCGGACACAACCCAAATGGAAAAATCTATCTTGCGGGATAAGATCCAGAAGGGCCTGCCCCTGCAAGTGAGGAGTAAACTGGCTGAAGTAGTGGGACTGGGAAACATGACGACTAATGTCTACACCGATCACATAGCTCATCAAGTTGATTGGTTCCGCAAGAAGGAGATGGCCCAAAAGGAACAAGACCAAGAAGTGGTGAGGAGGCTGAACCAGGTGCAACTCGCGGACAATAAGAAGGAGAAGAAGCAGACGGTCGTGGTGCAAGCTCCACCGCAACAAATCATATTACAGCCCACGCCCCCGCCTGGGCAACCGCCGCAGTCAGCTATGGCAGCGCCCTTCAGTCCAGCCCCTCAATGGGGAAATAGACAGACCCATCTCTGGGGAGCCAAAGCCCGTGGAGACAAAGGATGGGCAGGAAGGCCGAATCTCCCGGGGGGCCTACAACAAAGACCTACGGTGTGTTACAATTGTGGGAAACCAGGCCACATGGCTCGCCACTGCGACAGACCCAACAACAGCTCCCCTGGAGGTGGCTTCAGAGGGGGCGTCAAACAACGAGCCCAAATGCCCCAAGGCCCGGTACACCCCTTTGGGGGCCCGGAGCCCGGATTTTAGGGGTGCCCAGAGTGCCCTAAGGGGGGATGTCAGCTGGTAGTGTCAGGTCCGGAACAGGAGCCAATAATAACAGTGAAAGTAAATGATCAACCATTAACAGCTATGGTTGACAGCGGAGCTGCTTTCACTTGTATCCGGCCCGAAGACGCTACACATCTCCCCATGTCCGGTCATTTCGTGCGGACAATAGGGTTCGAGGGTATTAAACAGCTGATCCCTTCCACAAGACCAGTAAAGCTCTGCTGGCAAGACCACACGATAAGAATACCAGTCCTGGTGTCAGACCGTACACCTATTGCCCTCCTTGGCAGAGATGCTTTGTGTGGATTAAACTGCACCATAAAGTGTTCCCCCGATGGATGTGAGATTGAAATCCCATACCAAGCGTGCCATCAGGTGATGATGCTGTCAGAGTCCAGGAAGTCAACGCCCACTGTATTTTGGGTGGGTAAGATCAGCGACGACCTGTTGGAACCATACAAGAAATGGGAAAAGTTTATCCACTCCAATAAACCAGGAGCAAGGACCCCCGAGTACCCGTTTCACTGTACATTACAATACCACAAAGACCTAACGCAGGCCCAGGCAGAAGAGTGGTTACGTCGGCAACCCCATGGAGTGCAATTGAATGGGACTTGTATCGTCCTGGGACCACAGGGAGTGGCCATGAAGATACAGAGAGATATATACATCAACAAGGAATTCAAGGTCAAAAATAGCATCCCACATGTGACCTTGTGGGTAGCAGAGGACTGTGAGCAGCAACATGTGGGGGAGATGATGGTGGAGGCGGAGAGGCTCAAGTTTTCCCCGCTGGAAGGAAACGTTGCGCTGTGGGTGAGCGCTGATAAGCAGTATATGAAGATCATGATCTCAGCGCACGGACACGGACAACCACAAACGGTGCAGCTGTCGCACGACTCCATCCTCAGTATGGCGACTGATCAACTCAAAGAGGACATGTTGCGGCAGGTCCCTGACTACCTGTGGTCGCGCCATAGTACAGATATTGGACTTGTAAAATCAGCGCAACCGGTAAAAGTGGATCTTCGGCCAGGCTGCAGGCCGCCGTGGAAAACACAGTATCCACTGAAAGAGGAAGCAGTTCAAGGGATCGAGACACAGATTGAAGGGCTGCTCGTGGCAAATGTGTTAAGAATAACGCAAACCCCTCTTAGTAATACGCCAATATTGCCCTTGAAAAAACCTGACAACACCCATCGGCTGGTACATGATCTTCGAGCAGTGAACGAGGTGGTAATTGACAATGTAGCCGATGTGCCGGATCTGCACACCCTGCTGGCACAGATACCGCCGGAGGCTGAGTGCTTCTCAGTGGTGGACCTTTGTGGCGCCTTTTTCAGTGTCCCACTCAGCTGTGAATCACAAGGACTGTTCGGGTTTACGTTCAAGGGGCAGTTTTATCAATATCAGAGACTTCCTATGGGCTATAAACATAGCCCTCATGTGTTTAACAAAGTGTTAAAAGATGACCTCGAAGGGCTGGAACGACAGGTGCAGAGCACTGTTATTCAATATGTGGACGATATTATTGTCTGTGCCGTAGATGTTGAAACGTGTCACAAAGACTCAATCAAACTGTTGCAAATTTTGGCAGAAAATGGTCATAAAGTGTCCCAAAAGAAATTGCAATACTGTAAAAAACAAGTTGACTATTTGGGTCAGAAAATATCATATGGACAGAGACGTATCTCAGATGGCCATTTGGAGGCGATACGGACGGCTCCGAAACCCAGAACCGTCAGGCAAATGTTAACATTTCTGGGAATAGCGGGCTATTCGGCCTCCTGGGTCGAAGAATACGCCAAATTGGTAGGGCCGCTAAGGGCTATGATCAAAGACACAGGCAATAATGACCTCCACGCAACACTGGATTGGACACAGGATGGCCTTGTGGCGTTTGAAACAACCAAGGCAAGGTTGCAAGAGGCCCCGGCATTGGCTTTACCAGACTATTCCAAAAATTTCGTGTTATTCACGTCAATCTCAGCAGGGGGAAAGTTTGCATGTGCGATTCTTTGACAGACCCATCTCTGGGTACACCAGAGATGTGTGGTGCCAACCTGTGGCCTATTATTCAACATCCTATTCCGAGGTGGAGATGGGACTGCCGCCTTGCTATAGAGCTATGGTGGGAGTCTATTTGATGTACGACAAAGCCTCTGCCATAACCATGGGCTATCCTGTGACCATTCTGACTCACCATAGTCTTCGGACTCTGTTGAACCATGGCAAGTACACCTTGACAGAGCCCCGGCTCCGGGACTATTACAGACTTTTGGAGCAAGAGGATGTCACTCTAGCGAGGTGTACTACTGTAAACCCAGCTGAATTTTTGCCAACTTCAGAGGACGGAGACCCTCACGATTGCTTACATGAGTCAGAAAAATACTCGAGATTACGGTCTGATTTGCAAGCCATCCCCTTGGGCGAGGCGGATCTCGAACTCTGGACGGACGGTTCTTGTTATCGAGTCGGGGAAAATTTGTGCGCTGGCTATGCAGTGGTACAAGCGCAAGGTCCTGAGTTTGTGACAATCAAAGCCGAAGTGGTGCCACAACCAGCCTCGGCCCAGCTTGCTGAACTGGTGGGGTTAACGGAAGCGTGCTTGCTCGCGGAAGGGAAAAGAGTGACGATCTATACAGATTCCGCATACGCGCATAGTGTGTGCCACCTGTTTGGTGCTGTGTGGAGGAATCGGGGGTTCAAGAAAACTGACGGTTCCCCCATCCAGCATCATGCGCAGATAATGAGACTGCTGATGGCTATGATGAAGCCCAGTGAAATAGCCATCGCGAAGTGTGCGGCCCACAAGTCCGATGCGTCCAGGGTTACGCAGGGAAACAAGACGGCAGACGAGGCAGCCAGGGCTGTCACGAAGGGAAGCCAGAAGGGAAGAGTTTTGTTAGTAACGCATGAGGTTGACCTCGAGGACAGGGTCACGCTCAGAGATGTACTGTTGATGCAAACGGCCGTTAATCCGATGGACAAACATCTTTGGGCGCAGAGGGGGGCGAGTCAGGACTCTACCGGCGTTTGGAGAAATCACGAGGGTCTGATAGTGGCGCCGCCAGATTTGTTGGGACTGTTAATCCAGGAGGCACATGGGTTAGCCCATGTGTCAAGGGGGGAGGTGAAGCGGAAAAATAACCGCAGAATATGGGTTTTGGGCGCCATATCTACTCGAACAAATCGACCAGGTCATTGGAAGATGTGTAATTTGTTTGAAAAACAATGTGAGGAGAGGGGTAGCCACCCCCACGGGTTACATCCCGACTCCTAATGGCCCCATGAGAGAACTAGTGATAGATTTCGTCGACATGATACAACCTGTTGAAGGGAAAAGATACATGTTGGTGGTCGTAGACCGATTCTCAAGATGGCCGGAGGCCTGTCCAACTAAACGAAAAGATGCTCAGTCTGTGGCCAAGTTTCTGTGCCGTGAAGTCATCAGCAGATGGGGTCTGCCGGATAGGATTTCTTCAGATAACGGGAGAGAGTTTGTGGATAAAACGGTCAAAATCATATTTCAAAAATTGGGAATTAAACAGCGGCTTGGCGCAGTATATCATCCACAAAGCCAAGGCATTTGTGAAAAAATGAACGGCGTTTTAAAAAATAGAATTTCCAAAATTTGTCAACATACAGGCTTGAATTGGATAGCTGCCTTACCACTGGCACTGATGGTCTGCAGGTCGAGTCAACTACGCGATTTGCATTTGACCCCACACGAATTGGCAACCGGTAGACGCATGCCTTCACCATGTTTGCGAACCAGTGGGAAAGGCCCAAGCCTGTCAATTTTGGAGGACGAAATGAAAGCCTATGTCAAACACTTAACCACGATACATAGGAATATTTCCACCTATGTTGTTGACAGGCAGAAACAGGAGGAGGCACAAGAGAGACTCGAGGCAAATACTAAAGACACTGTTCAGCCAGGAGACAAGGTGTATGTGAAAGTGTTCCGACGCAAGTTGTTCAACGAAAGGCGGCAGGGGCCATTCGAAGTTGTCCGCTGTACCGGAACTGCAGTGCAAGTACAAGGGTCACCAACTTGGTACCATTTGACACACTGCGTCAAGGTGCCCAAAGATGAAGATCCCCAAAGAGGGAGGCGCGACTGCGAAACTGCAGAACCACTGCCAGAACAAGAATCGCCAGAGGGCCCGGATCGGGACAAAGATGGGCAGGATCAAGCTGTGGTGGATAATGTGTCTGCTGAACCTGTCCCTGAGGACATCGCGGGCAGCACAGCCGACAACAGAGGAAACCAACAGTTCAACGATATCAATCGTGACGACGCACCCTCCCCAGGCGCAGATGACGACCCTCAGCACAACAACACTGAGCCAACTACCGCCAGAGGTAGTGCCCCCAGAGAACAACGCCACCCAGCAGGACCCAGCGGCGGACGCCCAGTCCGCCACAGAGTCCGGCCGGAGCGGTACATTGAGCAATGTTGAGGGAGTGTTGGGGGGGGCTGCAATACTGCCATGCAATTGCAGAAAGGAAGAAGGTTCCCTGTGCAGACGCACCGCCGAATGGGAAGACAACACCGGTAACATACTTGCCCTGGCCGGGCGAACACATGCGGACAATGTGCTGTTATTAAATACATATAGACGGTTTGAGGTGCTAGGAGATTGTGCTCTACTTCTGACAAAGATTGGCATAGATGATTTCGGGTACTATACGTGTACTTGTCTCAAACGGGGGGCGAGAAAGGCAGACCGCACGGGCGGCCATAAGACGGTGGACAGCGTTAATTTCGTGACGTTGGTGGAGAGAAAAGAAATTGCGAAACAGCATCCATACAGCCCCGTCGCGGAAGGGGTCAAAAAGGAAGAAGCAGTCACCATAAAAAATGTCGCCTTACCCTTGACAACAATTGGTGACAGCTTTGAAACACAGTCTGCCGCTTCAGGGACGCTCATGTCGGAGGTAGAGGCTGTAGAGCCGACGCCTGACGTTCCAGAAAATGTTAACGAAGCGCTTGCGGAATCGAACTGGTCCCCGGCAGAGGTGCAAGCCAATTTGCATGCCATGGCGAGACGGGAGATTGCATGGAAGGCTTATGGGTTCGATGCCTTGGCATTACCTGGGGTCGATGAATGGGCAGGAAGGAACATGTGGTATCAACTGATGGTGCATTCGATTAAATCGTCTAAGGCGGTGAGTGGGCCGTGTTTAGTAAGAGTGAAATCACCAAGTACGCTTAAGGCCGTGTTCCAGACCATACCGGTGCCGGTATCCGACAATTGCCAGCTTAGATTATTGCTTTGGTTGGTATACGAACAGTCGTGGAAGGCACCTGAAACCGACGCGCAGGTCAGGAAGATTTTCAAGCCCACAGGGGAGTGCGCCTGGATAAGCGAACTTCCCTACTTGGATTTGCTCGCCGTGCATGAGGACATCCAAGTCGCAGTGCCAGAATCCATAGATGTGCCATCTGTAAAGGTGCCCACCTGTTTTTGCTCTAATGTGACACATGGAGGGCCGGGGGTGCCTATGGGGGTGGCAGACTGCGACTATTACTCCATGCAATTCCCAGGAGAAGCATGGGGGCAGAGGGGTGCCGTCCATCCGGTGACCTTTGCTCTACCAGACTCCTATCAGGCGATTACTGTGATGGTGGCGAATCGCACGGTGCCTGGGAACACGACTGTAGGGAATCTTAGAGACATCTGGTGGGTTTGTGGAACTAGAGCTTATTTGTTTTTGCCGTATGGATGGATGGGTTGCTGCTATTCTGCCACCCTGAAGCTTCCGTTCGAGGTGTTGGCGATTAGGAAGGGCCACAAGCCTGAGGAGAAGGCTTTTAGGGAGGTCCCTAGTAGGGCTAAGAGGGAGATGGCAGCGTTTCATACTACGGACGCGTATCATTGGAGAATTAGCTTGGGAGAAAAATGGGGCCTTGGGATTTTTCCCTGGTATGGGGTCACATTTTTGGCAGATCACATTGATAACATCATGTATACCCTTCAGGGGTTCGCGAATGAGACGATCAAGGGTTTCAGGCAGTTGTCACTTACCCAAAGGAGCCATCGGCTGACTCTGCTTAAACACGACATGGCTTTGGATTATATCTTGGCAAGGCAAGGGGGGTTGTGCGTAGCCCTAAATTTGACGGACGACGCTTGCTACACTTTGATCCCAGATAACACTGTCAACATCACCAGTATCATCGACGCGCTTAGAGTCATTCGGGATTCTTTTGGGCCGTCCGAGGGCGCTGGTTGGTCAGCGACGGGCTGGATTCAGGATAGACTGGGACCTGTGGGAACGATAGTGGCGCAGGTGCTGGGGGCACTCGGGATATCGCTGTGTGTAATGTTTTGTTTTTGCACTGTGATATTGACTTGCGCAAAGGCCATGATATTACGGTGGATAGGTGTGGTAATGCCGAGGGACCAGACCCAGATGCCGTTACTCCCGTTCGACCGCGATGCAGATCTGAAATGCGCGGATGGGATGCTAATAAATGATAGGTACTCGGATTAAATTTAACAGATTGGCGACGTGAGTACAAAGGTAGGGAGGACTGAGGGTAGCGATAGAAAACACTAAAAATAAATAAAGAACCGGGGATAGGACAGTGATGAGAGCGGAAAACCAGGTGTAGGGAACAAGAACACAGCACCAATGTCTTGGTATTCCGATTTTCAATTTTCTTTTGCTGTGTTGCATGATTCCAGTGTGATGTGGTCCACCGTACAGTGTTGCCCGGCCCTTGACAGACTTTACCACCTTCGTTATGTCAAAGTTGCATGTGTGCTTTGTGTTTCGTGCCATTGCCATCACTCGATACTGGCAGAAGTTCTCATTCGTTGCAGAACCCCTGGATGTGGACCGGGGCCGTGCAAGGGACTCTATGGACAGTGAACTGGACATAAGGACTTTGTATGGACAGCAGGCCCTGGGCAGGGGTACCTGGCACGACCCACCATGGGAAGATTCGGTGGACTGGACTCTGCCTCAGCACGCACTCACACATGAGAAGGGGGGCTACATTTCGGGGTTTTGAGTCGATAAGCATGTTTTGATACCTCTTTGTTGTATACCTCGTTGTTTTGTTCCGTTTTTATACCTCCTTTTGTTAAATCAGGGCATGTTGATTAGGTGACGATGCGACTTGACCGTTTGGCAGTCGTTGAACGTGTCATTTCTTTTTCTTACTGTTCTGTGAGCTCATACTGTTTTGTGATGTGTGCCAGGACTCCTTGTTACCTGGCTGACGCCAGGTGGTGGGAATCACTGGGGTTGTTAGAAAGGGCCTCCCTCTTTTTCCTTGTCATTAGACAGGCAGGTTTTTTCTCTCGAGGGAGGGCCGACAGCTTTTTGGGGTTTCTAACGGACCACGCCAAATTCATTACTTCCCAAATTATCGATGGTGTTACGGCATTACCTAAGGGGGGTGGTTATCGTCATTTGGAGAAGGTGGACTTCAATTATCTTTATTTGTGGTTCCTGTGAGGCCTCAGGTTGCTGTCAAGGAGCAGTTGGATACCTAAAGAGTTTGAGCTTTCCTAGACAATGTAACCTTGCGTAGCATGTCTTGAGCGTGATTTAGGCTGCGAATTTCTAGGCCGTATTGTAGACGTGACTGTAAATTTTGGTTGGGTGAAGATTTTTGGATGTTTACCGATGTCATCTTTCTTTTTCGGACCGTTTTCGGGACATTTATAACGTCCCGGAGGGGGGAATGAGGTAAATTTTAGATTCTAGGCGTCGCCGTATGTCACCTTAAATGGTGACTTAGCTGCAGTGAGGAGACCATAAGCTATTTTGGCTGGCCAGAGATGCCTCAGTTTCTGCAAGGTATAGCAACTTAGAATATAGAAGGGAGCAGCTGTTGTTATGCAGGGGAAAGCGTCTTCTACATGTCCTTCTTAGGACATTTGGGAGCAACGAGTAGACTAAAATACGAACAGCAGCTGCACCCCAAGTCATGACATCAACGGTTCGGGCAGGTATAAGATAGGCTTGTCTGTCAGAGGGGGGAGCTTTTTTGGGGCGAACATCTGTGCCGTCGAGAGCTGAACCATCTTTGCTTTTGGGGCCACTCAAACTTTTGGAGAGACATCACTTTGACATCGGTTGAATAAAATCTTTTCCCAATCAGCCGTGTGTCACTGGAGTGCTTGGCCGGGACAGCCATTGTCCACCGAGTGTTTTTTGGAGACCAGCGAAACAACAAAGACCATTCACCACACAATAAAATTAAAAATGCTTATAAAACATAAACCAAACGTTGGAGGTGGTCATTTCCTAATGCGCAGTAATAAACTCGGCTTATTAAACATAAACCAAACGTTGGAGGTGGTCATTTCTTCATGCGCAGTGAATAACTCGGCACTCTAAAGCACCCGAGAGCGTTTTTTTCGATGCCAACCTAACCAGAGTGACGGGAGCGGCACAATTCAGAAAAAGTGCTCAGCTCGCCGAGAAAATGCGATTTAAGCAATAAAATTAAAAATGCTTATAAAACATAAACCAAACGTTGGAGGTGGTCATTTCTTAATGCGCAGTAATAAACTCGGCACTCTAAAGCACCCGAGAGCGTTTTTTTCGATGCCAACCTAACCAGAGTGACGGGGGCGGCACAATTCAGAAAAAGTGCTCAGCTCGCCGAGAAAATGCGATTTAAGCAATAAAATTAAAAATGCTTATAAAACATAAACCAAACGTTGGAGGTGGTTATTTCTTAATGCGCAGTAATAAACTCGGCACTCTAAAGCACCCGAGAGCGTTTTTTTCGATGCCAACCTAACCAGAGTGACGGGAGCGGCACAATTCAGGAAAAGCGCTCAGCTCGCTGAGAAAATGCGATTTAAGCAATAAAATTAAAAATGCTTATAAAACATAAACCAAACGTTGGAGGTGGTCATTTCTTCGTGCGCAGTGAATAACTCGGCACTCTAAAGCACCCGAGAGCGTTTTTTTCGATGCCAACCTAACCAGAGTGACGGGAGCGGCACAATTCAGAAAAAGTGCTCAGCTCGCCGAGAAAATGCGATTTAAGCAATAAAATTAAAAATGCTTATAAAACATAAACCAAACGTTGGAGGTGGTCATTTCTTAATGCGCAGTAATAAACTCGGCACTCTAAAGCACCCGAGAGCGTTTTTTTCGATGCCAACCTAACCAGAGTGACGGGAGCGGCACAATTCAGAAAAAGTGCTCAGCTCGCCGAGAAAATGCGATTTAAGCAATAAAATTAAAAATGCTTATTAAACATGAACCAAACGTTGGAGGTGGTCATTTCTTCATGCGCAGTGAATAACTCGGCACTCTAAAGCACCCGAGAGCGTTTTTTTCGATGCCAACCTAACCAGAGTGACGAGAGCGGCACAATTCATAAAAAGCGCTCACTCGCCGAGAAAATGCGATTTAAGCAATAAAATTAAAAATGCTTATAAAACATAAACCAAACGTTGGAGGTGGTCATTTCTTCATGCGCAGTGATAAACTCGGCACTCTAAAGCACCCGAGAGCGTTTTTTTCGATGCCAACCTAACCAGAGTGACGGGAGCGGCACAATTCAGAAAAAGTGCTCAGCTCGCCGAGAAAATGCGATTTAAGCAATAAAATTAAAAATTCTTATAAAACATAAACCAAACGTTGGAGGTGGTCATTTCTTCATGCGCAGTGAATAACTCGGCACTCTAAAGCACCCGAGAGCGTTTTTTTCGATGCCAACCTAACCAGAGTGACGGGAGCGGCACAATTCAGAAAAAGTGCTCAGCTCGCCGAGAAAATGCGATTTAAGCAATAAAATTAAAAATGCTTATAAAACATAAACCAAACGTTGGAGGTGGTCATTTCTTAATGCGCAGTAATAAACTCGGCACTTAAAGCACCCGAGAGCGTTTTTTTCGATGCCAACCTAACCAGAGTGACGGGAGCGGCACAATTCAGAAAAAGTGCTCAGCTCGCCGAGAAAATGCGATTTAAGCAATAAAATTAAAAATGCTTATAAAACATAAACCAAACGTTGGAAGTGGTCATCTAAAGCACCCGAGAGCGTTTTTTTCGATGCCAACCTAACCAGAGTTACGGGAGCGGCACAATTCAGAAAAAGCGCTCAGCTCGCCGAGAAAATGCGATTTAAGCAATAAAATTAAAATGCTTATAAAACATAAACCAAACGTTGGAGGTGGTCATTTCTTCATGCGCAGTGATAAACTCGGCACTCTAAAGCACCCGAGAGCGTTTTTTTCGATGCCAACCTAACCAGAGTGACGGGAGCGGCACAATTCAGAAAAAGCGCTCAGCTCGCCGAGAAAATGCGATTTAAGCAATAAAATTAAAAATGCTTATAAAACATAAACCAAACGTTGGAGGTGGTCATTTCTTCATGCGCAGTGATAAACTCGGCACTCTAAAGCACCCGAGAGCGTTTTTTTCGATGCCAACCTAACCAGAGTGACGGGAGCGGCACAATTCAGAAAAAGTGCTCAGCTCGCCGAGAAAATGCGATTTAAGCAATAAAATTAAAAATGCTTATAAAACATAAACCAAACGTTGGAGGTGGTCATTTCTTAATGCGCAGTAATAAACTCGGCACTCTAAAGCACCCGAGAGCGTTTTTTTCGATGCCAACCTAACCAGAGTGACGGGAGCGGCACAATTCAGAAAAAGTGCTCAGCTCGCCGAGAAAATGCGATTTAAGCAATAAAATTAAAAATGCTTATAAAACATAAACCAAACGTTGGAGGTGGTCATTTCTTAATGCGCAGTAATAAACTCGGCACTCTAAAGCACCCGAGAGCGTTTTTTTCGATGCCAACCTAACCAGAGTGACGGGAGCGGCACAATTCAGAAAAAGTGCTCAGCTCGCCGAGAAAATGCGATTTAAGCAATAAAATTAGAAATGCTTATAAAACATAAACCAAACGTTGGAGGTGGTCATTTCTTAATGCGCAGTAATAAACTCGGCACTCTAAAGCACCCGAGAGCGTTTTTTTCGATGCCAACCTAACCAGAGTGAGGGGAGCGGCACAATTCAGAAAAAGCGCTCAGCTCGCCGAGAAAATGCGATTTAAGCAATAAAATTAAAAATGCTTATAAAACATAAACCAAACGTTGGAGGTGGTCATTTCTTAATGCGCAGTAATAAACTCGGCACTCTAAAGCACCCGAGAGCGTTTTTTTCGATGCCAACCTAACCAGAGTGACGGGAGCGGCACAATTCAGAAAAAGTGCTCAGCTCGCCGAGAAAATGCGATTTAAGCAATAAAATTAAAAATGCTTATAAAACATAAACCAAACGTTGGAGGTGGTCATTTCTTAATGCGCAGTAATAAACTCGGCACTCTAAAGCACCCGAGAGCGTTTTTTTCGATGCCAACCTAACCAGAGTGACTGGAGCGGCACAATTCAGAAAAAGTGCTCAGCTCGCCGAGAAAATGCGATTTAAGCAATAAAATTAAAAATGCTTATAAAACATAAACCAAACGTTGGAGGTGGTCATTTCTTAATGCGCAGTAATAAACTCGGCACTCTAAAGCACCCGAGAGCGTTTTTTTCGATGCCAACCTAACCAGAGTGACGGGAGCGGCACAATTCAGAAAAAGCGCTCAGCTCGCCGAGAAAATGCGATTTAAGCAATAAAATTAAAAATGCTTATAAAACATAAACCAAACGTTGGAGGTGGTCATTTCCTAATGCGCAGTAATAAACTCGGCACTCTAAAGCACCCGAGAGCGTTTTTTTCGATGCCAACCTAACCAGAGTGACGGGAGCGGCACAATTCAGAAAAAGTGCTCAGCTCGCCGAGAAAATGCGATTTAAGCAATAAAATTAAAAATGCTTATAAAACATAAACCAAACGTTGGAGGTGGTCATTTCTTCATGCGCAGTGATAAACTCGGCACTCTAAAGCACCCGAGAGCGTTTTTTTCGATGCCAACCTAACCAGAGTGACGGGAGCGGCACAATTCAGAAAAAGCGCTCAGCTCGCCGAGAAAATGCGATTTAAGCAATAAAATTAAAAATGCTTATAAAACATAAACCAAACGTTGGAGGTGGTCATTTCTTCATGCGCAGTGAATAACTCGGCACTCTAAAGCACCCGAGAGCGTTTTTTTCGATGCCAACCTAACCAGAGTGACGGGAGCGGCACAATTCAGAAAAAGTGCTCAGCTCGCCGAGAAAATGCGATTTAAGCAATAAAATTAAAAATGCTTATAAAACATAAACCAAACGTTGGAGGTGGTCATTTCTTAATGCGCAGTAATAAACTCGGCACTCTAAAGCACCCGTGAGCGTTTTTTTCGATGCCAACCTAACCAGAGTGACGGGAGCGGCACAATTCAGAAAAAGTGCTCAGCTCGCCGAGAAAATGCGATTTAAGCAATAAAATTAAAAATGCTTATAAAACATAAACCAAACGTTGGAGGTGGTCATTTCTTAATGCGCAGTAATAAACTCGGCACTCTAAAGCACCCGAGAGCGTTTTTTTCGATGCCAACCTAACCAGAGTGACGGGAGCGGCACAATTCAGAAAAAGCGCTCAGCTCGCCGAGAAAATGCGATTTAAGCAATAAAATTAAAAATGCTTATAAAACATAAACCAAACGTTGGAGGTGGTCATTTCTTAATGCGCAGTAATAAACTCGGCACTCTAAAGCACCCGAGAGCGTTTTTTTCGATGCCAACCTAACCAGAGTGACGGGAGCGGCACAATTCAGAAAAAGCGCTCAGCTCGCCGAGAAAATGCGATTTAAGCAATAAAATTAAAAATGCTTATAAAACATAAACCAAACGTTGGAGGTGGTCATTTCTTAATGCGCAGTAATAAACTCGGCACTCTAAAGCACCCGAGAGCGTTTTTTTCGATGCCAACCTAACCAGAGTGACGGGAGCGGCACAATTCAGAAAAAGTGCTCAGCTCGCCGAGAAAATGCGATTTAAGCAATAAAATTAAAAATGCTTATTAAACATAAACCAAACGTTGGAGGTGGTCATTTCTTCATGCGCAGTGAATAACTCGGCACTCTAAAGCACCCGAGAGCGTTTTTTTCGATGCCAACCTAACCAGAGTGACGGGAGCGGCACAATTCAGAAAAAGCGCTCAGCTCGCCGAGAAAATGCGATTTAAGCAATAAAATTAAAAATGCTTATTAAACATAAACCAAACGTTGGAGGTGGTCATTTCTTCATGCGCAGTGAATAACTCGGCACTCTAAAGCACCCGAGAGCGTTTTTTTCGATGCCAACCTAACCAGAGTGACGGGAGCGGCACAATTCAGAAAAAGCGCTCAGCTCGCCGAGAAAATGCGATTTAAGCAATAAAATTAAAAATGCTTATAAAACATAAACCAAACGTTGGAGGTGGTCATTTCTTAATGCGCAGTAATAAACTCGGCACTCTAAAGCACCCGAGAGCGTTTTTTTCGATGCCAACCTAACCAGAGTGACGGGAGCGGCACAATTCAGAAAAAGCGCTCAGCTCGCCGAGAAAATGCGATTTAAGCAATAAAATTAAAAATGCTTATAAAACATAAACCAAACGTTGGAGGTGGTCATTTCTTCGTGCGCAGTGAATAACTCGGCACTCTAAAGCACCCGAGAGCGTTTTTTTCGATGCCAACCTAACCAGAGTGACGGGAGCGGCACAATTCAGAAAAAGTGCTCAGCTCGCTGAGAAAATGCGATTTAAGCAATAAAATTAAAAATGCTTATAAAACATAAACCAAACGTTGGAGGTGGTCATTTCTTAATGCGCAGTAATAAACTCGGCACTCTAAAGCACCCGAGAGCGTTTTTTTCGATGCCAACCTAACCAGAGTGACGGGAGCGGCACAATTCAGAAAAAGTGCTCAGCTCACCGAGAAAATGCGATTTAAGCAATAAAATTAAAAATGCTTATTAAACATAAACCAAACGTTGGAGGTGGTCATTTCTTCATGCGCAGTGAATAACTCGGCACTCTAAAGCACCCGAGAGCGTTTTTTTCGATGCCAACCTAACCAGAGTGACGGGAGCGGCACAATTCAGAAAAAGCGCTCAGCTCGCCGAGAAAATGCGATTTAAGCAATAAAATTAAAAATGCTTATTAAACATAAACCAAACATTGGAGGTGGTCATTTCTTCATGCGCAGTGAATAACTCGGCACTCTAAAGCACCCGAGAGCGTTTTTTTCGATGCCAACCTAACCAGAGTGACGGGAGCGGCACAATTCCGAAAAAGCGCTCAGCTCGCCGAGAAAATGCGATTTAAGCAATACAATTAAAAATGCTTATAAAACATAAACCAAACGTTGGAGGTGGTCATTTCTTCATGCGCAGTGATAAACTCGGCACTCTAAAGCACCCGAGAGCGTTTTTTTCGATGCCAACCTAACCAGAGTGACGGGAGCGGCACAATTCAGAAAAAGCGCTCAGCTCGCCGAGAAAATGCGATTTAAGCAATAAAATTAAAAATGCTTATAAAACATAAACCAAACGTTGGAGGTGGTCATTTCTTCATGCGCAGTGATAAACTCGGCACTCTAAAGCACCCGAGAGCGTTTTTTTCGATGCCAACCTAACCAGAGTGACGGGAGCGGCACAATTCAGAAAAAGCGCTCAGCTCGCCGAGAAAATGCGATTTAAGCAATAAAATTAAAAATGCTTATAAAACATAAACCAAACGTTGGAGGTGGTCATTTCTTCATGCGCAGTGAATAACTCGGCACTCTAAAGCACCCGAGAGCGTTTTTTTCGATGCCAACCTAACCAGAGTGACGGGAGCGGCACAATTCAGAAAAAGTGCTCAGCTCGCCGAGAAAATGCGATTTAAGCAATAAAATTAAAAATGCTTATAAAACATAAACCAAACGTTGGAGGTGGTCATTTCTTAATGCGCAGTAATAAACTCGGCACTCTAAAGCACCCGTGAGCGTTTTTTTCGATGCCAACCTAACCAGAGTGACGGGAGCGGCACAATTCAGAAAAAGTGCTCAGCTCGCCGAGAAAATGCGATTTAAGCAATAAAATTAAAAATGCTTATAAAACATAAACCAAACGTTGGAGGTGGTCATTTCTTAATGCGCAGTAATAAACTCGGCACTCTAAAGCACCCGAGAGCGTTTTTTTCGATGCCAACCTAACCAGAGTGACGGGAGCGGCACAATTCAGAAAAGGCGCTCAGCTCGCCGAGAAAATGCGATTTAAGCAATAAAATTAAAAATGCTTATAAAACATAAACCAAACGTTGGAGGTGGTCATTTCTTAATGCGCAGTAATAAACTCGGCACTCTAAAGCACCCGAGAGCGTTTTTTTCGATGCCAACCTAACCAGAGTGACGGGAGCGGCAGAATTCAGAATAAGTGCTCAGCTCGCCGAGAAAATGCGATTTAAGCAATAAAATTAAAAATGCTTATTAAACATAAACCAAACGTTGGAGGTGGTCATTTCTTCATGCGCAGTGAATAACTCGGCACTCTAAAGCACCCGAGAGCGTTTTTTTCGATGCCAACCTAACCAGAGTGACGGGAGCGGCACAATTCAGAAAAAGCGCTCAGCTCGCCGAGAAAATGCGATTTAAGCAATAAAATTAAAAATGCTTATTAAACATAAACCAAACGTTGGAGGTGGTCATTTCTTCATGCGCAGTGAATAACTCGGCACTCTAAAGCACCCGAGAGCGTTTTTTTCGATGCCAACCTAACCAGAGTGACGGGAGCGGCACAATTCAGAAAAAGCGCTCAGCTCGCCGAGAAAATGCGATTTAAGCAATAAAATTAAAAATGCTTATAAAACATAAACCAAACGTTGGAGGTGGTCATTTCTTAATGCGCAGTAATAAACTCGGCACTCTAAAGCACCCGAGAGCGTTTTTTTCGATGCCAACCTAACCAGAGTGACGGGAGCGGCACAATTCAGAAAAAGCGCTCAGCTCGCCGAGAAAATGCGATTTAAGCAATAAAATTAAAAATGCTTATAAAACATAAACCAAACGTTGGAGGTGGTCATTTCTTCGTGCGCAGTGAATAACTCGGCACTCTAAAGCACCCGAGAGCGTTTTTTTCGATGCCAACCTAACCAGAGTGACGGGAGCGGCACAATTCAGAAAAAGTGCTCAGCTCGCCGAGAAAATGCGATTTAAGCAATAAAATTAAAAATGCTTATAAAACATAAACCAAACGTTGGAGGTGGTCATTTCTTAATGCGCAGTAATAAACTCGGCACTCTAAAGCACCCGAGAGCGTTTTTTTCGATGCCAACCTAACCAGAGTGACGGGAGCGGCACAATTCAGAAAAAGTGCTCAGCTCGCCGAGAAAATGCGATTTAAGCAATAAAATTAAAAATGCTTATTAAACATAAACCAAACGTTGGAGGTGGTCATTTCTTCATGCGCAGTGAATAACTCGGCACTCTAAAGCACCCGAGAGCGTTTTTTTCGATGCCAACCTAACCAGAGTGACGGGAGCGGCACAATTCAGAAAAAGTGCTCAGCTCGCCGAGAAAATGCGATTTAAGCAATAAAATTAAAAATGCTTATAAAACATAAACCAAACGTTGGAGGTGGTCATTTCTTCATGCGCAGTGATAAACTCGGCACTCTAAAGCACCCGAGAGCGTTTTTTTCGATGCCAACCTAACCAGAGTGACGGGAGCGGCACAATTCAGAAAAAGTGCTCAGCTCGCCGAGAAAATGCGATTTAAGCAATAAAATTAAAAATGCTTATAAAACATAAACCAAACGTTGGAGGTGGTCATTTCTTAATGCGCAGTAATAAACTCGGCACTCTAAAGCACCCGAGAGCGTTTTTTTCGATGCCAACCTAACCAGAGTGACGGGAGCGGCACAATTCAGAAAAAGCGCTCAGCTCGCCGAGAAAATGCGATTTAAGCAATAAAATTAAAAATGCTTATAAAACATAAACCAAACGTTGGAGGTGGTCATTTCCTAATGCGCAGTAATAAACTCGGCACTCTAAAGCACCCTAGAGCGTTTTTTTCGATGCCAACCTAACCAGAGTGACGGGAGCGGCACAATTCAGAAAAAGTGCTCAGCTCGCCGAGAAAATGCGATTTAAGCAATAAAATTAAAAATGCTTATTAAACATAAACCAAACGTTGGAGGTGGTCATTTCTTCATGCGCAGTGAATAACTCGGCACTCTAAAGCACCCGAGAGCGTTTTTTTCGATGCCAACCTAACCAGAGTGACGGGAGCGGCACAATTCAGAAAAAGCGCTCAGCTCGCCGAGAAAATGCGATTTAAGCAATAAAATTAAAAATGCTTATTAAACATAAACCAAACATTGGAGGTGGTCATTTCTTCATGCGCAGTGAATAACTCGGCACTCTAAAGCACCCGAGAGCGTTTTTTTCGATGCCAACCTAACCAGAGTGACGGGAGCGGCACAGTTCAGAAAAAGCGCTCAGCTCGCCGAGAAAATGCGATTTAAGCAATAAAATTAAAAATGCTTATAAAACATAAACCAAACGTTGGAGGTGGTCATTTCTTCATGCGCAGTGATAAACTCGGCACTCTAAAGCACCCGAGAGCGTTTTTTTCGATGCCAACCTAACCAGAGTGACGGGAGCGGCACAATTCAGAAAAAGCGCTCAGCTCGCCGAGAAAATGCGATTTAAGCAATAAAATTAAAAATGCTTATAAAACATAAACCAAACGTTGGAGGTGGTCATTTCTTCATGCGCAGTGATAAACTCGGCACTCTAAAGCACCCGAGAGCGTTTTTTTCGATGCCAACCTAACCAGAGTGACGGGAGCGGCACAATTCAGAAAAAGCGCTCAGCTCGCCGAGAAAATGCGATTTAAGCAATAAAATTAAAAATGCTTATAAAACATAAACCAAACGTTGGAGGTGGTCATTTCTTCATGCGCAGTGATAAACTCGGCACTCTAAAGCACCCGAGAGCGTTTTTTTTTATGCCAACCTAACCAGAGTGACGGGAGCGGCACAATTCAGAAAAAGTGCTCAGCTCGCCGAGAAAATGCGATTTAAGCAATAAAATTAAAAATGCTTATAAAACATAAACCAAACGTTGGAGGTGGTCATTTCTTAATGCGCAGTAATAAACTCGGCACTCTAAAGCACCCGAGAGCGTTTTTTTCGATGCCAACCTAACCAGAGTGACGGGAGCGGCACAATTCAGAAAAAGCGCTCAGCTTGCCGAGAAAATGCGATTTAAGCAATAAAATTAAAAATGCTCATAAAACATAAACCAAACGTTGGAGGTGGTCATTTCTTCGTGCGCAGTGAATAACTCGGCACTCTAAAGCACCCGAGAGCGTTTTTTTCGATGCCAACCTAACCAGAGTGACGGGAGCGGCACAATTCAGAAAAAGCGCTCAGCTCGCCGAGAAAATGCGATTTAAGCAATAAAATTAAAAATGCTTATAAAACATAAACCAAACGTTGGAGGTGGTCATTTCTTCATGCGCAGTGATAAACTCGGCACTCTAAAGCACCCGAGAGCGTTTTTTTTTATGCCAACCTAACCAGAGTGACGGGAGCGGCACAATTCAGAAAAAGTGCTCAGCTCGCCGAGAAAATGCGATTTAAGCAATAAAATTAAAAATGCTTATAAAACATAAACCAAACGTTGGAGGTGGTCATTTCTTAATGCGCAGTAATAAACTCGGCACTCTAAAGCACCCGAGAGCGTTTTTTTCGATGCCAACCTAACCAGAGTGACGGGAGCGGCACAATTCAGAAAAAGCGCTCAGCTCGCCGAGAAAATGCGATTTAAGCAATAAAATTAAAAATGCTCATAAAACATAAACCAAACGTTGGAGGTGGTCATTTCTTCGTGCGCAGTGAATAACTCGGCACTCTAAAGCACCCGAGAGCGTTTTTTTCGATGCCAACCTAACCAGGGTGACGGGAGCGGCACAATTCAGAAAAAGCGCTCAGCTCGCCGAGAAAATGCGATTTAAGCAATAAAATTAAAAATGCTTATAAAACATAAACCAAACGTTGGAGGTGGTCATTTCTTAATGCGCAGTAATAAACTCGGCACTCTAAAGCACCCGACAGCGTTTTTTTCGATGCCAACCTAACCAGAGTGACGGGAGCGGCACAATTCAGAAAAAGCGCTCAGCTCGCCGAGAAAATGCGATTTAAGCAATAAAATTAAAAATGCTTATAAAACATAAACCAAACGTTGGAGGTGGTCATTTCTTCGTGCGCAGTGAATAACTCGGCACTCTAAAGCACCCGAGAGCGTTTTTTTCGATGCCAACCTAACCAGAGTGACGGGAGCGGCACAATTCAGAAAAAGCGCTCAGCTCGCCGAGAAAATGCGATTTAAGCAATAAAATTAAAAATGCTTATAAAACATAAACCAAACGTTGGAGGTGGTCATTTCTTAATGCGCAGTAATAAACTCGGCACTCTAAAGCACCCGAGAGCGTTTTTTTCGATGCCAACCTAACCAGAGTGACGGGAGCGGCACAATTCAGAAAAAGTGCTCAGCTCGCCGAGAAAATGCGATTTAAGCAATAAAATTAAAAATGCTTATAAAACATAAACCAAACGTTGGAGGTGGTCATTTCTTAATGCGCAGTTATAAACTCGGCACTCTAAAGCACCCGAGAGCGTTTTTTTCGATGCCAACCTAACCAGAGTGACGGGAGCGGCACAATTCAGAAAAAGCGCTCAGCTCGCCGAGAAAATGCGATTTAAGCAATAAAATTAAAAATGCTTATAAAACATAAACCAAACGTTGGAGGTGGTCATTTCCTAATGCGCAGTAATAAACTCGGCACTCTAAAGCACCCGAGAGCGTTTTTTTCGATGCCAACCTAACCAGAGTGACGGGAGCGGCACAATTCAGAAAAAGTGCTCAGCTCGCCGAGAAAATGCGATTTAAGCAATAAAATTAAAAATGCTTATTAAACATAAACCAAACGTTGGAGGTGGTCATTTCTTCATGCGCAGTGAATAACTCGGCACTCTAAAGCACCCGAGAGCGTTTTTTTCGATGCCAACCTAACCAGAGTGACGGGAGCGGCACAATTCAGAAAAAGCGCTCAGCTCGCCGAGAAAATGCGATTTAAGCAATAAAATTAAAAATGCTTATTAAACATAAACCAAACATTGGAGGTGGTAATTTCTTCATGCGCAGTGAATGACTCGGCACTCTAAAGCACCCGAGAGCGTTTTTTTCGATGCCAACCTAACCAGAGTGACGGGAGCGGCACAATTCAGAAAAAGCGCTCAGCTCGCCGAGAAAATGCGATTTAAGCAATAAAATTAAAAATGCTTATAAAACATAAACCAAACGTTGGAGGTGGTCATTTCTTCATGCGCAGTGATAAACTCGGCACTCTAAAGCACCCGAGAGCGTTTTTTTCGATGCCAACCTAACCAGAGTGACGGGAGCGGCACAATTCAGAAAAAGTGCTCAGCTCGCCGAGAAAATGCGATTTAAGCAATAAAATTAAAAATGCTTATAAAACATAAACCAAACGTTGGAGGTGGTCATTTCTTAATGCGCAGTAATAAACTCGGCACTCTAAAGCACCCGAGAGCGTTTTTTTCGATGCCAACCTAACCAGAGTGACGGGAGCGGCACAATTCAGAAAAAGTGCTCAGCTCGCCGAGAAAATGCGATTTAAGCAATAAAATTAAAAATGCTTATAAAACATAAACCAAACGTTGGAGGTGGTCATTTCTTCATGCGCAGTGATAAACTCGGCACTCTAAAGCACCCGAGAGCGTTTTTTTCGATGCCAACCTAACCAGAGTGACGGGAGCGGCACAATTCAGAAAAAGTGCTCAGCTCTCCGAGAAAATGCGATTTAAGCAATAAAATTAAAAATGCTTATAAAACATAAACCAAACGTTGGAGGTGGTCATTTCTTAATGCGCAGTAATAAACTCGGCACTCTAAAGCACCCGAGAGCGTTTTTTTCGATGCCAACCTAACCAGAGTGACGGAAGCGGCACAATTCAGAAAAAGTGCTCAGCTCGCCGAGAAAATGCGATTTAAGCAATAAAATTAAAAATGCATATAAAACATAAACCAAACGTTGGAGGTGGTCATTTCTTAATGCGCAGTAATAAACTCGGCACTCTAAAGCACCCGAGAGCGTTTTTTTCGATGCCAACCTAACCAGAGTGACGGGAGCGGCACAATTCAGAAAAAGCGCTCAGCTCGCCGAGAAAATGCGATTTAAGCAATAAAATTAAAAATGCTTATAAAACATAAACCAAACGTTGGAGGTGGTCATTTCTTCGTGCGCAGTGAATAACTCGGCACTCTAAAGCACCCGAGAGCGTTTTTTTCGATGCCAACCTAACCAGAGTGACGGGAGCGGCATGCAGAAAAAGTGCTCAGCTCGCCGAGAAAATGCGATTTAAGCAATAAAATTAAAAATGCTTATAAAACATAAACCAAACGTTGGAGGTGGTCATTTCTTAATGCGCAGTAATAAACTCGGCACTCTAAAGCACCCGAGAGCGTTTTTTTCGATGCCAACCTAACCAGAGTGACGGGAGCGGCACAATTCAGAAAAAGTGCTCAGCTCGCCGAGAAAATGCGATTTAAGCAATAAAATTAAAAATGCTTATTAAACATAAACCAAACGTTGGAGGTGGTCATTTCTTCATGCGCAGTGAATAACTCGGCACTCTAAAGCACCCGAGAGCGTTTTTTTCGATGCCAACCTAACCAGAGTGACGGGAGCGGCACAATTCAGAAAAAGCGCTCAGCCGAGAAAATACGATTTAAGCAATAAAATTAAAAATGCTTATAAAACATAAACCAAACGTTGGAGGTGGTCATTTCTTCATGCGCAGTGATAAACTCGGCACTCTAAAGCACCCGAGAGCGTTTTTTTCGATGCCAACCTAACCAGAGTGACGGGAGCGGCACAATTCAGAAAAAGTGCTCAGCTCGCCGAGAAAATGCGATTTAAGCAATAAAATTAAAAATGCTTATAAAACATAAACCAAACGTTGGAGGTGGTCATTTCTTCATGCGCAGTGAATAACTCGGCACTCTAAAGCACCCGAGAGCGTTTTTTTCGATGCCAACCTAACCAGAGTGACGGGAGCGGCACAATTCAGAAAAAGTGCTCAGCTCGCCGAGAAAATGCGATTTAAGCAATAAAATTAAAAATGCTTATAAAACATAAACCAAACGTTGGAGGTGGTCATTTCTTAATGCGCAGTAATAAACTCGGCACTTAAAGCACCCGAGAGCGTTTTTTTCGATGCCAACCTAACCAGAGTGACGGGAGCGGCACAATTCAGAAAAAGTGCTCAGCTCGCCGAGAAAATGCGATTTAAGCAATAAAATTAAAAATGCTTATAAAACATAAACCAAACGTTGGAAGTGGTCATTTCTTCATGCGCAGTGATAAACTCGGCACTCTAAAGCACCCGAGAGCGTTTTTTTCGATGCCAACCTAACCAGAGTTACGGGAGCGGCACAATTCAGAAAAAGCGCTCAGCTCGCCGAGAAAATGCGATTTAAGCAATAAAATTAAAAATGCTTATAAAACATAAACCAAACGTTGGAGGTGGTCATTTCTTCATGCGCAGTGATAAACTCGGCACTCTAAAGCACCCGAGAGCGTTTTTTTCGATGCCAACCTAACCAGAGTGACGGGAGCGGCACAATTCAGAAAAAGCGCTCAGCTCGCCGAGAAAATGCGATTTAAGCAATAAAATTAAAAATGCTTATAAAACATAAACCAAACGTTGGAGGTGGTCATTTCTTCATGCGCAGTGATAAACTCGGCACTCTAAAGCACCCGAGAGCGTTTTTTTCGATGCCAACCTAACCAGAGTGACAAGAGCGGCACAATTCAGAAAAAGTGCTCAGCTCGCCGAGAAAATGCGATTTAAGCAATAAAATTAAAAATGCGTATAAAACATAAACCAAACGTTGGAGGTGGTCATTTCTTAATGCGCAGTAATAAACTCGGCACTCTAAAGCACCCGAGAGCGTTTTTTTCGATGCCAACCTAACCAGAGTGACGGGAGCGGCACAATTCAGAAAAAGTGCTCAGCTCGCCGAGAAAATGCGATTTAAGCAATAAAATTAAAAATGCTTATAAAACATAAACCAAACGTTGGAGGTGGTCATTTCTTAATGCGCAGTAATAAACTCGGCACTCTAAAGCACCCGAGAGCGTTTTTTTCGATGCCAACCTAACCAGAGTGACGGGAGCGGCACAATTCAGAAAAAGTGCTCAGCTCGCCGAGAAAATGCGATTTAAGCAATAAAATTAAAAATGCTTATTAAACATAAACCAAACGTTGGAGGTGGTCATTTCTTCATGCGCAGTGAATAACTCGGCACTCTAAAGCACCCGATAGCGTTTTTTTCGATGCCAACCTAACCAGAGTGACGGGAGCGGCACAATTCAGAAAAAGTGCTCAGCTCGCCGAGAAAATGCGATTTAAGCAATAAAATTAAAAATGCTTATAAAACATAAACCAAACGTTGGAGGTGGTCATTTCTTCATGCGCAGTGAATAACTCGGCACTCTAAAGCACCCGAGAGCGTTTTTTTCGATGCCAACCTAACCAGAGTGACGGGAGCGGCACAATTCAGAAAAAGCGCTCAGCTCGCCGAGAAAATGCGATTTAAGCAATAAAATTAAAAATGCTTATAAAACATAAACCAAACGTTGGAGGTGGTCATTTCTTATGCGCAGTGATAAACTCGGCACTCTAAAGCACCCGAGAGCGTTTTTTTCGATGCCAACCTAACCAGAGTGACGGGAGCGGCACAATTCAGAAAAAGTGCTCAGCTCGCCGAGAAAATGCGATTTAAGCAATAAAATTAAAAATGCTTATAAAACATAAACCAAACGTTGGAGGTGGTCATTTCTTAATGCGCAGTAATAAACTCGGCACTCTAAAGCACCCGAGAGCGTTTTTTTCGATGCCAACCTAACCAGAGTGACGGGAGCGGCACAATTCAGAAAAAGCGCTCAGCTCGCCGAGAAAATGCGATTTAAGCAATAAAATTAAAAATGCTTATAAAACATAAACCAAACGTTGGAGGTGGTCATTTCTTAATGCGCAGTAATAAACTCGGCACTCTAAAGCACCCGAGAGCGTTTTTTTCGATGCCAACCTAACCAAGTGACGGGAGCGGCACAATTCAGAAAAAGCGCTCAGCTCGCCGAGAAAATGCGATTTAAGCAATAAAATTAAAAATGCTTATAAAACATAAACCAAACGTTGGAGGTGGTCATTTCTTCATGCGCAGTGATAAACTCGGCACACTATTAAGCACCCGAGAGCGTTTTTTTCGATGCCAACCTAACCAGAGTGACGGGAGCGGCACAATTCAGAAAAAGCGCTCAGCTCGCCGAGAAAATGCGATTTAAGCAATAAAATTAAAAATGCTTATAAAACATAAACCAAACGTTGGAGGTGGTCATTTCCTAATGCGCAGTAATAAACTCGGCACTCTAAAGCACCCGAGAGCGTTTTTTTCGATGCCAACCTAACCAGAGTGACGGGAGCGGCACAATTCAGAAAAAGTGCTCAGCTCGCCGAGAAAATGCGATTTAAGCAATAAAATTAAAAATGCTTATTAAACATAAACCAAACGTTGGAGGTGGTCATTTCTTCATGCGCAGTGAATAACTCGGCACTCTAAAGCACCCGAGAGCGTTTTTTTCGATGCCAACCTAACCAGAGTGACGGGAGCGGCACAATTCAGAAAAAGCGCTCAGCTCGCCGAGAAAATGCGATTTAAGCAATAAAATTAAAAATGCTTATTAAACATAAACCAAACATTGGAGGTGGTCATTTCTTCATGCGCAGTGAATAACTCGGCACTCTAAAGCACCCGAGAGCGTTTTTTTCGATGCCAACCTAACCAGAGTGACGGGAGCGGCACAATTCAGAAAAAGCGCTCAGCTCGCCGAGAAAATGCGATTTAAGCAATAAAATTAAAAATGCTTATAAAACATAAACCAAACGTTGGAGGTGGTCATTTCTTCATGCGCAGTGATAAACTCGGCACTCTAAAGCACCCGAGAGCGTTTTTTTCGATGCCAACCTAACCAGAGTGACGGGAGCGGCACAATTCAGAAAAAATGCTCAGCTCGCCGAGAAAATGCGATTTAAGCAATAAAATTAAAAATGCTTATAAAACATAAACCAAACGTTGGAGGTGGTCATTTCTTCATGCGCAGTGATAAACTCGGCACTCTAAAGCACCCGAGAGCGTTTTTTTCGATGCCAACCTAACCAGAGTGACGGGAGCGGCACAATTCAGAAAAAGTGCTCAGCTCGCCGAGAAAATGCGATTTAAGCAATAAAATTAAAAATGCTTATTAAACATAAACCAAACGTTGGAGGTGGTCATTTCTTCATGCGCAGTGAATAACTCGGCACTCTAAAGCACCCGAGAGCGTTTTTTTCGATGCCAACCTAACCAGAGTGACGGGAGCGGCACAATTCAGAAAAAGCGCTCAGCTCGCCGAGAAAATGCGATTTAAGCAATAAAATTAAAAATGCTTATAAAACATAAACCAAACGTTGGAGGTGGTCATTTCTTCATGCGCAGTGAATAACTCGGCACTCTAAAGCACCCGAGAGCGTTTTTTTCGATGCCAACCTAACCAGAGTGACGGGAGCGGCACAATTCAGAAAAAGTGCTCAGCTCGCCGAGAAAATGCGATTTAAGCAATAAAATTAAAAATGCTTATAAAACATAAACCAAACGTTGGAGGTGGTCATTTCTTAATGCGCAAAAATAAACTCGGCACTCTAAAGCACCCGAGAGCGTTTTTTTCGATGCCAACCTAACCAGAGTGACGGGAGCGGCACAATTCAGAAAAAGTGCTCAGCTCGCCGAGAAAATGCGATTTAAGCAATAAAACTAAAAATGCTTATAAAACATAAACCAAACGTTGGAGGTGGTCATTTCTTCATGCGCAGTGAATAACTCGGCACTCTAAAGCACCCGAGAGCGTTTTTTTCGATGCCAACCTAACCAGAGTGACGGGGGCGGCACAATTCAGAAAAAGCGCTCAGCTCGCCGAGAAAATGCGATTTAAGCAATAAATTTAAAAATGCTTATAAAACATAAACCAAACGTTGGAGGTGGTCATTTCTTCGCGCGCAGTGAATAACTCGGCACTCTAAAGCACCCGAGAGCCTTTTTTTCGATGCCAACCTAACCAGAGTGACGGGAGCGGCACAATTCAGAAAAAGTGCTCAGCTCGCCGAGAAAATGCGATTTAAGCAATAAAATTAAAAATGCTTATAAAACATAAACCAAACGTTGGAGGTGGTCATTTCTTAATGCGCAGTAATAAACCCGGCACTCTAAAGCACCCGAGAGCGTTTTTTTCGATGCCAACCTAACCAGAGTGACGGGAGCGGCACAATTCAGAAAAAGTGCTCAGCTCGCCGAGAAAATGCGATTTAAGCAATAAAATTAAAAATGCTTATTAAACATAAACCAAACGTTGGAGGTGGTCATTTCTTCATGCGCAGTGAATAACTCGGCACTCTAAAGCACCCGAGAGCGTTTTTTTCGATGCCAACCTAACCAGAGTGACGGGAGCGGCACAATTCAGAAAAAGCGCCCAGCTCGCCGAGAAAATGCGATTTAAGCAATAAAATTAAAAATGCTTATTAAACATAAACCAAACGTTGGAGGTGGTCATTTCTTCATGCGCAGTGAATAACTCGGCACTCTAAAGCACCCGAGAGCGTTTTTTTCGATGCCAACCTAACCAGAGTGACGGGAGCGGCACAATTCAGAAAAAGCGCTCAGCTCGCCGAGAAAATGCGATTTAAGCAATAAAATTAAAAATGCTTATAAAACATAAACCAAACGTTGGAGGTGGTCATTTCTTAATGCGCAGTAATAAACTCGGCACTCTAAAGCACCCGAGAGCGTTTTTTTCGATGCCAACCTAACCAGAGTGACGGGAGCGGCACAATTCAGAAAAAGTGCTCAGCTCGCCGAGAAAATGCGATTTAAGCAATAAAATTAAAAATGCTTATAAAACATCAACCAAACGTTGGAGGTGGTCATTTCTTAATGCGCAGTAATAAACTCGGCACTCTAAAGCACCCGAGAGCGTTTTTTTCGATGCCAACCTAACCAGAGTGACGGGAGCGGCACAATTCAGAAAAAGCGCTCAGCTCGCCGAGAAAATGCGATTTAAGCAATAAAATTAAAAATGCTTATAAAACAGAAACCAAACGTTGGAGGTGGTCATTTCTTCGTGCGCAGTGAATAACTCGGCACTCTAAAGCACCCGAGAGCGTTTTTTTCGATGCCAACCTAACCAGAGTGACGGGAGCGGCACAATTCAGAAAAAGTGCTCAGCTCGCCGAGAAAATGCGATTTAAGCAATAAAATTAAAAATGCTTATAAAACATAAACCAAACGTTGGAGGTGGTCATTTCTTAATGCGCAGTAATAAACTCGGCTCTAAAGCACCCGAGAGCGTTTTTTTCGATGCCAACCTAACCAGAGTGACGGGAGCGGCACAATTCAGAAAAAGTGCTCAGCTCGCCGAGAAAATGCGATTTAAGCAATAAAATTAAAAATGCTTATTAAACATAAACCAAACGTTGGAGGTGGTCATTTCTTCATGCGCAGTGAATAACTCGGCACTCTAAAGCACCCGAGAGCGTTTTTTTCGATGCCAACCTAACCAGAGTGACGGGAGCGGCACAATTCAGAAAAAGCGCTCAGCTCGCCGAGAAAATGCGATTTAAGCAATAAAATTAAAAATGCTTATAAAACATAAACCAAACGTTGGAGGTGGTCATTTCTTAATGCGCAGTAATAAACTCGGCACTCTAAAGCACCCGAGAGCGTTTTTTTCGATGCCAACCTAACCAGAGTGACGGGAGCGGCACAATTCAGAAAAAGTGCTCAGCTCGCCGAGAAAATGCGATTTAAGCAATAAAATTAAAAATGCTTATTAAACATAAACCAAACGTTGGAGGTGGTCATTTCTTCATGCGCAGTGAATAACTCGGCACTCTAAAGCACCCGAGAGCGTTTTTTTCGATGCCAACCTAACCAGAGTGACGGGAGCGGCACAATTCAGAAAAAGCGCTCAGCTCGCCGAGAAAATGCGATTTAAGCAATAAAATTAAAAATGCTTATTAAACATAAACCAAACGTTGGAGGTGGTCATTTCTTCATGCGCAGTGAATAACTCGGCACTCTAAAGCACCCGAGAGCGTTTTTTTCGATGCCAACCTAACCAGAGTGACGGGAGCGGCACAATTCAGAAAAAGCGCTCAGCTCGCCGAGAAAATGCGATTTAAGCAATAAAATTAAAAATGCTTATAAAACATAAACCAAACGTTGGAGGTGGTCATTTCTTCATGCGCAGTGATAAACTCGGCACTCTAAAGCACCCGAGAGCGTTTTTTTCGATGCCAACCTAACCAGAGTGACGGGAGCGGCACAATTCAGAAAAAGTGCTCAGCTCGCCGAGAAAATGCGATTTAAGCAATAAAATTAAAAATGCTTATAAAACATAAACCAAACGTTGGAGGTGGTCATTTCTTCATGCGCAGTGAATAACTCGGCACTCTAAAGCACCCGAGAGCGTTTTTTTTCGATGCCAACCTAACCAGAGTGACGGGAGCGGCACAATTCAGAAAAAGTGCTCAGCTCGCCGAGAAAATGCGATTTAAGCAATAAAATTAAAAATGCTTATAAAACATAAACCAAACGTTGGAGGTGGTCATTTCTTAATGCGCAGTAATAAACTCGGCACTCTAAAGCACCCGAGAGCGTTTTTTTCGATGCCAACCTAACCAGAGTGACGGGAGCGGCACAATTCAGAAAAAGTGCTCAGCTCGCCGAGAAAATGCGATTTAAGCAATAAAATTAAAAATGCTTATAAAACATAAACCAAACGTCGGAAGTGGTCATTTCTTCATGCGCAGTGAATAACTCGGCACTCTAAAGCACCCGAGAGCGTTTTTTTCGGTGCCAACCTAACCAGAGTGACGGGAGCGGCACAATTCAGAAAAAGTGCTCAGCTCGCCGAGAAATTGCGATTTAAGCAATATAATTAAAAATGCTTATTAAACATAAACCAAACGTTGGAGGTGGTCATTTCTTCATGCGCAGTGAATAACTCGGCACTCTAAAGCACCCGATAGCGTTTTTTTCGATGCCAACCTAACCAGAGTGACGGGAGCGGCACAATTCAGAAAAAGTGCTCAGCTCGCCGAGAAAATGCGATTTAAGCAATAAAATTAAAAATGCTTATAAAACATAAACCAAACGTTGGATGTGGTCATTTCTTCATGCGCAGTGAATAACTCGGCACTCTAAAGCACCCGAGAGCGTTTTTTTCGATGCCAACCTAACCAGAGTGACGGGAGAGGCACAATTCAGAAAAAGCGCTCAGCTCGCCGAGAAAATGCGATTTAAGCAATAAAATTAAAAATGCTTATAAAACATAAACCAAACGTTGGAGGTGGTCATTTCTTCATGCGCAGTGATAAACTCGGCACTCTAAAGCACCCGAGAGCGTTTTTTTCGATGCCAACCTAACCAGAGTGACGGGAGCGGCACAATTCAGAAAAAGTGCTCAGCTCGCCGAGAAAATGCGATTTAAGCAATAAAATTAAAAATGCTTATAAAACATAAACCAAACGTTGGAGGTGGTCATTTCTTCATGCGCAGTGATAAACTCGGCACTCTAAAGCACCCGAGAGCGTTTTTTTCGATGCCAACCTAACCAGAGTGACGGGAGCGGCACAATTCAGAAAAAGTGCTCAGCTCGCCGAGAAATTGCGATTTAAGCAATAAAATTAAAAATGCTTATAAAACATAAACCAAACGTTGGAGGTGGTCATTTCTTCATGCGCAGTGATAAACTCGGCACTCTAAAGCACCCGAGAGCGTTTTTTTCGATGCCAACCTAACCAGAGTGACGGGAGCGGCACAATTCAGAAAAAGTGCTCAGCTCGCCGAGAAAATGCGATTCAAGCAATAAAATTAAAAATGCTTATTAAACATAAACCAAACGTTGGAGGTGGTCATTTCTTCATGCGCAGTGAATAACTCGGCACTCTAAAGCACCCGAGAGCGTTTTTTTCGATGCCAACCTAACCAGAGTGACGGGAGCGGCACAATTCAGAAAAAGTGCTCAGCTTGCCGAGAAAATGCGATTTAAGCAATAAAATTAAAAATGCTTATAAAACATAAACCAAACGTTGGAGGTGGTCATTTCTTAATGCGCAGTAATAAACTCGGCACTCTAAAGCACCCGAGAGCGTTTTTTTCGATGCCAACCTAACCAGAGTGACGGGAGCGGCAGAATTCAGAAAAAGTGCTCAGCTCGCCGAGAAAATGCGATTTAAGCAATTTAAATTAAAAATGCTTATTAAACATAAACCAAACGTTGGAGGTGGTCATTTCTTCATGCGCAGTGAATAACTCGGCACTCTAAAGCACCCGAGAGCGTTTTTTTCGATGCCAACCTAACCAGAGTGACGGGAGAGGCATAATTCAGAAAAAGCGCTCAGCTCGCCGAGAAAATGCGATTTAAGCAATAAAATTAAAAATGCTTATAAAACATAAACCAAACGTTGGAGGTGGTCATTTCTTCATGCGCAGTGATAAACTCGGCACTCTAAAGCACCCGAGAGCGTTTTTTTCGATGCCAACCTAACCAGAGTGACGGGAGCGGCACAATTCAGAAAAAGTGCTCAGCTCGCCGAGAAAATGCGATTTAAGCAATAAAATTAAAAATGCTTATAAAACATAAACCAAACGTTGGAGGTGGTCATTTATTCATGCGCAGTGATAAACTCGGCACTCTAAAGCACCCGAGAGCGTTTTTTTCGATGCCAACCTAACCAGAGTGACGGGAGCGGCACAATTCAGAAAAAGCGCTCAGCTCGCCGAGAAAATGCGATTTAAGCAATAAAATTAAAAATGCTTATAAAACATAAACCAAACGTTGGAGGTGGTCATTTCTTCATGCGCAGTGATAAACTCGGCACTCTAAAGCACACGAGAGCGTTTTTTTCGATGCCAACCTAACCAGAGTGACGGGAGCGGCACAATTCAGAAAAAGTGCTCAGCTCGCCGAGAAAATGCGATTCAAGCAATAAAATTAAAAATGCTTATTAAACATAAACCAAACGTTGGAGGTGGTCATTTCTTCATGCGCAGTGAATAACTCGGCACTCTAAAGCACCCGAGAGCGTTTTTTTCGATGCCAACCTAACCAGAGTGACGGGAGCGGCACAATTCAGAAAAAGTGCTCAGCTCGCCGAGAAAATGCGATTTAAGCAATATAATTAAAAATGCTTATAAAACATAAACCAAACGTTGGAGGTGGTCATTTCTTAATGCGCAGTAATAAACTCGGCACTCTAAAGCACCCGAGAGCGTTTTTTTCGATGCCAACCTAACCAGAGTGACGGGAGCGGCACAATTCAGAAAAAGTGCTCAGCTCGCCGAGAAAATGCGATTTAAGCAATAAAATTAAAAATGCTTATAAAACATAAACCAAACGTTGGAGGTGGTCATTTCTTAATGCGCAGTAATAAACTCGGCACTCTAAAGCACCCGAGAGCGTTTTTTTCGATGCCAACCTAACCAGAGTGACGGGAGCGGCACAATTCAGAAAAAGTGCTCAGCTCGCCGAGAAAATGCGATTTAAGCAATAAAATTAAAAATGCTTATTAAACATAAACCAAACGTTGGAGGTGGTCATTTCTTCATGCGCAGTGAATAACTCGGCACTCTAAAGCACCCGATAGCGTTTTTTTCGATGCCAACCTAACCAGAGTGACGGGAGCGGCACAATTCAGAAAAAGTGCTCAGCTCGCCGAGAAAATGCGATTTAAGCAATAAAATTAAAAATGCTTATAAAACATAAACCAAACGTTGGAGGTGGTCATTTCTTAATGCGCAGTAATAAACTCGGCACTCTAAAGCACCCGAGAGCGTTTTTTTCGATGCCAACCTAACCAGAGTGACGGGAGCGGCACAATTCAGAAAAAGTGCTCAGCTCGCCGAGAAAATGCGATTTAAGCAATAAAATTAAAAATGCTTATAAAACATAAACCAAACGTTGGAGGTGGTCATTTCTTAATGCGCAGTAATAAACTCGGCACTCTAAAGCACCCGAGAGCGTTTTTTTCGATGCCAACCTAACCAGAGTGACGGGAGCGGCACAATTCAGAAAAAGTGCTCAGCTCGCCGAGAAAATGCGATTTAAGCAATAAAATTAAAAATGCTTATAAAACATAAACCAAACGTTGGAGGTGGTCATTTCTTAATGCGCAGTAATAAACTCGGCACTCTAAAGCACCCGAGAGCGTTTTTTTCGATGCCAACCTAACCAGAGTGACGGGAGCGGCACAATTCAGAAAAAGCGCTCAGCTCACCGAGAAAATGCGATTTAAGCAATAAAATTAAAAATGCTTATAAAACATAAACCAAACGTTGGAGGTGGTCATTTCCTAATGCGCAGTAATAAACTCGGCACTCTAAAGCACCCGAGAGCGTTTTTTTCGATGCCAACCTAACCAGAGTGACGGGAGCGGCACAATTCAGAAAAAGCGCTCAGCTCGCCGAGAAAATGCGATTTAAGCAATAAAATTAAAAATGCTTATAAAACATAAACCAAACGTTGGAGGTGGTCATTTCTCCATGCGCAGTGATAAACTCGGCACTCTAAAGCACCCGAGAGCGTTTTTTTCGATGCCAACCTAACCAGAGTGACGGGAGCGGCACAATTCAGAAAAAGTGCTCAGCTCGCCGAGAAAATGCGATTTAAGCAATAAAATTAAAAATGCTTATAAAACATAAACCAAACGTTGGAGGTGGTCATTTCTTCATGCGCAGTGAATAACTCGGCACTCTAAAGCACCCGAGAGCGTTTTTTTCGATGCCAACCTAACCAGAGTGACGGGAGCGGCACAATTCAGAAAAAGTGCTCAGCTCGCCGAGAAAATGCGATTTAAGCAATAAAATAAAAAATGCTTATAAAACATAAACCAAACGTTGGAGGTGGTCATTTCTTCATGCGCAGTAATAAACTCGGCACTCTAAAGCACCCGAGAGCGTTTTTTTCGATGCCAACCTAACCAGAGTGACGGGAGCGGCACAATTCAGAAAAAGTGCTCAGCTCGCCGAGAAAATGCGATTTAAGCAATAAAATTAAAAATGCTTATAAAACATAAACCAAACGTTGGAAGTGGTCATTTCTTCATGCGCAGTGAATAACTCGGCACTCTAAAGCACCCGAGAGCGTTTTTTTCGATGCCAACCTAACCAGAGTGACCGGAGCGGCACAATTCAGAAAAAGTGCTCAGCTCGCCGAGAAAATGCGATTTAAGCAATAAAATTAAAAATGCTTATAAAACATAAACCAAACGTTGGAGGTGGTCATTTCTTCGTGCGCAGTGAATAACTCGGCACTCTAAAGCACCCGAGAGCGTTTTTTTCGATGCCAACCTAACCAGAGTGACGGGAGCCGCACAATTCAGAAAAAGCGCTCATCTCGCCGAGAAAATGCGATTTAAGCAATAAAATTAAAAATGCTTATAAAACATAAACCAAACGTTGGAGGTGGTCATTTCTTAATGCGCAGTAATAAACTCGGCACTCTAAAGCACCCGACAGCGTTTTTTTCGATGCCAACCTAACCAGAGTGACGGGAGCGGCACAATTCAGAAAAAGTGCTCAGCTCGCCGAGAAAATGCGATTTAAGCAATAAAATTAAAAATGCTTATTAAACATAAACCAAACGTTGGAGGTGGTCATTTCTTCATGCGCAGTGAATAACTCGGCACTCTAAAGCACCCGAGAGCGTTTTTTTCGATGCCAACCTAACCAGAGTGACGGGAGCGGCACAATTCAGAAAAAGCGCTCAGCTCGCCGAGAAAATGCGATTTAAGCAATAAAATTAAAAATGCTTATTAAACATAAACCAAACGTTGGAGGTGGTCATTTCTTCATGAGCAGTGAATAACTCGGCACTCTAAAGCACCCGAGAGCGTTTTTTTCGATGCCAACCTAACCAGAGTGACGGGAGCGGCACAATTCAGAAAAAGCGCTCAGCTCGCCGAGAAAATGCGATTTAAGCAATAAAATTAAAAATGCTTATAAAACATAAACCAAACGTTGGAGGTGGTCATTTCTTATGCGCAGTGATAAACTCGGCACTCTAAAGCACCCGAGAGCGTTTTTTTCGATGCCAACCTAACCAGAGTGACGGGAGCGGCACAATTCAGAAAAAGTGCTCAGCTCGCCGAGAAAATGCGATTTAAGCAATAAAATTAAAAATGCTTATAAAACATAAACCAAACGTTGGAGGTGGTCATTTCTTCATGCGCAGTGAATAACTCGGCACTCTAAAGCACCCGAGAGCGTTTTTTTCGATGCCAACCTAACCAGAGTGACGGGAGCGGCACAATTCAGAAAAAGTGCTCAGCTCGCCGAGAAAATGCGATTTAAGCAATAAAATAAAAAATGCTTATAAAACATAAACCAAACGTTGGAGGTGGTCATTTCTTCATGCGCAGTAATAAACTCGGCACTCTAAAGCACCCGAGAGCGTTTTTTTCGATGCCAACCTAACCAGAGTGACGGGAGCGGCACAAATCAGAAAAAGTGCTCAGCTCGCCGAGAAAATGCGATTTAAGCAATAAAATTAAAAATGCTTATAAAACATAAACCAAACGTTGGAAGTGGTCATTTCTTCATGCGCAGTGAATAACTCGGCACTCTAAAGCACCCGAGAGCGTTTTTTTCGATGCCAACCTAACCAGAGTGACGGGAGCGGCACAATTCAGAAAAAGTGCTCAGCTCGCCGAGAAAATGCGATTTAAGCAATAAAATTAAAAATGCTTATAAAACATAAACCAAACGTTGGAAGTGGTCATTTCTTCATGCGCAGTGAATAACTCGGCACTCTAAAGCACCCGAGAGCGTTTTTTTCGATGCCAACCTAACCAGAGTGACGGGAGCGGCACAATTCAGAAAAAGTGCTCAGCTCGCCGAGAAAATGCGATTTAAGCAATAAAATTAAAAATGCTTATAAAACATAAACCAAACGTTGGAGGTGGTCATTTCTTAATGCGCAGTAATAAACTCGGCACTCTAAAGCACCCGTGAGCGTTTTTTTCGATGCCAACCTAACCAGAGTGACGGGAGCGGCACAATTCAGAAAAAGTGCTCAGCTCGCCGAGAAAATGCGATTTAAGCAATAAAATTAAAAATGCTTATAAAACATAAACCAAACGTTGGAGGTGGTCATTTCTTAATGCGCAGTAATAAACTCGGCACTCTAAAGCACCCGAGAGCGTTTTTTTCGATGCCAACCTAACCAGAGTGACGGGAGCGGCACAATTCAGAAAAAGTGCTCAGCTCGCCGAGAAAATGCGATTTAAGCAATAAAATTAAAAATGCTTATAAAACATAAACCAAACGTTGGAAGTGGTCATTTCTTCATGCGCAGTAATAAACTCGGCACTCTAAAGCACCCGAGAGCGTTTTTTTCGATGCCAACCTAACCAGAGTGACGGGAGCGGCACAATTCAGAAAAAGTGCTCAGCTCGCCGAGAAATTGCGATTCAAGCAATAAAATTAAAAATGCTTATAAAACATAAACCAAACGTTGGAGGTGGTCATTTCTTCATGCGCAGTGATAAACTCGGCACTCTAAAGCACCCGAGAGCGTTTTTTTCGATGCCAACCTAACCAGAGTGACGGGAGCGGCACAATTCAGAAAAAGTGCTCAGCTCGCCGAGAAAATGCGATTCAAGCAATAAAATTAAAAATGCTTATTAAACATAAACCAAACGTTGGAGGTGGTCATTTCTTCATGCGCAGTGAATAACTCGGCACTCTAAAGCACCCGAGAGCGTTTTTTTCGATGCCAACCTAACCAGAGTGACGGGAGCGGCACAATTCAGAAAAAGTGCTCAGCTTGCCGAGAAAATGCGATTTAAGCAATAAAATTAAAAATGCTTATAAAACATAAACCAAACGTTGGAGGTGGTCATTTCTTAATGCGCAGTAATAAACTCGGCACTCTAAAGCACCCGAGAGCGTTTTTTTCGATGCCAACCTAACCAGAGTGACGGGAGCGGCACAATTCAGAAAAAGTGCTCAGCTCGCCGAGAAAATGCGATTTAAGCAATAAAATTAAAAATGCTTATAAAACATAAACCAAACGTTGGAGGTGGTCATTTCTTAATGCGCAGTAATAAACTCGGCACTCTAAAGCACCCGAGAGCGTTTTTTTCGATGCCAACCTAACCAGAGTGACGGGAGCGGCACAATTCAGAAAAAGTGCTCAGCTCGCCGAGAAAATGCGATTTAAGCAATAAAATTAAAAATGCTTATTAAACATAAACCAAACGTTGGAGGTGGTCATTTCTTCATGCGCAGTGAATAACTCGGCACTCTAAAGCACACGATAGCGTTTTTTTCGATGCCAACCTAACCAGAGTGACGGGAGCGGCACAATTCAGAAAAAGTGCTCAGCTCGCCGAGAAAATGCGATTTAAGCAATAAAATTAAAAATGCTTATAAAACATAAACCAAACGTTGGAGGTGGTCATTTCTTAATGCGCAGTAATAAACTCGGCACTCTAAAGCACCCGAGAGCGTTTTTTTCGATGCCAACCTAACCAGAGTGACGGGAGCGGCACAATTCAGAAAAAGCGCTCAGCTCACCGAGAAAATGCGATTTAAGCAATAAAATTAAAAATGCTTATAAAACATAAACCAAACGTTGGAGGTGGTCATTTCCTAATGCGCAGTAATAAACTCGGCACTCTAAAGCACCCGAGAGCGTTTTTTTCGATGCCAACCTAACCAGAGTGACGGGAGCGGCACAATTCAGAAAAAGCGCTCAGCTCGCCGAGAAAATGCGATTTAAGCAATAAAATTAAAAATGCTTATAAAACATAAACCAAACGTTGGAGGTGGTCATTTCTCCATGCGCAGTGATAAACTCGGCACTCTAAAGCACCCGAGAGCGTTTTTTTCGATGCCAACCTAACCAGAGTGACGGGAGCGGCACAATTCAGAAAAAGTGCTCAGCTCGCCGAGAAAATGCGATTTAAGCAATAAAATTAAAAATGCTTATAAAACATAAACCAAACGTTGGAGGTGGTCATTTCTTCATGCGCAGTGAATAACTCGGCACTCTAAAGCACCCGAGAGCGTTTTTTTCGATGCCAACCTAACCAGAGTGACGGGAGCGGCACAATTCAGAAAAAGTGCTCAGCTCGCCGAGAAAATGCGATTTAAGCAATAAAATAAAAAATGCTTATAAAACATAAACCAAACGTTGGAGGTGGTCATTTCTTCATGCGCAGTAATAAACTCGGCACTCTAAAGCACCCGAGAGCGTTTTTTTCGATGCCAACCTAACCAGAGTGACGGGAGCGGCACAATTCAGAAAAAGTGCTCAGCTCGCCGAGAAAATGCGATTTAAGCAATAAAATTAAAAATGCTTATAAAACATAAACCAAACGTTGGAAGTGGTCATTTATTCATGCGCAGTGAATAACTCGGCACTCTAAAGCACCCGAGAGCGTTTTTTTCGATGCCAACCTAACCAGAGTGACGGGAGCGGCACAATTCAGAAAAAGTGCTCAGCTCGCCGAGAAAATGCGATTTAAGCAATAAAATTAAAAATGCTTATAAAACATAAACCAAACGTTGGAAGTGGTCATTTCTTCATGCGCAGTGAATAACTCGGCACTCTAAAGCACCCGAGAGCGTTTTTTTCGATGCCAACCTAACCAGAGTGACGGGAGCCGCACAATTCAGAAAAAGCGCTCATCTCGCCGAGAAAATGCGATTTAAGCAATAAAATTAAAAATGCTTATAAAACATAAACCAAACGTTGGAGGTGGTCATTTCTTAATGCGCAGTAATAAACTGTTACTATAAATGGAAAAATGCAATGACAAAACTCAAACTAAAGACAGGAAAACCAGGTATCATCATAATCCAGTTTTGACATGATAAACAAGATATTTTATGTACAGTCTATAGTAAAGCACCCGAGAGCGTTTTTTTCGATGCCAACCTAACCAGAGTGACGGGAGCGGCACAATTCAGAAAAAGTGCTCAGCTCGCCGAGAAAATGCGATTTAAGCAATAAAATAAAAAATGCTTATAAAACATAAACCAAACGTTGGAGGTGGTCATTTCTTCATGCGCAGTAATAAACTCGGCACTCTAAAGCACCCGAGAGCGTTTTTTTCGATGCCAACCTAACCAGAGTGACGGGAGCGGCACAATTCAGAAAAAGTGCTCAGCTCGCCGAGAAAATGCGATTTAAGCAATAAAATTAAAAATGCTTATAAAACATAAACCAAACGTTGGAAGTGGTCATTTCTTCATGCGCAGTGAATAACTCGGCACTCTAAAGCACCCGAGAGCGTTTTTTTCGATGCCAACCTAACCAGAGTGACGGGAGCGGCACAATTCAGAAAAAGTGCTCAGCTCGCCGAGAAAATGCGATTTAAGCAATAAAATTAAAAATGCTTATAAAACATAAACCAAACGTTGGAAGTGGTCATTTCTTCATGCGCAGTGAATAACTCGGCACTCTAAAGCACCCGAGAGCGTTTTTTTCGATGCCAACCTAACCAGAGTGACGGGAGCGGCACAATTCAGAAAAAGTGCTCAGCTCGCCGAGAAAATGCGATTTAAGCAATAAAATTAAAAATGCTTATAAAACATAAACCAAACGTTGGAGGTGGTCATTTCTTAATGCGCAGTAATAAACTCGGCACTCTAAAGCACCCGTGAGCGTTTTTTTCGATGCCAACCTAACCAGAGTGACGGGAGCGGCACAATTCAGAAAAAGTGCTCAGCTCGCCGAGAAAATGCGATTTAAGCAATAAAATTAAAAATGCTTATAAAACATAAACCAAACGTTGGAGGTGGTCATTTCTTAATGCGCAGTAATAAACTCGGCACTCTAAAGCACCCGAGAGCGTTTTTTTCGATGCCAACCTAACCAGAGTGACGGGAGCGGCACAATTCAGAAAAAGTGCTCAGCTCGCCGAGAAAATGCGATTTAAGCAATAAAATTAAAAATGCTTATAAAACATAAACCAAACGTTGGAAGTGGTCATTTCTTCATGCGCAGTAATAAACTCGGCACTCTAAAGCACCCGAGAGCGTTTTTTTCGATGCCAACCTAACCAGAGTGACGGGAGCGGCACAATTCAGAAAAAGTGCTCAGCTCGCCGAGAAATTGCGATTCAAGCAATAAAATTAAAAATGCTTATAAAACATAAACCAAACGTTGGAGGTGGTCATTTCTTCATGCGCAGTGATAAACTCGGCACTCTAAAGCACCCGAGAGCGTTTTTTTCGATGCCAACCTAACCAGAGTGACGGGAGCGGCACAATTCAGAAAAAGTGCTCAGCTCGCCGAGAAAATGCGATTCAAGCAATAAAATTAAAAATGCTTATTAAACATAAACCAAACGTTGGAGGTGGTCATTTCTTCATGCGCAGTGAATAACTCGGCACTCTAAAGCACCCGAGAGCGTTTTTTTCGATGCCAACCTAACCAGAGTGACGGGAGCGGCACAATTCAGAAAAAGTGCTCAGCTTGCCGAGAAAATGCGATTTAAGCAATAAAATTAAAAATGCTTATAAAACATAAACCAAACGTTGGAGGTGGTCATTTCTTAATGCGCAGTAATAAACTCGGCACTCTAAAGCACCCGAGAGCGTTTTTTTCGATGCCAACCTAACCAGAGTGACGGGAGCGGCACAATTCAGAAAAAGTGCTCAGCTCGCCGAGAAAATGCGATTTAAGCAATAAAATTAAAAATGCTTATAAAACATAAACCAAACGTTGGAGGTGGTCATTTCTTAATGCGCAGTAATAAACTCGGCACTCTAAAGCACCCGAGAGCGTTTTTTTCGATGCCAACCTAACCAGAGTGACGGGAGCGGCACAATTCAGAAAAAGTGCTCAGCTCGCCGAGAAAATGCGATTTAAGCAATAAAATTAAAAATGCTTATTAAACATAAACCAAACGTTGGAGGTGGTCATTTCTTCATGCGCAGTGAATAACTCGGCACTCTAAAGCACACGATAGCGTTTTTTTCGATGCCAACCTAACCAGAGTGACGGGAGCGGCACAATTCAGAAAAAGTGCTCAGCTCGCCGAGAAAATGCGATTTAAGCAATAAAATTAAAAATGCTTATAAAACATAAACCAAACGTTGGAGGTGGTCATTTCTTAATGCGCAGTAATAAACTCGGCACTCTAAAGCACCCGAGAGCGTTTTTTTCGATGCCAACCTAACCAGAGTGACGGGAGCGGCACAATTCAGAAAAAGTGCTCAGCTCGCCGAGAAAATGCGATTTAAGCAATAAAATTAAAAATGCTTATAAAACATAAACCAAACGTTGGAGGTGGTCATTTCTTAATGCGCAGTAATAAACTCGGCACTCTAAAGCACCCGAGAGCGTTTTTTTCGATGCCAACCTAACCAGAGTGACGGGAGCGGCACAATTCAGAAAAAGTGCTCAGCTCGCCGAGAAAATGCGATTTAAGCAATAAAATTAAAAATGCTTATTAAACATAAACCAAACGTTGGAGGTGGTCATTTCTTCATGCGCAGTGAATAACTCGGCACTCTAAAGCACACGATAGCGTTTTTTTCGATGCTAACCTAACCAGAGTGACGGGAGCGGCACAATTCAGAAAAAGTGCTCAGCTCGCCGAGAAAATGCGATTTAAGCAATAAAATTAAAAATGCTTATAAAACATAAACCAAACGTTGGAGGTGGTCATTTCTTAATGCGCGGTAATAAACTCGGCACTCTAAAGCACCCGAGAGCGTTTTTTTCGATGCCAACCTAACCAGAGTGACGGGAGCGGCACAATTCAGAAAAAGTGCTCAGCTCGCCGAGAAAATGCGATTTAAGCAATAAAATTAAAAATGCTTATAAAACATAAACCAAACGTTGGAGGTGGTCATTTCTTAATGCGCAGTAATAAACTCGGCACTCTAAAGCACCCGAGAGCGTTTTTTTCGATGCCAACCTAACCAGAGTGACGGGAGCGGCACAATTCAGAAAAAGTGCTCAGCTCGCCGAGAAAATGCGATTTAAGCAATACAATTAAAAATGCTTATAAAACATAAACCAAACGTTGGAGGTGGTCATTTCTTAATGCGCAGTAATAAACTCGGCACTCTAAAGCACCCGAGAGCGTTTTTTTCGATGCCAACCTAACCAGAGTGACGGGAGCGGCACAATTCAGAAAAAGCGCTCAGCTCACCGAGAAAATGCGATTTAAGCAATAAAATTAAAAATGCTTATAAAACATAAACCAAACGTTGGAGGTGGTCATTTCCTAATGCGCAGTAATCAACTCGGCACTCTAAAGCACCCGAGAGCGTTTTTTTTCGATGCCAACCTAACCAGAGTGACGGGAGCGGCACAATTCAGAAAAAGTGCTCAGCTCGCCGAGAAAATTCGATTTAAGCAATAAAATTAAAAATGCTTATTAAACATAAACCAAACGTTGGAGGTGGTCATTTCTTCATGCGCAGTGAATAACTCGGCACTCTAAAGCACCCGAGAGCGTTTTTTTCGATGCCAACCTAACCAGAGTGACGGGAGCGGCACAATTCAGAAAAAGTGCTCAGCTCGCCGAGAAAATGCGATTTAAGCAATACAATTAAAAATGCTTATAAAACATAAACCAAACGTTGGAGGTGGTCATTTCTTAATGCGCAGTAATAAACTCGGCACTCTAAAGCACCCGAGAGCGTTTTTTTCGATGCCAACCTAACCAGAGTGACGGGAGCGGCACAATTCAGAAAAAGCGCTCAGCTCACCGAGAAAATGCGATTTAAGCAATAAAATTAAAAATGCTTATAAAACATAAACCAAACGTTGGAGGTGGTCATTTCCTAATGCGCAGTAATCAACTCGGCACTCTAAAGCACCCGAGAGCGTTTTTTTTCGATGCCAACCTAACCAGAGTGACGGGAGCGGCACAATTCAGAAAAAGTGCTCAGCTCGCCGAGAAAATTCGATTTAAGCAATAAAATTAAAAATGCTTATTAAACATAAACCAAACGTTGGAGGTGGTCATTTCTTCATGCGCAGTGAATAACTCGGCACTCTAAAGCACCCGAGAGCGTTTTTTTCGATGCCAACCTAACCAGAGTGACGGGAGCGGCACAATTCAGAAAAAGCGCTCAGCTCGCCGAGAAAATGCGATTTAAGCAATAAAATTAAAAATGCTTATTAAACATAAACCAAACATTGGAGGTGGTCATTTCTTCATGCGCAGTGAATAACTCGGCACTCTAAAGCACCCGAGAGCGTTTTTTTCGATGCCAACCTAACCAGAGTGACGGGAGCGGCACAATTCAGAAAAAGCGCTCAGCTCGCCGAGAAAATGCGATTTAAGCAATAAAATTAAAAATGCTTATAAAACATAAACCAAACGTTGGAGGTGGTCATTTCCTAATGCGCAGTAATAAACTCGGCACTCTAAAGCACCCGAGAGCGTTTTTTTCGATGCCAACCTAACCAGAGTGACGGGAGCGGCACAATTCAGAAAAAGTGCTCAGCTCGCCGAGAAAATGCGATTTAAGCAATAAAATTAAAAATGCTTATAAAACATAAACCAAACGTTGGAGGTGGTCATTTCTTCATGCGCAGTGATAAACTCGGCACTCTAAAGCACCCGAGAGCGTTTTTTTCGATGCCAACCTAACCAGAGTGACGGGAGCGGCACAATTCAGAAAAAACGCTCAGCTCGCCGAGAAAATGCGATTTAAGCAATACAATTAAAAATGCTTATAAAACATAAACCAAACGTTGGAGGTGGTCATTTCTTCATGCGCAGTGATAAACTCGGCACTCTAAAGCACCCGAGAGCGTTTTTTTCGATGCCAACCTAACCAGAGTGACGGGAGCGGCACAATTCAGAAAAAGCGCTCAGCTCGCCGAGAAAATGCGATTTAAGCAATAAAATTAAAAATGCTTATAAAACATAAACCAAACGTTGGAGGTGGTCATTTCTTATGCGCAGTGATAAACTCGGCACTCTAAAGCACCCGAGAGCGTTTTTTTCGATGCCAACCTAACCAGAGTGACGGGAGCGGCACAATTCAGAAAAAGTGCTCAGCTCGCCGAGAAAATGCGATTTAAGCAATAAAATTAAAAATGCTTATAAAACATAAACCAAACGTTGGAGGTGGTCATTTCTTCATGCGCAGTGAATTACTCGGCACTCTAAAGCACCCGAGAGCGTTTTTTTCGATGCCAACCTAACCAGAGTGACGGGAGCGGCACAATTCAGAAAAAGTGCTCAGCTCGCCGAGAAAATGCGATTTAAGCAATAAAATAAAAAATGCTTATAAAACATAAACCAAACGTTGGAGGTGGTCATTTCTTCATGCGCAGTAATAAACTCGGCACTCTAAAGCACCCGAGAGCGTTTTTTCGATGCCAACCTAACCAGAGTGACGGGAGCGGCACAATTCAGAAAAAGTGCTCAGCTCGCCGAGAAAATGCGATTTAAGCAATAAAATTAAAAATGCTTATAAAACATAAACCAAACGTTGGAAGTGGTCATTTCTTCATGCGCAGTGAATAACTCGGCACTCTAAAGCACCCGAGAGCGTTTTTTTCGATGCCAACCTAACCAGAGTGACGGGAGCGGCACAATTCAGAAAAAGTGCTCAGCTCGCCGAGAAAATGCGATTTAAGCAATAAAATTAAAAATGCTTATAAAACATAAACCAAACGTTGGAGGTGGTCATTTCTTAATGCGCAGTAATAAACTCGGCACTCTAAAGCACCCGTGAGCGTTTTTTTCGATGCCAACCTAACCAGAGTGACGGGAGCGGCACAATTCAGAAAAAGTGCTCAGCTCGCCGAGAAAATGCGATTTAAGCAATAAAATTAAAAATGCTTATAAAACATAAACCAAACGTTGGAGGTGGTCATTTCTTAATGCGCAGTAATAAACTCGGCACTCTAAAGCACCCGAGAGCGTTTTTTTCGATGCCAACCTAACCAGAGTGACGGGAGCGGCACAATTCAGAAAAAGTGCTCAGCTCGCCGAGAAAATGCGATTTAAGCAATAAAATTAAAAATGCTTATAAAACATAAACCAAACGTTGGAAGTGGTCATTTCTTCATGCGCAGTAATAAACTCGGCACTCTAAAGCACCCCAGAGCGTTTTTTTCGATGCCAACCTAACCAGAGTGACGGGAGCGGCACAATTCAGATAAACTGCTCAGCTCGCCGAGAAATTGCGATTTAAGCAATAAAATTAAAAATGCTTATAAAACATAAACCAAACGTTGGAGGTGGTCATTTCTTCATGCGCAGTGATAAACTCGGCACTCTAAAGCACCCGAGAGCGTTTTTTTCGATGCCAACCTAACCAGAGTGACGGGAGCGGCACAATTCAGAAAAAGTGCTCAGCTCGCCGAGAAAATGCGATTCAAGCAATAAAATTAAAAATGCTTATTAAACATAAACCAAACGTTGGAGGTGGTCATTTCTTCATGCGCAGTGAATAACTCGGCACTCTAAAGCACCCGAGAGCGTTTTTTTCGATGCCAACCTAACCAGAGTGACGGGAGCGGCACAATTCAGAAAAAGTGCTCAGCTTGCCGAGAAAATGCGATTTAAGCAATAAAATTAAAAATGCTTATAAAACATAAACCAAACGTTGGAGGTGGTCATTTCTTAATGCGCAGTAATAAACTCGGCACTCTAAAGCACCCGAGAGCGTTTTTTTCGATGCCAACCTAACCAGAGTGACGGGAGCGGCACAATTCAGAAAAAGTGCTCAGCTCGCCGAGAAAATGCGATTTAAGCAATAAAATTAAAAATGCTTATAAAACATAAACCAAACGTTGGAGGTGGTCATTTCTTAATGCGCAGTAATAAACTCGGCACTCTAAAGCACCCGAGAGCGTTTTTTTCGATGCCAACCTAACCAGAGTGACGGGAGCGGCACAATTCAGAAAAAGTGCTCAGCTCGCCGAGAAAATGCGATTTAAGCAATAAAATTAAAAATGCTTATTAAACACAAACCAAACGTTGGAGGTGGTCATTTCTTCATGCGCAGTGAATAACTCGGCACTCTAAAGCACACGATAGCGTTTTTTTCGATGCCAACCTAACCAGAGTGACGGGAGCGGCACAATTCAGAAAAAGTGCTCAGCTCGCCGAGAAAATGCGATTTAAGCAATAAAATTAAAAATGCTTATAAAACATAAACCAAACGTTGGAGGTGGTCATTTCTTAATGCGCAGTAATAAACTCGGCACTCTAAAGCACCCGAGAGCGTTTTTTTCGATGCCAACCTAACCAGAGTGACGGGAGCGGCACAATTCAGAAAAAGTGCTCAGCTCGCCGAGAAAATGCGATTTAAGCAATAAAATTAAAAATGCTTATAAAACATAAACCAAACGTTGGAGGTGGTCATTTCTTAATGCGCAGTAATAAACTCGGCACTCTAAAGCACCCGAGAGCGTTTTTTTCGATGCCAACCTAACCAGAGTGACGGGAGCGGCACAATTCAGAAAAAGTGCTCAGCTCGCCGAGAAAATGCGATTTAAGCAATAAAATTAAAAATGCTTATAAAACATAAACCAAACGTTGGAGGTGGTCATTTCTTAATGCGCAGTAATAAACTCGGCACTCTAAAGCACCCGAGAGCGTTTTTTTCGATGCCAACCTAACCAGAGTGACGGGAGCGGCACAATTCAGAAAAAGCGCTCAGCTCACCGAGAAAATGCGATTTAAGCAATAAAATTAAAAATGCTTATAAAACATAAACCAAACGTTGGAGGTGGTCATTTCCTAATGCGCAGTAATAAACTCGGCACTCTAAAGCACCCGAGAGCGTTTTTTTTCGATGCCAACCTAACCAGAGTGACGGGAGCGGCACAATTCAGAAAAAGTGCTCAGCTCGCCGAGAAAATGCGATTTAAGCAATAAAATTAAAAATGCTTATTAAACATAAACCAAACGTTGGAGGTGGTCATTTCTTCATGCGCAGTGAATAACTCGGCACTCTAAAGCACCCGAGAGCGTTTTTTTCGATGCCAACCTAACCAGAGTGACGGGAGCGGCACAATTCAGAAAAAGCGCTCAGCTCGCCGAGAAAATGCGATTTAAGCAATAAAATTAAAAATGCTTATTAAACATAAACCAAACATTGGAGGTGGTCATTTCTTCATGCGCAGTGAATAACTCGGCACTCTAAAGCACACGAGAGCGTTTTTTTCGATGCCAACCTAACCAGAGTGACGGGAGCGGCACAATTCAGAAAAAAGCGCTCAGCTCGCCGAGAAAATGCGATTTAAGCAATAAAATTAAAAATGCTTATAAAACATAAACCAAATGTTGGAGGTGGTCATTTCTTCATGCGCAGTGATAAACTCGGCACTCTAAAGCACCCGAGAGCGTTTTTTTCGATGCCAACCTAACCAGAGTGACGGGAGCGGCACAATTCAGAAAAAGTGCTCAGCTCGCCGAGAAAATGCGATTTAAGCAATAAAATTAAAAATGCTTATAAAACATAAACCAAACGTTGGAGGTGGTCATTTCTTCATGCGCAGTGATAAACTCGGCACTCTAAAGCACCCGAGAGCGTTTTTTTCGATGCCAACCTAACCAGAGTGACGGGAGCGGCACAATTCAGAAAAAGCGCTCAGCTCGCCGAGAAAATGCGATTTAAGCAATAAAATTAAAAATGCTTATAAAACATAAACCAAACGTTGGAGGTGGTCATTTCTTCATGCGCAGTGATAAACTCGGCACTCTAAAGCACCCGAGAGCGTTTTTTTTTATGCCAACCTAACCAGAGTGACGGGAGCGGCACAATTCAGAAAAAGTGCTCAGCTCGCCGAGAAAATGCGATTTAAGCAATAAAATTAAAAATGCTTATAAAACATAAACCAAACGTTGGAGGTGGTCATTTCTTAATGCGCAGTAATAAACTCGGCACTCTAAAGCACCCGAGAGCGTTTTTTTCGATGCCAACCTAACCAGAGTGACGGGAGCGGCACAATTCAGAAAAAGTGCTCAGCTCGCCGAGAAAATGCGATTTAAGCAATCAAATTAAAAATGCTTATAAAACATAAACCAAACGTTGGAGGTGGTCATTTCTTAATGCGCAGTGATAAACTCGGCACTCTAAAGCAACCGAGAGCGTTTTTTTCGATGCCAACCTAACCAGAGTGACGGGAGCGGCACAATTCAGAAAAAGCGCTCAGCTCGCCGAGAAAATGCGATTTAAGCAATAAAATTAAAAATGCTTATAAAACATAAACCAAACGTTGGAGGTGGTCATTTCTTAATGCGCAGTAATAAACTCGGCACTCTAAAGCACCCGACAGCGTTTTTTTCGATGCCAACCTAACCAGAGTGACGGGAGCGGCACAATTCAGAAAAAGTGCTCAGCTCGCCGAGAAAATGCGTTTTAAGCAATAAAATTAAAAATGCTTATTAAACATAAACCAAACGTTGGAGGTGGTCATTTCTTCATGCGCAGTGAATAACTCGGCACTCTAAAGCACCCGAGAGCGTTTTTTTCGATGCCAACCTAACCAGAGTGACGGGAGCGGCACAATTCAGAAAAAGCGCTCAGCTCGCCGAGAAAATGCGATTTAAGCAATAAAATTAAAAATGCTTATTAAACATAAACCAAACGTTGGAGGTGGTCATTTCTTCATGCGCAGTGAATAACTCGGCACTCTAAAGCACCCGAGAGCGTTTTTTTCGATGCCAACCTAACCAGAGTGACGGGAGCGGCACAATTCAGAAAAAGCGCTCAGCTCGCCGAGAAAATGCGATTTAAGCAATAAAATTAAAAATGCTTATAAAACATAAACCAAACGTTGGAGGTGGTCATTTCTTATGCGCAGTGATAAACTCGGCACTCTAAAGCACCCGAGAGCGTTTTTTTCGATGCCAACCTAACCAGAGTGACGGGAGCGGCACAATTCAGAAAAAGTGCTCAGCTCGCCGAGAAAATGCGATTTAAGCAATAAAATTAAAAATGCTTATAAAACATAAACCAAACGTTGGAGGTGGTCATTTCTTCATGCGCAGTGAATAACTCGGCACTCTAAAGCACCCGAGAGCGTTTTTTTCGATGCCAACCTAACCAGAGTGACGGGAGCGGCACAATTCAGAAAAAGTGCTCAGCTCGCCGAGAAAATGCGATTTAAGCAATAAAATAAAAATGCTTATAAAACATAAACCAAACGTTGGAGGTGGTCATTTCTTCATGCGCAGTAATAAACTCGGCACTCTAAAGCACCCGAGAGCGTTTTTTTCGATGCCAACCTAACCAGAGTGACGGGAGCGGCACAATTCAGAAAAAGTGCTCAGCTCGCCGAGAAAATGCGATTTAAGCAATAAAATTAAAAATGCTTATAAAACATAAACCAAACGTTGGAAGTGGTCATTTCTTCATGCGCAGTGAATAACTCGGCACTCTAAAGCACCCGAGAGCGTTTTTTTCGATGCCAACCTAACCAGAGTGACGGGAGCGGCACAATTCAGAAAAAGTGCTCAGCTCGCCGAGAAAATGCGATTTAAGCAATAAAATTAAAAATGCTTATAAAACATAAACCAAACGTTGGAGGTGGTCATTTCTTAATGCGCAGTAATAAACTCGGCACTCTAAAGCACCCGAGAGCGTTTTTTTCGATGCCAACCTAACCAGAGTGACGGGAGCGGCACAATTCAGAAAAAGCGCTCAGCTCGCCGAGAAAATGCGATTTAAGCAATAAAATTAAAAATGCTTATAAAACATAAACCAAACGTTGGAGGTGGTCATTTCTTCGTGCGCAGTAAATAACTCGGCACTCTAAAGCACCCGAGAGCGTTTTTTTCGATGCCAACCTAACCAGAGTGACGGGAGCGGCACAATTCAGAAAAAGTGCTCAGCTCGCCTAGAAAATGCGATTTAAGCAATAAAATTAAAAATGCTTATTAAACATAAACCAAACGTTGGAGGTGGTCATTTCTTCATGCGCAGTGAATAACTCGGCACTCTAAAGCACCCGAGAGCGTTTTTTTCGATGCCAACCTAACCAGAGTGACGGGAGCGGCACAATTCAGAAAAAGCGCTCAGCTCGCCGAGAACATGCGATTTAAGCAATAAAATTAAAAATGCTTATTAAACATAAACCAAACGTTGGAGGTGGTCATTTCTTCATGCGCAGTGAATAACTCGGCACTCTAAAGCACCCGAGAGCGTTTTTTTCGATGCCAACCTAACCAGAGTGACGGGAGCGGCACAATTCAGAAAAAGCGCTCAGCTCGCCGAGAAAATGCGATTTAAGCAATAAAATTAAAAATGCTTATAAAACATAAACCAAACGTTGGAGGTGGTCATTTCTTATGCGCAGTGATAAACTCGGCACTCTAAAGCACCCGAGAGCGTTTTTTTCGATGCCAACCTAACCAGAGTGACGGGAGCGGCACAATTCAGAAAAAGTGCTCAGCTCGCCGAGAAAATGCGATTTAAGCAATAAAATTAAAAATGCTTATAAAACATAAACCAAACGTTGGAGGTGGTCATTTCTTCATGCGCAGTGAATAACTCGGCACTCTAAAGCACCCGAGAGCGTTTTTTTCGATGCCAACCTAACCAGAGTGACGGGAGCGGCACAATTCAGAAAAAGTGCTCAGCTCGCCGAGAAAATGCGATTTAAGCAATAAAATAAAAAATGCTTATAAAACATAAACCAAACGTTGGAGGTGGTCATTTCTTCATGCGCAGTAATAAACTCGGCACTCTAAAGCACCCGAGAGCGTTTTTTTCGATGCCAACCTAACCAGAGTGACGGGAGCGGCACAATTCAGAAAAAGTGCTCAGCTCGCCGAGAAAATGCGATTTAAGCAATAAAATTAAAAATGCTTATAAAACATAAACCAAACGTTGGAAGTGGTCATTTCTTCATGCGCAGTGAATAACTCGGCACTCTAAAGCACCCGAGAGCGTTTTTTTCGATGCCAACCTAACCAGAGTGACGGGAGCGGCACAATTCAGAAAAAGTGCTCAGCTCGCCGAGAAAATGCGATTTAAGCAATAAAATTAAAAATGCTTATAAAACATAAACCAAACGTTGGAGGTGGTCATTTCTTAATGCGCAGTAATAAACTCGGCACTCTAAAGCACCCGAGAGCGTTTTTTTCGATGCCAACCTAACCAGAGTGACGGGAGCGGCACAATTCAGAAAAAGCGCTCAGCTCGCCGAGAAAATGCGATTTAAGCAATAAAATTAAAAATGCTTATTAAACATAAACCAAACATTGGAGGTGGTCATTTCTTCATGCGCAGTGAATAACTCGGCACTCTAAAGCACCCGAGAGCGTTTTTTTCGATGCCAACCTAACCAGAGTGACGGGAGCGGCACAATTCAGAAAAAGCGCTCAGCTCGCCGAGAAAATGCGATTTAAGCAATAAAATTAAAAATGCTTATAAAACATAAACCAAACGTTGGAGGTGGTCATTTCTTCATGCGCAGTGATAAACTTGGCACTCTAAAGCACCCGAGAGCCTTTTTTTCGATGCCAACCTAACCAGAGTGACGGGAGCGGCACAATTCAGAAAAAGTGCTCAGCTCGCCGAGAAAATGCGATTTAAGCAATAAAATTAAAAATGCTTATAAAACATAAACCAAACGTTGGAGGTGGTCATTTCTTAATGCGCAGTAATAAACTCGGCACTCTAAAGCACCCGAGAGCGTTTTTTTCGATGCCAACCTAACCAGAGTGACGGGAGCGGCACAATTCAGAAAAAGTGCTCAGCTCGCCGAGAAAATGCGATTTAAGCAATAAAATTAAAAATGCTTATAAAACATAAACCAAACGTTGGAGGTGGTCATTTCTTCATGCGCAGTGATAAACTCGGCACTCTAAAGCACCCGAGAGCGTTTTTTTCGATGCCAACCTAACCAGAGTGACGGGAGCGGCACAATTCAGAAAAAGTGCTCAGCTCGCCGAGAAAATGCGATTTAAGCAATAAAATTAAAAATGCTTATAAAACATAAACCAAACGTTGGAGGTGGTCATTTCTTAATGCGCAGTAATAAACTCGGCACTCTAAAGCACCCGAGAGCGTTTTTTTCGATGCCAACCTAACCAGAGTGACGGAAGCGGCACAATTCAGAAAAAGTGCTCAGCTCGCCGAGAAAATGCGATTTAAGCAATAAAATAAAAAATGCTTATAAAACATAAACCAAACGTTGGAGGTGGTCATTTCTTCATGCGCAGTAATAAACTCGGCACTCTAAAGCACCCGAGAGCGTTTTTTTCGATGCCAACCTAACCAGAGTGACGGGAGCGGCACAATTCAGAAAAAGTGCTCAGCTCGCCGAGAAAATGCGATTTAAGCAATAAAATTAAAAATGCTTATAAAACATAAACCAAACGTTGGAAGTGGTCATTTCTTCATGCGCAGTGAATAACTCGGCACTCTAAAGCACCCGAGAGCGTTTTTTTCGATGCCAACCTAACCAGAGTGACGGGAGCGGCACAATTCAGAAAAAGTGCTCAGCTCGCCGAGAAAATGCGATTTAAGCAATAAAATTAAAAATGCTTATAAAACATAAACCAAACGTTGGAGGTGGTCATTTCTTAATGCGCAGTAATAAACTCGGCACTCTAAAGCACCCGAGAGCGTTTTTTTCGATGCCAACCTAACCAGAGTGACGGGAGCGGCACAATTCAGAAAAAGCGCTCAGCTCGCCGAGAAAATGCGATTTAAGCAATAAAATTAAAAATGCTTATTAAACATAAACCAAACATTGGAGGTGGTCATTTCTTCATGCGCAGTGAATAACTCGGCACTCTAAAGCACCCGAGAGCGTTTTTTTCGATGCCAACCTAACCAGAGTGACGGGAGCGGCACAATTCAGAAAAAGCGCTCAGCTCGCCGAGAAAATGCGATTTAAGCAATAAAATTAAAAATGCTTATAAAACATAAACCAAACGTTGGAGGTGGTCATTTCTTCATGCGCAGTGATAAACTTGGCACTCTAAAGCACCCGAGAGCCTTTTTTTCGATGCCAACCTAACCAGAGTGACGGGAGCGGCACAATTCAGAAAAAGTGCTCAGCTCGCCGAGAAAATGCGATTTAAGCAATAAAATTAAAAATGCTTATAAAACATAAACCAAACGTTGGAGGTGGTCATTTCTTAATGCGCAGTAATAAACTCGGCACTCTAAAGCACCCGAGAGCGTTTTTTTCGATGCCAACCTAACCAGAGTGACGGGAGCGGCACAATTCAGAAAAAGTGCTCAGCTCGCCGAGAAAATGCGATTTAAGCAATAAAATTAAAAATGCTTATAAAACATAAACCAAACGTTGGAGGTGGTCATTTCTTCATGCGCAGTGATAAACTCGGCACTCTAAAGCACCCGAGAGCGTTTTTTTCGATGCCAACCTAACCAGAGTGACGGGAGCGGCACAATTCAGAAAAAGTGCTCAGCTCGCCGAGAAAATGCGATTTAAGCAATAAAATTAAAAATGCTTATAAAACATAAACCAAACGTTGGAGGTGGTCATTTCTTAATGCGCAGTAATAAACTCGGCACTCTAAAGCACCCGAGAGCGTTTTTTTCGATGCCAACCTAACCAGAGTGACGGAAGCGGCACAATTCAGAAAAAGTGCTCAGCTCGCCGAGAAAATGCGATTTAAGCAATAAAATTAAAAATGCTTGTAAAACATAAACCAAACGTTGGAGGTGGTCATTTCTTAATGCGCAGTAATAAACTCGGCACTCTAAAGCACCCGAGAGCGTTTTTTTCGATGCCAACCTAACCAGAGTGACGGGAGCGGCACAATTCAGAAAAAGCGCTCAGCTCGCCGAGAAAATGCGATTTAAGCAATAAAATTAAAAATGCTTATAAAACATAAACCAAACGTTGGAGGTGGTCATTTCTTCGTGCGCAGTAAATAACTCGGCACTCTAAAGCACCCGAGAGCGTTTTTTTCGATGCCAACCTAACCAGAGTGACGGGAGCGGCACAATTCAGAAAAAGTGCTCAGCTCGCCGAGAAAATGTGATTTAAGCAATAAAATTAAAAATGCTTATAAAACATAAACCAAACGTTGGAGGTGGTCATTTCTTAATGCGCAGTAATAAACTCGGCACTCTAAAGCACCCGAGAGCGTTTTTTTCGATGCCAACCTAACCAGAGTGACGGGAGCGGCACAATTCAGAAAAAGCGCTCAGCTCGCCGAGAAAATGCGATTTAAGCAATAAAATTAAAAATGCTTATAAAACATAAACCAAACGTTGGAGGTGGTCATTTCTTCGTGCGCAGTGAATAACTCGGCACTCTAAAGCACCCGAGAGCGTTTTTTTCGATGCCAACCTAACCAGAGTGACGGGAGCGGCACAATTCAGAAAAAGTGCTCAACTCGCCGAGAAAATGCGATTTAAGCAATAAAATTAAAAATGCTTATAAAACATAAACCAAACGTTGGAGGTGGTCATTTCTTAATGCGCAGTAATAAACTCGGCACTCTAAAGCACCCGAGAGCGTTTTTTTCGATGCCAAACTAACCAGAGTGACGGGAGCGGCACAATTCAGAAAAAGTGCTCAGCTCGCCGAGAAAATGCGATTTAAGCAATAAAATTAAAAATGCTTATTAAACATAAACCAAACGTTGGAGGTGGTCATTTCTTCATGCGCAGTGAATAACTCGGCACTCTAAAGCACCCGAGAGCGTTTTTTTCGATGCCAACCTAACCAGAGTGACGGGAGCGGCACAATTCAGAAAAAGCGCTCAGCTCGCCGAGAAAATGCGATTTAAGCAATAAAATTAAAAATGCTTATAAAACATAAACCAAACGTTGGAGGTGGTCATTTCTTCATGCGCAGTGATAAACTTGGCACTCTAAAGCACCCGAGAGCGTTTTTTTCGATGCCAACCTAACCAGAGTGACGGGAGCGGCACAATTCAGAAAAAGTGCTCAGCTCGCCGAGAAAATGCGATTTAAGCAATAAAATTAAAAATGCTTATTAAACATAAACCAAACGTTGGAGGTGGTCATTTCTTCATGCGCAGTGAATAACTCGGCACTCTAAAGCACCCGAGAGCGTTTTTTTCGATGCCAACCTAACCAGAGTGACGGGAGCGGCACAATTCAGAAAAAGTGCTCAGCTCGCCGAGAAAATGCGATTTAAGCAATAAAATTGAAAATGCTTATAAAACATAAACCAAACGTTGGAGGTGGTCATTTCTTAATGCGCAGTAATAAACTCGGCACTCTAAAGCACCCGAGAGCGTTTTTTTCGATGCCAACCTAACCAGAGTGACGGAGCGGCACAATTCAGAAAAAGTGCTCAGCTCGCCGAGAAAATGCGATTTAAGCAATAAAATTAAAAATGCTTATAAAACATAAACCAAACGTTGGAAGTGGTCATTTCTTCATGCGCAGTGAATAAATCGGCACTCTAAAGCACCCGAGAGCGTTTTTTTCGATGCCAACCTAACCAGAGTGACGGGAGAGGCACAATTCAGAAAAAGCGCTCAGCTCGCCGAGAAAATGCGATTTAAGCAATAAAATTAAAAATGCTTATAAAACATAAACCAAACGTTGGAGGTGGTAATTTCTTCATGCGCAGTGATAAACTCGGCACTCTAAAGCACCCGAGAGCGTTTTTTTCGATGCCAACCTAACCAGAGTGACGGGAGCGGCACAATTCAGAAAAAGTGCTCAGCTCGCCGAGAAAATGCGATTTAAGCAATAAAATTAAAAATGCTTATAAAACATAAACCAAACGTTGGAGGTGGTCATTTCTTCATGCGCAGTGATAAACTCGGCACTCTAAAGCACCCGAGAGCGTTTTTTTCGATGCCAACCTAACCAGAGTGACGGGAGCGGCACAATTCAGAAAAAGCGCTCAGCTCGCCGAGAAAATGCGATTTAAGCAATAAAATTAAAAATGCTTATAAAACATAAACCAAACGTTGGAGGTGTTCATTTCTTCATGCGCAGTGATAAACTCGGCACTCTAAAGCACCCGAGAGCGTTTTTTTCGATGCCAACCTAACCAGAGTGACGGGAGCGGCACAATTCAGAAAAAGTGCTCAGCTGGCCGAGAAAATGCGATTCAAGCAATAAAATTAAAAATGCTTATTAAACATAAACCAAACCTTGGAGGTGGTCATTTCTTCATGCGCAGTGAATAACTCGGCACTCTAAAGCACCCGAGAGCGTTTTTTTCGATGCCAACCTAACCAGAGTGACGGGAGCGGCACAATTCAGAAAAAGTGCTCAGCTCGCCGAGAAAATGCGATTTAAGCAATAAAATTAAAAATGCTTATAAAACATAAACCAAACGTTGGAGGTGGTCATTTCTTAATGCGCAGTAATAAACTCGGCACTCTAAAGCACCCGAGAGCGTTTTTTTCGATGCCAACCTAACCAGAGTGACGGGAGCGGCACAATTCAGAAAAAGTGCTCAGCTCGCCGAGAAAATGCGATTTAAGCAATAAAATTAAAAATGCTTATAAAACATGAACCAAACGTTGGAGGTGGTCATTTCTTAATGCGCAGTAATAAACTCGGCACTCTAAAGCACCCGAGAGCGTTTTTTTCGATGCCAACCTAACCAGAGTGACGGGAGCGGCACAATTCAGAAAAAGTGCTCAGCTCGCCGAGAAAATGCGATTTAAGCAATAAAATTAAAAATGCTTATTAAACATAAACCAAACGTTGGAGGTGGTCATTTCTTCATGCGCAGTGAATAACTCGGCACTCTAAAGCACCCGATAGCGTTTTTTTCGATGCCAACCTAACCAGAGTGACGGGAGCGGCACAATTCAGAAAAAGTGCTCAGCTCGCCGAGAAAATGCGATTTAAGCAATAAAATTAAAAATGCTTATAAAACATAAACCAAACGTTGGAGGTGGTCATTTCTTAATGCGCAGTAATAAACTCGGCACTCTAAAGCACCCGAGAGCGTTTTTTTCGATGCCAACCTAACCAGAGTGACGGGAGCGGCACAATTCAGAAAAAGTGCTCAGCTCGCCGAGAAAATGCGATTTAAGCAATAAAATTAAAAATGCTTATTAAACATAAACCAAACGTTGGAGGTGGTCATTTCTTAATGCGCAGTAATAAACTCGGCACTCTAAAGCACCCGAGAGCGTTTTTTTCGATGCCAACCTAACCAGAGTGACGGGAGCGGCACAATTCAGAAAAAGTGCTCAGCTCGCCGAGAAAATGCGATTTAAGCAATAAAATTAAAAATGCTTATAAAACATAAACCAAACGTTGGAGGTGGTCATTTCTTAATGCGCAGTAATAAACTCGGCACTCTAAAGCACCCGAGAGCGTTTTTTTCGATGCCAACCTAACCAGAGTGACGGGAGCGGCACAATTCAGAAAAAGCGCTCAGCTCGCCGAGAAAATGCGATTTAAGCAATAAAATTAAAAATGCTTATAAAACATAAACCAAACGTTGGAGGTGGTCATTTCCTAATGCGCAGTAATAAACTCGGCACTCTAAAGCACCCGAGAGCGTTTTTTTCGATGCCAACCTAACCAGAGTGACGGGAGCGGCACAATTCAGAAAAAGCGCTCAGCTCGCCGAGAAAATGCGATTTAAGCAATAAAATTAAAAATGCTTATAAAACATAAACCAAACGTTGGAGGTGGTCATTTCCTAATGCGCAGTAATAAACTCGGCACTCTAAAGCACCCGAGAGCGTTTTTTTCGATGCCAACCTAACCAGAGTGACGGGAGCGGCACAATTCAGAAAAAGTGCTCAGCTCGCCGAGAAAATGCGATTTAAGCAATAAAATTAAAAATGCTTATAAAACATAAACCAAACGTTGGAAGTGGTCATTTCTTCATGCGCAGTGATAAACTCGGCACTCTAAAGCACCCGAGAGCGTTTTTTTCGATGCCAACCTAACCAGAGTTACGGGAGCGGCACAATTCAGAAAAAGCGCTCAGCTCGCCGAGAAAATGCGATTTAAGCAATAAAATTAAAAATGCTTATAAAACATAAACCAAACGTTGGAGGTGGTCATTTCTTAATGCGCAGTGATAAACTCGGCACTCTAAAGCACCCGAGAGCGTTTTTTTCGATGCCAACCTAACCAGAGTGACGGGAGCGGCACAATTCAGAAAAAGCGCTCAGCTCGCCGAGAAAATGCGATTTAAGCAATAAAATTAAAAATGCTTATAAAACATAAACCAAACGTTGGAGGTGGTCATTTCTTTATGCGCAGTGATAAACTCGGCACTCTAAAGCACCCGAGAGCGTTTTTTTTGATGCCAACCTAACCAGAGTGACGGGAGCGGCACAATTCAGAAAAAGTGCTCAGCTCGCCGAGAAAATGCGATTTAAGCAATAAAATTAAAAATGCTTATAAAACATAAACCAAACGTTGGAGGTGGTCATTTCTTAATGCGCAGTAATAAACTCGGCACTCTAAAGCACCCGAGAGCGTTTTTTTCGATGCCAACCTAACCAGAGTGACGGGAGCGGCACAATTCAGAAAAAGTGCTCAGCTCGCCGAGAAAATGCGATTTAAGCAATAAAATTAAAAATGCTTATAAAACATAAACCAAACGTTGGAGGTGGTCATTTCTTAATGCGCAGTAATAAACTCGGCACTCTAAAGCACCCGAGAGCGTTTTTTTCGATGCCAACCTAACCAGAGTGACGGGAGCGGCACAATTCAGAAAAAGCGCTCAGCTCGCCGAGAAAATGCGATTTAAGCAATAAAATTAAAAATGCTTATAAAACATAAACCAAACGTTGGAGGTGGTCATTTCTTAATGCGCAGTAATAAACTCGGCACTCTAAAGCACCCGACAGCGTTTTTTTCGATGCCAACCTAACCAGAGTGACGGGAGCGGCACAATTCAGAAAAAGTGCTCAGCTCGCCGAGAAAATGCGATTTAAGCAATAAAATTAAAAATGCTTATTAAACATAAACCAAACGTTGGAGGTGGTCATTTCTTCATGCGCAGTGAATAACTCGGCACTCTAAAGCACCCGAGAGCGTTTTTTTCGATGCCAACCTAACCAGAGTGACGGGAGCGGCACAATTCAGAAAAAGCGCTCAGCTCGCCGAGAAAATGCGATTTAAGCAATAAAATTAAAAATGCTTATTAAACATAAACCAAACGTTGGAGGTGGTCATTTCTTCATGCACAGTGAATAACTCGGCACTCTAAAGCACCCGAGAGCGTTTTTTTCGATGCCAACCTAACCAGAGTGACGGGAGCGGCACAATTCAGAAAAAGCGCTCAGCTCGCCGAGAAAATGCGATTTAAGCAATAAAATTAAAAATGCTTATAAAACATAAACCAAACGTTGGAGGTGGTCATTTCTTATGCGCAGTGATAAACTCGGCACTCTAAAGCACCCGAGAGCGTTTTTTTCGATGCCAACCTAACCAGAGTGACGGGAGCGGCACAATTCAGAAAAAGTGCTCAGCTCGCCGAGAAAATGCGATTTAAGCAATAAAATTAAAAATGCTTATAAAACATAAACCAAACGTTGGAGGTGGTCATTTCTTCATGCGCAGTGAATAACTCGGCACTCTAAAGCACCCGAGAGCGTTTTTTTCGATGCCAACCTAACCAGAGTGACGGGAGCGGCACAATTCAGAAAAAGTGCTCAGCTCGCCGAGAAAATGCGATTTAAGCAATAAAATAAAAAATGCTTATAAAACATAAACCAAACGTTGGAGGTGGTCATTTCTTCATGCGCAGTAATAAACTCGGCACTCTAAAGCACCCGAGAGCGTTTTTTTCTATGCCAACCTAACCAGAGTGACGGGAGCGGCACAATTCAGAAAAAGTGCTCAGCTCGCCGAGAAAATGCGATTTAAGCAATAAAATTAAAAATGCTTATAAAACATAAACCAAACGTTGGAAGTGGTCATTTCTTCATGCGCAGTGAATAACTCGGCACTCTAAAGCACCCGAGAGCGTTTTTTTCGATGCCAACCTAACCAGAGTGACGGGAGCGGCACAATTCAGAAAAAGTGCTCAGCTCGCCGAGAAAATGCGATTTAAGCAATAAAATTAAAAATGCTTATAAAACATAAACCAAACGTTGGAGGTGGTCATTTCTTAATGCGCAGTAATAAACTCGGCACTCTAAAGCACCCGTGAGCATTTTTTTCGATGCCAACCTAACCAGAGTGACGGGAGCGGCACAATTCAGAAAAAGTGCTCAGCTCGCCGAGAAAATGCGATTTAAGCAATAAAATTAAAAATGCTTATTAAACATAAACCAAACGTTGGAGGTGGTCATTTCTTCATGCGCAGTGAATAACTCGGCACTCTAAAGCACCCGAGAGCGTTTTTTTCGATGCCAACCTAACCAGAGTGACGGGAGCGGCACAATTCAGAAAAAGCGCTCAGCTCGCCGAGAAAATGCGATTTAAGCAATAAAATTAAAAATGCTTATTAAACATAAACCAAACGTTGGAGGTGGTCATTTCTTCATGCGCAGTGAATAACTCGGCACTCTAAAGCACCCGAGAGCGTTTTTTTCGATGCCAACCTAACCAGAGTGACGGGAGCGGCACAATTCAGAAAAAGCGCTCAGCTCGCCGAGAAAATGCGATTTAAGCAATAAAATTAAAAATGCTTATAAAACATAAACCAAACGTTGGAGGTGGTCATTTCTTATGCGCAGTGATAAACTCGGCACTCTAAAGCACCCGAGAGCGTTTTTTTCGATGCCAACCTAACCAGAGTGACGGGAGCGGCACAATTCAGAAAAAGTGCTCAGCTCGCCGAGAAAATGCGATTTAAGCAATAAAATTAAAAATGCTTATAAAACATAAACCAAACGTTGGAGGTGGTCATTTCTTCATGCGCAGTGAATAACTCGGCACTCTAAAGCACCCGAGAGCGTTTTTTTCGATGCCAACCTAACCAGAGTGACGGGAGCGGCACAATTCAGAAAAAGTGCTCAGCTCGCCGAGAAAATGCGATTTAAGCAATAAAATAAAAAATGCTTATAAAACATAAACCAAACGTTGGAGGTGGTCATTTCTTCATGCGCAGTAATAAACTCGGCACTCTAAAGCACCCGAGAGCGTTTTTTTCGATGCCAACCTAACCAGAGTGACGGGAGCGGCACAATTCAGAAAAAGTGCTCAGCTCGCCGAGAAAATGCGATTTAAGCAATAAAATTAAAAATGCTTATAAAACATAAACCAAACGTTGGAAGTGGTCATTTCTTCATGCGCAGTGAATAACTCGGCACTCTAAAGCACCCGAGAGCGTTTTTTTCGATGCCAACCTAACCAGAGTGACGGGAGCGGCACAATTCAGAAAAAGTGCTCAGCTCGCCGAGAAAATGCGATTTAAGCAATAAAATTAAAAATGCTTATTAAACATAAACCAAACGTTGGAGGTGGTCATTTCTTAATGCGCAGTAATAAACTCGGCACTCTAAAGCACCCGAGAGCGTTTTTTTCGATGCCAACCTAACCAGAGTGACGGGAGCGGCACAATTCAGAAAAAGCGCTCAGCTCGCCGAGAAAATGCGATTTAAGCAATAAAATTAAAAATGCTTATTAAACATAAACCAAACATTGGAGGTGGTCATTTCTTCATGCGCAGTGAATAACTCGGCACTCTAAAGCACCCGAGAGCGTTTTTTTCGATGCCAACCTAACCAGAGTGACGGGAGCGGCACAATTCAGAAAAAGCGCTCAGCTCGCCGAGAAAATGCGATTTAAGCAATAAAATTAAAAATGCTTATAAAACATAAACCAAACGTTGGAGGTGGTCATTTCTTCATGCGCAGTGATAAACTTGGCACTCTAAAGCACCCGAGAGCCTTTTTTTCGATGCCAACCTAACCAGAGTGACGGGAGCGGCACAATTCAGAAAAAGTGCTCAGCTCGCCGAGAAAATGCGATTTAAGCAATAAAATTAAAAATGCTTATAAAACATAAACCAAACGTTGGAGGTGGTCATTTCTTCATGCGCAGTGAATAACTCGGCACTCTAAAGCACCCGAGAGCGTTTTTTTCGATGCCAACCTAACCAGAGTGACGGGAGCGGCACAATTCAGAAAAAGCGCTCAGCTCGCCGAGAAAATGCGATTTAAGCAATAAAATTAAAAATGCTTATTAAACATAAACCAAACGTTGGAGGTGGTCATTTCTTCATGCGCAGTGAATAACTCGGCACTCTAAAGCACCCGAGAGCGTTTTTTTCGATGCCAACCTAACCAGAGTGACGGGAGCGGCACAATTCAGAAAAAGCGCTCAGCTCGCCGAGAAAATGCGATTTAAGCAATAAAATTAAAAATGCTTATAAAACATAAACCAAACGTTGGAGGTGGTCATTTCTTATGCGCAGTGATAAACTCGGCACTCTAAAGCACCCGAGAGCGTTTTTTTCGATGCCAACCTAACCAGAGTGACGGGAGCGGCACAATTCAGAAAAAGTGCTCAGCTCGCCGAGAAAATGCGATTTAAGCAATAAAATTAAAAATGCTTATAAAACATAAACCAAACGTTGGAGGTGGTCATTTCTTCATGCGCAGTGAATAACTCGGCACTCTAAAGCACCCGAGAGCGTTTTTTTCGATGCCAACCTAACCAGAGTGACGGGAGCGGCACAATTCAGAAAAAGTGCTCAGCTCGCCGAGAAAATGCGATTTAAGCAATAAAATAAAAAATGCTTATAAAACATAAACCAAACGTTGGAGGTGGTCATTTCTTCATGCGCAGTAATAAACTCGGCACTCTAAAGCACCCGAGAGCGTTTTTTTCTATGCCAACCTAACCAGAGTGACGGGAGCGGCACAATTCAGAAAAAGTGCTCAGCTCGCCGAGAAAATGCGATTTAAGCAATAAAATTAAAAATGCTTATAAAACATAAACCAAACGTTGGAAGTGGTCATTTCTTCATGCGCAGTGAATAACTCGGCACTCTAAAGCACCCGAGAGCGTTTTTTTCGATGCCAACCTAACCAGAGTGACGGGAGCGGCACAATTCAGAAAAAGTGCTCAGCTCGCCGAGAAAATGCGATTTAAGCAATAAAATTAAAAATGCTTATAAAACATAAACCAAACGTTGGAGGTGGTCATTTCTTAATGCGCAGTAATAAACTCGGCACTCTAAAGCACCCGTGAGCATTTTTTTCGATGCCAACCTAACCAGAGTGACGGGAGCGGCACAATTCAGAAAAAGTGCTCAGCTCGCCGAGAAAATGCGATTTAAGCAATAAAATTAAAAATGCTTATTAAACATAAACCAAACGTTGGAGGTGGTCATTTCTTCATGCGCAGTGAATAACTCGGCACTCTAAAGCACCCGAGAGCGTTTTTTTCGATGCCAACCTAACCAGAGTGACGGGAGCGGCACAATTCAGAAAAAGCGCTCAGCTCGCCGAGAAAATGCGATTTAAGCAATAAAATTAAAAATGCTTATTAAACATAAACCAAACGTTGGAGGTGGTCATTTCTTCATGCGCAGTGAATAACTCGGCACTCTAAAGCACCCGAGAGCGTTTTTTTCGATGCCAACCTAACCAGAGTGACGGGAGCGGCACAATTCAGAAAAAGCGCTCAGCTCGCCGAGAAAATGCGATTTAAGCAATAAAATTAAAAATGCTTATAAAACATAAACCAAACGTTGGAGGTGGTCATTTCTTATGCGCAGTGATAAACTCGGCACTCTAAAGCACCCGAGAGCGTTTTTTTCGATGCCAACCTAACCAGAGTGACGGGAGCGGCACAATTCAGAAAAAGTGCTCAGCTCGCCGAGAAAATGCGATTTAAGCAATAAAATTAAAAATGCTTATAAAACATAAACCAAACGTTGGAGGTGGTCATTTCTTCATGCGCAGTGAATAACTCGGCACTCTAAAGCACCCGAGAGCGTTTTTTTCGATGCCAACCTAACCAGAGTGACGGGAGCGGCACAATTCAGAAAAAGTGCTCAGCTCGCCGAGAAAATGCGATTTAAGCAATAAAATAAAAAATGCTTATAAAACATAAACCAAACGTTGGAGGTGGTCATTTCTTCATGCGCAGTAATAAACTCGGCACTCTAAAGCACCCGAGAGCGTTTTTTTCGATGCCAACCTAACCAGAGTGACGGGAGCGGCACAATTCAGAAAAAGTGCTCAGCTCGCCGAGAAAATGCGATTTAAGCAATAAAATTAAAAATGCTTATAAAACATAAACCAAACGTTGGAAGTGGTCATTTCTTCATGCGCAGTGAATAACTCGGCACTCTAAAGCACCCGAGAGCGTTTTTTTCGATGCCAACCTAACCAGAGTGACGGGAGCGGCACAATTCAGAAAAAGTGCTCAGCTCGCCGAGAAAATGCGATTTAAGCAATAAAATTAAAAATGCTTATTAAACATAAACCAAACGTTGGAGGTGGTCATTTCTTAATGCGCAGTAATAAACTCGGCACTCTAAAGCACCCGAGAGCGTTTTTTTCGATGCCAACCTAACCAGAGTGACGGGAGCGGCACAATTCAGAAAAAGCGCTCAGCTCGCCGAGAAAATGCGATTTAAGCAATAAAATTAAAAATGCTTATTAAACATAAACCAAACATTGGAGGTGGTCATTTCTTCATGCGCAGTGAATAACTCGGCACTCTAAAGCACCCGAGAGCGTTTTTTTCGATGCCAACCTAACCAGAGTGACGGGAGCGGCACAATTCAGAAAAAGCGCTCAGCTCGCCGAGAAAATGCGATTTAAGCAATAAAATTAAAAATGCTTATAAAACATAAACCAAACGTTGGAGGTGGTCATTTCTTCATGCGCAGTGATAAACTTGGCACTCTAAAGCACCCGAGAGCCTTTTTTTCGATGCCAACCTAACCAGAGTGACGGGAGCGGCACAATTCAGAAAAAGTGCTCAGCTCGCCGAGAAAATGCGATTTAAGCAATAAAATTAAAAATGCTTATAAAACATAAACCAAACGTTGGAGGTGGTCATTTCTTAATGCGCAGTAATAAACTCGGCACTCTAAAGCACCCGAGAGCGTTTTTTTCGATGCCAACCTAACCAGAGTGACGGGAGCGGCACAATTCAGAAAAAGTGCTCAGCTCGCCGAGAAAATGCGATTTAAGCAATAAAATTAAAAATGCTTATAAAACATAAACCAAACGTTGGAGGTGGTCATTTCTTCATGCGCAGTGATAAACTCGGCACTCTAAAGCACCCGAGAGCGTTTTTTTCGATGCCAACCTAACCAGAGTGACGGGAGCGGCACAATTCAGAAAAAGTGCTCAGCTCGCCGAGAAAATGCGATTTAAGCAATAAAATTAAAAATGCTTATAAAACATAAACCAAACGTTGGAGGTGGTCATTTCTTAATGCGCAGTAATAAACTCGGCACTCTAAAGCACCCGAGAGCGTTTTTTTCGATGCCAACCTAACCAGAGTGACGGAAGCGGCACAATTCAGAAAAAGTGCTCAGCTCGCCGAGAAAATGCGATTTAAGCAATAAAATTAAAAATGCTTATAAAACATAAACCAAACGTTGGAGGTGGTCATTTCTTAATGCGCAGTAATAAACTCGGCACTCTAAAGCACCCGAGAGCGTTTTTTTCGATGCCAACCTAACCAGAGTGACGGGAGCGGCACAATTCAGAAAAAGCGCTCAGCTCGCCGAGAAATGCGATTTAAGCAATAAAATTAAAAATGCTTATAAAACATAAACCAAACGTTGGAGGTGGTCATTTCTTCGTGCGCAGTAAATAACTCGGCACTCTAAAGCACCCGAGAGCGTTTTTTTCGATGCCAACCTAACCAGAGTGACGGGAGCGGCACAATTCAGAAAAAGCGCTCAGCTCGCCGAGAAAATGCGATTTAAGCAATAAAATTAAAAATGCTTATAAAACATAAACCAAACGTTGGAGGTGGTCATTTCTTAATGCGCAGTAATAAACTCGGCACTCTAAAGCACCCGACAGCGTTTTTTTCGATGCCAACCTAACCAGAGTGACGGGAGCGGCACAATTCAGAAAAAGTGCTCAGCTCGCCGAGAAAATGCGATTTAAGCAATAAAATTAAAAATGCTTATTAAACATAAACCAAACGTTGGAGGTGGTCATTTCTTCATGCGCAGTGAATAACTCGGCACTCTAAAGCACCCGAGAGCGTTTTTTTCGATGCCAACCTAACCAGAGTGACGGGAGCGGCACAATTCAGAAAAAGCGCTCAGCTCGCCGAGAAAATGCGATTTAAGCAATAAAATTAAAAATGCTTATTAAACATAAACCAAACGTTGGAGGTGGTCATTTCTTCATGCGCAGTGAATAACTCGGCACTCTAAAGCACCCGAGAGCGTTTTTTTCGATGCCAACCTAACCAGAGTGACGGGAGCGGCACAATTCAGAAAAAGCGCTCAGCTCGCCGAGAAAATGCGATTTAAGCAATAAAATTAAAAATGCTTATAAAACATAAACCAAACGTTGGAGCTGGTCATTTCTTATGCGCAGTGATAAACTCGGCACTCTAAAGCACCCGAGAGCGTTTTTTTCGATGCCAACCTAACCAGAGTGACGGGAGCGGCACAATTCAGAAAAAGTGCTCAGCTCGCCGAGAAAATGCGATTTAAGCAATAAAATTAAAAATGCTTATTAAACATAAACCAAACGTTGGAGGTGGTCATTTCTTAATGCGCAGTAATAAACTCGGCACTCTAAAGCACCCGAGAGCGTTTTTTTCGATGCCAACCTAACCAGAGTGACGGGAGCGGCACAATTCAGAAAAAGCGCTCAGCTCGCCGAGAAAATGCGATTTAAGCAATAAAATTAAAAATGCTTATTAAACATAAACCAAACATTGGAGGTGGTCATTTCTTCATGCGCAGTGAATAACTCGGCACTCTAAAGCACCCGAGAGCGTTTTTTTCGATGCCAACCTAACCAGAGTGACGGGAGCGGCACAATTCAGAAAAAGCGCTCAGCTCGCCGAGAAAATGCGATTTAAGCAATAAAATTAAAAATGCTTATAAAACATAAACCAAACGTTGGAGGTGGTCATTTCTTCATGCGCAGTGATAAACTTGGCACTCTAAAGCACCCGAGAGCCTTTTTTTCGATGCCAACCTAACCAGAGTGACGGGAGCGGCACAATTCAGAAAAAGTGCTCAGCTCGCCGAGAAAATGCGATTTAAGCAATAAAATTAAAAATGCTTATAAAACATAAACCAAACGTTGGAGGTGGTCATTTCTTAATGCGCAGTAATAAACTCGGCACTCTAAAGCACCCGAGAGCGTTTTTTTCGATGCCAACCTAACCAGAGTGACGGGAGCGGCACAATTCAGAAAAAGTGCTCAGCTCGCCGAGAAAATGCGATTTAAGCAATAAAATTAAAAATGCTTATAAAACATAAACCAAACGTTGGAGGTGGTCATTTCTTCATGCGCAGTGATAAACTCGGCACTCTAAAGCACCCGAGAGCGTTTTTTTCGATGCCAACCTAACCAGAGTGACGGGAGCGGCACAATTCAGAAAAAGTGCTCAGCTCGCCGAGAAAATGCGATTTAAGCAATAAAATTAAAAATGCTTATAAAACATAAACCAAACGTTGGAGGTGGTCATTTCTTAATGCGCAGTAATAAACTCGGCACTCTAAAGCACCCGAGAGCGTTTTTTTCGATGCCAACCTAACCAGAGTGACGGAAGCGGCACAATTCAGAAAAAGTGCTCAGCTCGCCGAGAAAATGCGATTTAAGCAATAAAATTAAAAATGCTTATAAAACATAAACCAAACGTTGGAGGTGGTCATTTCTTAATGCGCAGTAATAAACTCGGCACTCTAAAGCACCCGAGAGCGTTTTTTTCGATGCCAACCTAACCAGAGTGACGGGAGCGGCACAATTCAGAAAAAGCGCTCAGCTCGCCGAGAAAATGCGATTTAAGCAATAAAATTAAAAATGCTTATAAAACATAAACCAAACGTTGGAGGTGGTCATTTCTTCGTGCGCAGTGAATAACTCGGCACTCTAAAGCACCCGAGAGCGTTTTTTTCGATGCCAACCTAACCAGAGTGACGGGAGCGGCACAATTCAGAAAAAGTGCTCAACTCGCCGAGAAAATGCGATTTAAGCAATAAAATTAAAAATGCTTATAAAACATAAACCAAACGTTGGAGGTGGTCATTTCTTAATGCGCAGTAATAAACTCGGCACTCTAAAGCACCCGAGAGCGTTTTTTTCGATGCCAAACTAACCAGAGTGACGGGAGCGGCAAAATTCAGAAAAAGTGCTCAGCTCGCCGAGAAAATGCGATTTAAGCAATAAAATTAAAAATGCTTATTAAACATAAACCAAACGTTGGAGGTGGTCATTTCTTCATGCGCAGTGAATAACTCGGCACTCTAAAGCACCCGAGAGCGTTTTTTTCGATGCCAACCTAACCAGAGTGACGGGAGCGGCACAATTCAGAAAAAGCGCTCAGCTCGCCGAGAAAATGCGATTTAAGCAATAAAATTAAAAATGCTTATAAAACATAAACCAAACGTTGGAGGTGGTCATTTCTTCATGCGCAGTGATAAACTCGGCACTCTAAAGCACCCGAGAGCGTTTTTTTCGATGCCAACCTAACCAGAGTGACGGGAGGGGCACAATTCAGAAAAAGTGCTCAGCTCGCCGAGAAAATGCGATTTAAGCAATAAAATTAAAAATGCTTATAAAACATAAACCAAACGTTGGAGGTGGTCATTTCTTCATGCGCAGTGAATAACTCGGCACTCTAAAGCACCCGAGAGCGTTTTTTTCGATGCCAACCTAACCAGAGTGACGGGAGCGGCACAATTCAGAAAAAGTGCTCAGCTCGCCGAGAAAATGCGATTTAAGCAATAAAATTAAAAATGCTTATAAAACATAAACCAAACGTTGGAGGTGGTCATTTCTTAATGCGCAGTAATAAACTCGGCACTCTAAAGCACCCGAGAGCGTTTTTTTCGATGCCAACCTAACCAGAGTGACGGAGCGGCACAATTCAGAAAAAGTGCTCAGCTCGCCGAGAAAATGCGATTTAAGCAATAAAATTAAAAATGCTTATAAAACATAAACCAAACGTTGGAAGTGGTCATTTCTTCATGCGCAGTGAATAACTCGGCACTCTAAAGCACCCGAGAGCGTTTTTTTCGATGCCAACCTAACCAGAGTGACGGGAGAGGCACAATTCAGAAAAAGCGCTCAGCTCGCCGAGAAAATGCGATTTAAGCAATAAAATTAAAAATGGTTATAAAACATAAACCAAACGTTGGAGGTGGTAATTTCTTCATGCGCAGTGATAAACTCGGCACTCTAAAGCACCCGAGAGCGTTTTTTTCGATGCCAACCTAACCAGAGTGACGGGAGCGGCACAATTCAGAAAAAGTGCTCAGCTCGCCGAGAAAATGCGATTTAAGCAATAAAATTAAAAATGCTTATAAAACATAAACCAAACGTTGGAGGTGGTCATTTCTTCATGCGCAGTGATAAACTCGGCACTCTAAAGCACCCGAGAGCGTTTTTTTCGATGCCAACCTAACCAGAGTGACGGGAGCGGCACAATTCAGAAAAAGCGCTCAGCTCGCCGAGAAAATGCGATTTAAGCAATAAAATTAAAAATGCTTATAAAACATAAACCAAACGTTGGAGGTGGTCATTTCCTAATGCGCAGTAATAAACTCGGCACTCTAAAGCACCCGAGAGCGTTTTTTTCGATGCCAACCTAACCAGAGTGACGGGAGCGGCACAATTCAGAAAAAGCGCTCAGCTCGCCGAGAAAATGCGATTTAAGCAATAAAATTAAAAATGCTTATAAAACATAAACCAAACGTTGGAGGTGGTCATTTCCTAATGCGCAGTAATAAACTCGGCACTCTAAAGCACCCGAGAGCGTTTTTTTCGATGCCAACCTAACCAGAGTGACGGGAGCGGCACAATTCAGAAAAAGTGCTCAGCTCGCCGAGAAAATGCGATTTAAGCAATAAAATTAAAAATGCTTATTAAACATAAACCAAACGTTGGAGGTGGTCATTTCTTCATGCGCAGTGAATAACTCGGCACTCTAAAGCACCCGAGAGCGTTTTTTTCGATGCCAACCTAACCAGAGTGACGGGAGCGGCACAATTCAGAAAAAGTGCTCAGCTCGCCGAGAAAATGCGATTTAAGCAATAAAATTAAAAATGCTTATAAAACATAAACCAAACGTTGGAGGTGGTCATTTCTTCATGCGCAGTGATAAACTCGGCACTCTAAAGCACCCGAGAGCGTTTTTTTTCGATGCCAACCTAACCAGAGTGACGGGAGCGGCACAATTCAGAAAAAGTGCTCAGCTCGCCGAGAAAATGCGATTTAAGCAATAAAATTAAAAATGCTTATAAAACATAAACCAAACGTTGGAGGTGGTCATTTCTTCATGCGCAGTGATAAACTCGGCACTCTAAAGCACCCGAGAGCGTTTTTTTCGATGCCAACCTAACCAGAGTGACGGGAGCGGCACAATTCAGAAAAAGTGCTCAGCTCGCCGAGAAAATGCGATTTAAGCAATAAAATTAAAAATGCTTATAAAACATAAACCAAACGTTGGAGGTGGTCATTTCTTCATGCGCAGTGATAAACTCGGCACTCTAAAGCACCCGAGAGCGTTTTTTTCGATGCCAACCTAACCAGAGTGACGGGAGCGGCACAATTCAGAAAAAGCGCTCAGCTCGCCGAGAAAATGCGATTTAAGCATTAAAATTAAAAATGCTTATAAAACATAAACCAAACGTTGGAGGTGGTCATTTCTTCATGCGCAGTGATAAACTCGGCACTCTAAAGCACCCGAGAGCGTTTTTTTCGATGCCAACCTAACCAGAGTGACGGGAGCGGCACAATTCAGAAAAAGTGCTCAGCTCGCCGAGAAAATGCGATTCAAGCAATAAAATTAAAAATGCTTATTAAACATAAACCAAACGTTGGAGGTGGTCATTTCTTCATGCGCAGTGAATAACTCGGCACTCTAAAGCACCCGAGAGCGTTTTTTTCGATGCCAACCTAACCAGAGTGACGGGAGCGGCACAATTCAGAAAAAGTGCTCAGCTCGCCGAGAAAATGCGATTTAAGCTATAAAATTAAAAATGCTTATTAAACATAAACCAAACGTTGGAGGTGGTCATTTCTTCATGCGCAGTGAATAACTCGGCACTCTAAAGCACCCGATAGCGTTTTTTTCGATGCCAACCTAACCAGAGTGACGGGAGCGGCACAATTCAGAAAAAGTGCTCAGCTCGCCGAGAAAATGCGATTTAAGCAATAAAATTAAAAATGCTTATAAAACATAAACCAAACGTTGGAGGTGGTCATTTCTTAATGCGCAATAATAAACTCGGCACTCTAAAGCACCCGAGAGCGTTTTTTTCGATGCCAACCTAACCAGAGTGACGGGAGCGGCACAATTCAGAAAAAAGTGCTCAGCTCGCCGAGAAAATGCGATTTAAGCAATAAAATTAAAAATGCTTATAAAACATAAACCAAACGTTGGAGGTGGTCATTTCTTAATGCGCAGTAATAAACTCGGCACTCTAAAGCACCCGAGAGCGTTTTTTTCGATGCCAACCTAACCAGAGTGACGGGAGCGGCACAATTCAGAAAAAGTGCTCAGCTCGCCGAGAAAATGCGATTTAAGCAATAAAATTAAAAATGCTTATAAAACATAAACCAAACGTTGGAGGTGGTCATTTCTTAATGCGCAGTAATAAACTCGGCACTCTAAAGCACCCGAGAGCGTTTTTTTCGATGCCATTCTAACCAGAGTGACGGGAGCGGCACAATTCAGAAAAAGCGCTCAGCTCGCCGAGAAAATGCGATTTAAGCAATAAAATTAAAAATGCTTATAAAACATAAACCAAACGTTGGAGGTGGTCATTTCCTAATGCGCAGTAATAAACTCGGCACTCTAAAGCACCCGAGAGCGTTTTTTTCGATGCCAACCTAACCAGAGTGACGGGAGCGGCACAATTCAGAAAAAGTGCTCAGCTCGCCGAGAAAATGCGATTTAAGCAATAAAATTAAAAATGCTTATTAAACATAAACCAAACGTTGGAGGTGGTCATTTCTTCATGCGCAGTGAATAACTCGGCACTCTAAAGCACCCGAGAGCGTTTTTTTCGATGCCAACCTAACCAGAGTGACGGGAGCGGCACAATTCAGAAAAAGCGCTCAGCTCGCCGAGAAAATGCGATTTAAGCAATAAAATTAAAAATGCTTATTAAACATAAACCAAACATTGGAGGTGGTCATTTCTTCATGCGCAGTGAATAACTCGGCACTCTAAAGCACCCGAGAGCGTTTTTTTCGATGCCAACCTAACCAGAGTGACGGGAGCGGCACAATTCAGAAAAAGCGCTCAGCTCGCCGAGAAAATGCGATTTAAGCAATAAAATTAAAAATGCTTATAAAACATAAACCAAACGTTGGAGGTGGTCATTTCTTCATGCGCAGTGATAAACTCGGCACTCTAAAGCACCCGAGAGCGTTTTTTTTCGATGCCAACCTAACCAGAGTGACGGGAGCGGCACAATTCAGAAAAAGCGCTCAGCTCGCCGAGAAAATGCGATTTAAGCAATAAAATTAAAAATGCTTATAAAACATAAACCAAACGTTGGAGGTGGTCATTTCTTCATCCGCAGTGATAAACTCGGCACTCTAAAGCACCCGAGAGCGTTTTTTTCGATGCCAACCTAACCAGAGTGACGGGAGCGGCACAATTCAGAAAAAGTGCTCAGCTCGCCGAGAAAATGCGATTTAAGCAATAAAATTAAAAATGCTTATAAAACATAAACCAAACGTTGGAGGTGGTCATTTCTTCATGCGCAGTGAATAACTCGGCACTCTAAAGCACCCGAGAGCGTTTTTTTCGATGCCAACCTAACCAGAGTGACGGGAGCGGCACAATTCAGAAAAAGTGCTCAGCTCGCCGAGAAAATGCGATTTAAGCAATAAAATTAAAAATGCTTATAAAACATAAACCAAACGTAGGAGGTGGTCATTTCTTAATGCGCAGTAATAAACTCGGTACTCTAAAGCACCCGTGAGCGTTTTTTTCGATGCCAACCTAACCAGAGTGACGGGAGCGGCACAATTCAGAAAAAGTGCTCAGCTCGCCGAGAAAATGCGATTTAAGCAATAAAATTAAAAATGCTTATAAAACATAAACCAAACGTTGGAGGTGGTCATTTCTTCATGCGCAGTGATAAAGTCGGCACTCTAAAGCACCCGAGAGCGTTTTTTTCGATGCCAACCTAACCAGAGTGACGGGAGCGGCACAATTCAGAAAAAGTGCTCAGCTCGCCGAGAAAATGCGATTTAAGCAATAAAATTAAAAATGCTTATTAAACATAAACCAAACGTTGGAGGTGGTCATTTCTTCATGCGCAGTGATAAACTCGGCACTCTACAGCACCCGAGAGCGTTTTTTTCGATGCCAACCTAACCAGAGTGACGGGAGCGGCACAATTCAGAAAAAGTGCTCAGCTCGCCGAGAAAATGCGATTTAAGCAATAAAACTAAAAATGCTTATAAAACATAAACCAAACGTTGGAGGTGGTCATTTCTTCATGCGCAGTGATAAACTCGGCACTCTAAAGCACCCGAGAGCGTTTTTTTCGATGCCAACCTAACCAGAGTGACGGGAGCGGCACAATTCAAAAAAAGTGCTCAGCTCGCCGAGAAAATGCGATTTAAGCAATAAAATTAAAAATGCTTATTAAACATAAACCAAACGTTGGAGGTGGTCATTTCTTCATGCGCAGTGAATAACTCGGCACTCTAAAGCACCCGAGAGCGTTTTTTTCGATGCCAACCTAACCAGAGTGACGGGAGCGGCACAATTCAGAAAAAGCGCTCAGCTCGCCGAGAAAATGCGATTTAAGCAATAAAATTAAAAATGCTTATAAAACATAAACCAAACGTTGGAGGTGGTCATTTCTTCATGCGCAGTGATAAACTCGGCACTCTAAAGCACCCGAGAGCGTTTTTTTCGATGCCAACCTAACCAGAGTGACGGGAGCGGCACAATTCAGAAAAAGCGCTCAGCTCGCCGAGAAAATGCGATTTAAGCAATAAAATTAAAAATGCTTATAAAACATAAACCAAACGTTGGAGGTGGTCATTTCTTCATGCGCAGTGATAAACTCGGCACTCTAAAGCACCCGAGAGCGTTTTTTTCGATGCCAACCTAACCAGAGTGACGGGAGCGGCACAATTCAGAAAAAGTGCTCAGCTCGCCGAGAAAATGCGATTTAAGCAATAAAATTAAAAATGCTTATAAAACATAAACCAAACGTTGGAGGTGGTCATTTCTTTATGCGCAGTGAATAACTCGGCACTCTAAAGCACCCGAGAGCGTTTTTTTCGATGCCAACCTAACCAGAGTGACGGGAGAGGCACAATTCAGAAAAAGCGCTCAGCTCGCCGAGAAAATGCGATTTAAGCAATAAAATTAAAAATGCTTATAAAACATAAACCAAACGTTGGAGGTGGTCATTTCTTCATGCGCAGTGATAAACTCGGCACTCTAAAGCACCCGAGAGCGTTTTTTTCGATGCCAACCTAACCAGAGTGACGGGAGCGGCACAATTCAGAAAAAGTGCTCAGCTCGCCGAGAAAATGCGATTTAAGCAATAAAATTAAAAATGCTTATAAAACATAAACCAAACGTTGGAGGTGGTCATTTCTTCATGCGCAGTGATAAACTCGGCACTCTAAAGCACCCGAGAGCGTTTTTTTCGATGCCAACCTAACCAGAGTGACGGGAGCGGCACAATTCAGAAAAAGCGCTCAGCTCGCCGAGAAAATGCGATTTAAGCAATAAGATTAAAAATGCTTATAAAACATAAACCAAACGTTGGAGGTGGTCATTTCTTCATGCGCAGTGATAAACTCGGCACTCTAAAGCACCCGAGAGCGTTTTTTTCGATGCCAACCTAACCAGAGTGACGGGAGCGGCACAATTCAGAAAAAGTGCTCAGCTCGCCGAGAAAATGCGATTCAAGCAATAAAATTAAAAATGCTTATTAAACATAAACCAAACGTTGGAGGTGGTCATTTCTTCATGCGCAGTGAATAACTCGGCACTCTAAAGCACCCGAGAGCGTTTTTTTCGATGCCAACCTAACCAGAGTGACGGGAGCGGCACAATTCAGAAAAAGTGCTCAGCTCGCCGAGAAAATGCGATTTAAGCAATAAAATTAAAAATGCTTATAAAACATAAACCAAACGTTGGAGGTGGTCATTTCTTAATGCGCAGTAATAAACTCGGCACTCTAAAGCACCCGAGAGCGTTTTTTTCGATGCCAACCTAACCAGAGTGACGGGAGCGGCACAATTCATAAAAAGTCCTCAGCTCGCCGAGAAAATGCGATTTAAGCAATAAAATTAAAAATGCTTATAAAACATAAACCAAACGTTGGAGGTGGTCATTTCTTAATGCGCAGTAATAAACTCGGCACTCTAAAGCACCCGAGAGCGTTTTTTTCGATGCCAACCTAACCAGAGTGACGGGAGCGGCACAATTCAGAAAAAGTGCTCAGCTCGCCGAGAAAATGCGATTTAAGCAATAAAATTAAAAATGCTTATTAAACATAAACCAAACGTTGGAGGTGGTCATTTCTTCATGCGCAGTGAATAACTCGGCACTCTAAAGCACCCGATAGCGTTTTTTCCGATGCCAACCTAACCAGAGTGACGGGAGCGGCACAATTCAGAAAAAGTGCTCAGCTCGCCGAGAAAATGCGATTTAAGCAATAAAATTAAAAATGCTTATAAAACATAAACCAAACGTTGGAGGTGGTCATTTCTTAATGCGCAGTAATAAACTCGGCACTCTAAAGCACCCGAGAGCGTTTTTTTCGATGCCAACCTAACCAGAGTGACGGGAGCGGCACAATTCAGAAAAAGTGCTCAGCTCGCCGAGAAAATGCGATTTAAGCAATAAAATTAAAAATGCTTATAAAACATAAACCAAACGTTGGAGGTGGTCATTTCTTAATGCGCAGTAATAAACTCGGCACTCTAAAGCACCCGAGAGCGTTTTTTTCGATGCCAACCTAACCAGAGTGACGGGAGCGGCACAATTCAGAAAAAGTGCTCAGCTCGCCGAGAAAATGCGATTTAAGCAATAAAATTAAAAATGCTTATAAAACATAAACCAAACGTTGGAGGTGGTCATTTCTTAATGCGCAGTTATAAACTCGGCACTCTAAAGCACCCGAGAGCGTTTTTTTCGATGCCAACCTAACCAGAGTGACGGGAGCGGCACAATTCAGAAAAAGCGCTCAGCTCGCCGAGAAAATGCGATTTAAGCAATAAAATTAAAAATGCTTATAAAACATAAACCAAACGTTGGAGGTGGTCATTTCTTAATGCGCAGTAATAAACTCGGCACTCTAAAGCACCCGAGAGCGTTTTTTTCGATGCCAACCTAACCAGAGTGACGGGAGCGGCACAATTCAGAAAAACTGCTCAGCTCGCCGAGAAAATGCGATTTAAGCAATAAAATTAAAAATGCTTATTAAACATAAACCAAACGTTGGAGGTGGTCATTTCTTCATGCGCAGTGAATAACTCGGCACTCTAAAGCACCCGAGAGCGTTTTTTTCGATGCCAACCTAACCAGAGTGACGGGAGCGGCACAATTCAGAAAAAGCGCTCAGCTCGCCGAGAAAATGCGATTTAAGCAATAAAATTAAAAATGCTTATAAAACATAAACCAAACGTTGAGGTGGTCATTTCTTAATGCGCAGTAATAAACTCGGCACTCTAAAGCACCCGAGAGCGTTTTTTTCGATGCCAACCTAACCATAGTGACGGGAGCGGCACAATTCAGAAAAAGTGCTCAGCTCAACGAGAAAATGCGATTTAAGCAATAAAATTAAAAATGCTTATTAAACATAAACCAAACGTTGGAGGTGGTCATTTCTTCATGCGCAGTGAATAACTCGGCACTCTGAAGCACCCGAGAGCGTTTTTTTCGATGCCAACCTAACCAGAGTGACGGGAGCGGCACAATTCAGAAAAAGCGCTCAGCTCGCCGAGAAAATGCGATTTAAGCAATAAAATTAAAAATGCTTATTAAACATAAACCAAACGTTGGAGGTGGTCATTTCTTCATGCGCAGTGAATAACTCGGCACTCTAAAGCACCCGAGAGCGTTTTTTTCGATGCCAACCTAACCAGAGTGACGGGAGCGGCACAATTCAGAAAAAGCGCTCAGCTCGCCGAGAAAATGCGATTTAAGCAATAAAATTAAAAATGCTTATAAAACATAAACCAAACGTTGGAAGTGGTCATTTCTTCATGCGCAGTGATAAACTCGGCACTCTAAAGCACCCGAGAGCGTTTTTTTCGATGCCAACCTAACCAGAGTTACGGGAGCGGCACAATTCAGAAAAAGCGCTCAGCTCGCCGAGAAAATGCGATTTAAGCAATAAAATTAAAAATGCTTATAAAACATAAACCAAACGTTGGAGGTGGTCATTTCTTCATGCGCAGTGATAAACTCGGCACTCTAAAGCACCCGAGAGCGTTTTTTTCGATGCCAACCTAACCAGAGTGACGGGAGCGGCACAATTCAGAAAAAGCGCTCAGCTCGCCGAGAAAATGCGATTTAAGCAATAAAATTAAAAATGCTTATAAAACATAAACCAAACGTTGGAGGTGGTCATCTCTTCATGCGCAGTGATAAACTCGGCACTCTAAAGCACCCGAGAGCGTTTTTTTCGATGCCAACCTAACCAGAGTGACGGGAGCGGCACAATTCAGAAAAAGTGCTCAGCTCGCCGAGAAAATGCGATTTAAGCAAAAAAATTAAAAATGCTTATAAAACATAAACCAAACGTTGGAGGTGGTCATTTCTTCATGCGCAGTGAATAACTCGGCACTCTAAAGCACCGAGAGCGTTTTTTTCGATGCCAAGCTAACCAGAGTGACGGGAGCGGCACAATTCAGAAAAAGTGCTCAGCTCGCCGAGAAAATGCGATTTAAGCAATAAAATTAAAAATGCTTATAAAACATAAACCAAACGTTGGAGGTGGTCATTTCTTAATGCGCAGTAATAAACTCGGCACTCTAAAGCACCCGTGAGCGTTTTTTTCGATGCCAACCTAACCAGAGTGACGGGAGCGGCACAATTCAGAAAAAGTGCTCAGCTCGCCGAGAAAATGCGATTTAAGCAATAAAATTAAAAATGCTTATAAAACATAAACCAAACGTTGGAGGTGGTCATTTCTTCATGCGCAGTGATAAAGTCGGCACTCTAAAGCACCCGAGAGCGTTTTTTTCGATGCCAACCTAACCAGAGTGACGGGAGCGGCACAATTCAGAAAAAGTGCTCAGCTCGCCGAGAAAATGCGATTTAAGCAGTAAAATTAAAAATGCTTATTAAACATAAACCAAACGTTGGAGGTGGTCATTTCTTCATGCGCAGTGATAAACTCGGCACTCTACAGCACCCGAGAGCGTTTTTTTCGATGCCAACCTAACCAGAGTGACGGGAGCGGCACAATTCAGAAAAAGTGCTCAGCTCGCCGAGAAAATGCGATTTAAGCAATAAAACTAAAAATGCTTATAAAACATAAACCAAACGTTGGAGGTGGTCATTTCTTCATGCGCAGTGAATAACTCGGCACTCTAAAGCACCCGAGAGCGTTTTTTTCGATGCCAACCTAACCAGAGTGACGGGAGCGGCACAATTCAGAAAAAGCGCTCAGCTCGCCGAGAAAATGCGATTTAAGCAATAAAATTAAAAATGCTTATAAAACATAAACCAAACGTTGGAGGTGGTCATTTCCTAATGCGCAGTTATAAACTCGGCACTCTAAAGCACCCGAGAGCGTTTTTTTCGATGCCAACCTAACCAGAGTGACGGGAGCGGCACAATTCAGAAAAAGTGCTCAGCTCGCCGAGAAAATGCGATTTAAGCAATAAAATTAAAAATGCTTATTAAACATAAACCAAACATTGGAGGTGGTCATTTCTTCATGCGCAGTGAATAACTCGGCACTCTAAAGCACCCGAGAGCGTTTTTTTCGATGCCAACCTAACCAGAGTGACGGGAGCGGCACAATTCAGAAAAAGCGCTCAGCTCGCCGAGAAAATGCGATTTAAGCAATACAATTAAAAATGCTTATAAAACATAAACCAAACGTTGGAGGTGGTCATTTCTTCGTGCGCAGTGAATAACTCGGCACTCTAAAGCACCCGAGAGCGTTTTTTTCGATGCCAACCTAACCAGAGTGACGGGAGCGGCACAATTCAGAAAAAGCGCTCAGCTCGCCGAGAAAATGCGATTTAAGCAATAAAATTAAAAATGCTTATAAAACATAAACCAAACGTTGGAGGTGGTCATTTCTTATGCGCAGTGATAAACTCGGCACTCTAAAGCACCCGAGAGCGTTTTTTTCGATGCCAACCTAACCAGAGTGACGGGAGCGGCACAATTCAGAAAAAGTGCTCAGCTCGCCGAGAAAATGCGATTTAAGCAATAAAATTAAAAATGCTTATAAAACATCAACCAAACGTTGGAGGTGGTCATTTCTTCATGCGCAGTGAATAACTCGGCACTCTAAAGCACCCGAGAGCGTTTTTTTCGATGCCAACCTAACCAGAGTGACGGGAGCGGCACAATTCAGAAAAAGTGCTCAGCTCGCCAAGAAAATGCGATTTAAGCAATAAAATAAAAAATGCTTATAAAACATAAACCAAACGTTGGAGGTGGTCATTTCTTCATGCGCAGTAATAAACTCGGCACTCTAAAGCACACGAGAGCGTTTTTTTCGATGCCAACCTAACCAGAGTGACGGGAGCGGCACAATTCAGAAAAAGTGCTCAGCTCGCCGAGAAAATGCGATTTAAGCAATAAAATTAAAAATGCTTATAAAACATAAACCAAACGTTGGAAGTGGTCATTTCTTCATGCGCAGTGAATAACTCGGCACTCTAAAGCACCCGAGAGCGTTTTTTTCGATGCCAACCTAACCAGAGTGACGGGAGCGGCACAATTCAGAAAAAGTGCTCAGCTCGCCGAGAAAACTCGATTTAAGCAATAAAATTAAAAATGCTTATTAAACATAAACCAAACGTTGGAGGTGGTCATTTCTTCATGCGCAGTGAATAACTCGGCACTCTAAAGCACCCGAGAGCGTTTTTTTCGATGCCAACCTAACCAGAGTGACGGGAGCGGCACAATTCAGAAAAAGTGCTCAGCTCGCCGAGAAAATGCGATTTAAGCAATAAAATTAAAAATGCTTATAAAACATAAACCAAACGTTGGAGGTGGTCATTTCTTAATGCGCAGTAATAAACTCGGCACTCTAAAGCACCCGAGAGCGTTTTTTTCGATGCCAACCTAACCAGAGTGACGGGAGCGGCACAATTCAGAAAAAGTGCTCAGCTCGCCGAGAAAATGCGATTTAAGCAATAAAATTAAAAATGCTTATAAAACATAAACCAAACGTTGGAGGTGGTCATTTCTTAATGCGCAGTAATAAACTCGGCACTCTAAAGCACCCGAGAGCGTTTTTTTCGATGCCAACCTAACCAGAGTGACGGGAGCGGCACAATTCAGAAAAAGTGCTCAGCTCGCCGAGAAAATGCGATTTAAGCAATAAAATTAAAAATGCTTATTAAACATAAACCAAACGTTGGAGGTGGTCATTTCTTCATGCGCAGTGAATAACTCGGCACTCTAAAGCACCCGATAGCGTTTTTTTCGATGCCAACCTAACCAGAGTGACGGGAGCGGCACAATTCAGAAAAAGTGCTCAGCTCGCCGAGAAAATGCGATTTAAGCAATAAAATTAAAAATGCTTATAAAACATAAACCAAACGTTGGAGGTGGTCATTTCTTAATGCGCAGTAATAAACTCGGCACTCTAAAGCACCCGAGAGCGTTTTTTTCGATGCCAACCTAACCAGAGTGACGGGAGCGGCACAATTCAGAAAAAGTGCTCAGCTCGCCGAGAAAATGCGATTTAAGCAATAAAATTAAAAATGCTTATAAAACATAAACCAAACGTTGGAGGTGGTCATTTCTTAATGCGCAGTAATAAACTCGGCACTCTAAAGCACCCGAGAGCGTTTTTTTCGATGCCAACCTAACCAGAGTGACGGGAGCGGCACAATTCAGGAAAAAGTGCTCAGCTCGCCGAGAAAATGCGATTTAAGCAATAAAATTAAAAATGCTTATAAAACATAAACCAAACGTTGGAGGTGGTCATTTCTTAATGCGCAGTTATAAACTCGGCACTCTAAAGCACCCGAGAGCGTTTTTTTCGATGCCAACCTAACCAGAGTGACGGGAGCGGCACAATTCAGAAAAAGCGCTCAGCTCGCCGAGAAAATGCGATTTAAGCAATAAAATTAAAAATGCTTATAAAACATAAACCAAACGTTGGAGGTGGTCATTTCTTAATGCGCAGTAATAAACTCGGCACTCTAAAGCACCCGAGAGCGTTTTTTTCGATGCCAACCTAACCAGAGTGACGGGAGCGCGCAATTCAGAAAAAGTGCTCAGCTCGCCGAGAAAATGCGATTCAAGCAATAAAATTAAAAATGCTTATTAAACATAAACCAAACGTTGGAGGTGGTCATTTCTTCATGCGCAGTGAATAACTCGGCACTCTAAAGCACCCGAGAGCGTTTTTTTCGATGCCAACCTAACCAGAGTGACGGGAGCGGCACAATTCAGAAAAAGCGCTCAGCTCGCCGAGAAAATGCGATTTAAGCAATAAAATTAAAAATGCTTATAAAACATAAACCAAACGTTGGAGGTGGTCATTTCTTCATGCGCAGTGATAAACTCGGCACTCTAAAGCACCCGAGAGCGTTTTTTTCGATGCCAACCTAACCAGAGTGACGGGAGCGGCACAATTCAGAAAAAGCGCTCAGCTCGCCGAGAAAATGCGATTTAAGCAATAAAATTAAAAATGCTTATAAAACATAAACCAAACGTTGGAGGTGGTCATTTCTTCATGCGCAGTGATAAACTCGGCACTCTAAAGCACCCGAGAGCGTTTTTTTCGATGCCAACCTAACCAGAGTGACGGGAGCGGCACAATTCAGAAAAAGTGCTCAGCTCGCCGAGAAAATGCGATTTAAGCAATAAAATTAAAAATGCTTATAAAACATAAACCAAACGTTGGAGGTGGTCATTTCTTCATGCGCAGTGAATAACTCGGCACTCTAAAGCACCCGAGAGCGTTTTTTTCGATGCCAAGCTAACCAGAGTGACGGGAGCGGCACAATTCAGAAAAAGTGCTCAGCTCGCCGAGAAAATGCGATTTAAGCAATAAAATTAAAAATGCTTATAAAACATAAACCAAACGTTGGAGGTGGTCATTTCTTAATGCGCAGTAATAAACTCGGCACTCTAAAGCACCCGTGAGCGTTTTTTTCGATGCCAACCTAACCAGAGTGACGGGAGCGGCACAATTCAGAAAAAGTGCTCAGCTCGCCGAGAAAATGCGATTTAAGCAATAAAATTAAAAATGCTTATAAAACATAAACCAAACGTTGGAGGTGGTCATTTCTTCATGCGCAGTGATAAAGTCGGCACTCTAAAGCACCCGAGAGCGTTTTTTTCGATGCCAACCTAACCAGAGTGACGGGAGCGGCACAATTCAGAAAAAGTGCTCAGCTCGCCGAGAAAATGCGATTTAAGCAGTAAAATTAAAAATGCTTATTAAACATAAACCAAACGTTGGAGGTGGTCATTTCTTCATGCGCAGTGATAAACTCGGCACTCTACAGCACCCGAGAGCGTTTTTTTCGATGCCAACCTAACCAGAGTGACGGGAGCGGCACAATTCAGAAAAAGTGCTCAGCTCGCCGAGAAAATGCGATTTAAGCAATAAAACTAAAAATGCTTATAAAACATAAACCAAACGTTGGAGGTGGTCATTTCTTCATGCGCAGTGAATAACTCGGCACTCTAAAGCACCCGAGAGCGTTTTTTTCGATGCCAACCTAACCAGAGTGACGGGAGCGGCACAATTCAGAAAAAGCGCTCAGCTCGCCGAGAAAATGCGATTTAAGCAATAAAATTAAAAATGCTTATAAAACATAAACCAAACGTTGGAGGTGGTCATTTCCTAATGCGCAGTTATAAACTCGGCACTCTAAAGCACCCGAGAGCGTTTTTTTCGATGCCAACCTAACCAGAGTGACGGGAGCGGCACAATTCAGAAAAAGTGCTCAGCTCGCCGAGAAAATGCGATTTAAGCAATAAAATTAAAAATGCTTATTAAACATAAACCAAACATTGGAGGTGGTCATTTCTTCATGCGCAGTGAATAACTCGGCACTCTAAAGCACCCGAGAGCGTTTTTTTCGATGCCAACCTAACCAGAGTGACGGGAGCGGCACAATTCAGAAAAAGCGCTCAGCTCGCCGAGAAAATGCGATTTAAGCAATACAATTAAAAATGCTTATAAAACATAAACCAAACGTTGGAGGTGGTCATTTCTTCGTGCGCAGTGAATAACTCGGCACTCTAAAGCACCCGAGAGCGTTTTTTTCGATGCCAACCTAACCAGAGTGACGGGAGCGGCACAATTCAGAAAAAGCGCTCAGCTCGCCGAGAAAATGCGATTTAAGCAATAAAATTAAAAATGCTTATAAAACATAAACCAAACGTTGGAGGTGGTCATTTCTTATGCGCAGTGATAAACTCGGCACTCTAAAGCACCCGAGAGCGTTTTTTTCGATGCCAACCTAACCAGAGTGACGGGAGCGGCACAATTCAGAAAAAGTGCTCAGCTCGCCGAGAAAATGCGATTTAAGCAATAAAATTAAAAATGCTTATAAAACATCAACCAAACGTTGGAGGTGGTCATTTCTTCATGCGCAGTGAATAACTCGGCACTCTAAAGCACCCGAGAGCGTTTTTTTCGATGCCAACCTAACCAGAGTGACGGGAGCGGCACAATTCAGAAAAAGTGCTCAGCTCGCCAAGAAAATGCGATTTAAGCAATAAAATAAAAAATGCTTATAAAACATAAACCAAACGTTGGAGGTGGTCATTTCTTCATGCGCAGTAATAAACTCGGCACTCTAAAGCACACGAGAGCGTTTTTTTCGATGCCAACCTAACCAGAGTGACGGGAGCGGCACAATTCAGAAAAAGTGCTCAGCTCGCCGAGAAAATGCGATTTAAGCAATAAAATTAAAAATGCTTATAAAACATAAACCAAACGTTGGAAGTGGTCATTTCTTCATGCGCAGTGAATAACTCGGCACTCTAAAGCACCCGAGAGCGTTTTTTTCGATGCCAACCTAACCAGAGTGACGGGAGCGGCACAATTCAGAAAAAGTGCTCAGCTCGCCGAGAAAACTCGATTTAAGCAATAAAATTAAAAATGCTTATTAAACATAAACCAAACGTTGGAGGTGGTCATTTCTTCATGCGCAGTGAATAACTCGGCACTCTAAAGCACCCGAGAGCGTTTTTTTCGATGCCAACCTAACCAGAGTGACGGGAGCGGCACAATTCAGAAAAAGTGCTCAGCTCGCCGAGAAAATGCGATTTAAGCAATAAAATTAAAAATGCTTATAAAACATAAACCAAACGTTGGAGGTGGTCATTTCTTAATGCGCAGTAATAAACTCGGCACTCTAAAGCACCCGAGAGCGTTTTTTTCGATGCCAACCTAACCAGAGTGACGGGAGCGGCACAATTCAGAAAAAGTGCTCAGCTCGCCGAGAAAATGCGATTTAAGCAATAAAATTAAAAATGCTTATAAAACATAAACCAAACGTTGGAGGTCGTCATTTCTTAATGCGCAGTAATAAACTCGGCACTCTAAAGCACCCGAGAGCGTTTTTTTCGATGCCAACCTAACCAGAGTGACGGGAGCGGCACAATTCAGAAAAAGTGCTCAGCTCGCCGAGAAAATGCGATTTAAGCAATAAAATTAAAAATGCTTATTAAACATAAACCAAACGTTGGAGGTGGTCATTTCTTCATGCGCAGTGAATAACTCGGCACTCTAAAGCACCCGATAGCGTTTTTTTCGATGCCAACCTAACCAGAGTGACGGGAGCGGCACAATTCAGAAAAAGTGCTCAGCTCGCCGAGAAAATGCGATTTAAGCAATAAAATTAAAAATGCTTATAAAACATAAACCAAACGTTGGAAGTGGTCATTTCTTAATGCGCAGTAATAAACTCGGCACTCTAAAGCACCCGAGAGCGTTTTTTTCGATGCCAACCTAACCAGAGTGACGGGAGCGGCACAATTCAGAAAAAGTGCTCAGCTCGCCGAGAAAATGCGATTTAAGCAATAAAATTAAAAATGCTTATAAAACATAAACCAAACGTTGGAGGTGGTCATTTCTTAATGCGCAGTAATAAACTCGGCACTCTAAAGCACCCGAGAGCGTTTTTTTCGATGCCAACCTAACCAGAGTGACGGGAGCGGCACAATTCAGGAAAAAGTGCTCAGCTCGCCGAGAAAATGCGATTTAAGCAATAAAATTAAAAATGCTTATAAAACATAAACCAAACGTTGGAGGTGGTCATTTCTTAATGCGCAGTTATAAACTCGGCACTCTAAAGCACCCGAGAGCGTTTTTTTCGATGCCAACCTAACCAGAGTGACGGGAGCGGCACAATTCAGAAAAAGCGCTCAGCTCGCCGAGAAAATGCGATTTAAGCAATAAAATTAAGAATGCTTATAAAACATAAACCAAACGTTGGAGGTGGTCATTTCTTAATGCGCAGTAATAAACTCGGCACTCTAAAGCACCCGAGAGCGTTTTTTTCGATGCCAACCTAACCAGAGTGACGGGAGCGGCACAATTCAGAAAAAGTGCTCAGCTCGCCGAGAAAATGCGATTCAAGCAATAAAATTAAAAATGCTTATTAAACATAAACCAAACGTTGGAGGTGGTCATTTCTTCATGCGCAGTGAATAACTCGGCACTCTAAAGCACCCGAGAGCGTTTTTTTCGATGCCAACCTAACCAGAGTGACGGGAGCGGCACAATTCAGAAAAAGCGCTCAGCTCGCCGAGAAAATGCGATTTAAGCAATAAAATTAAAAATGCTTATAAAACATAAACCAAACGTTGGAGGTGGTCTTTTCTTAATGCGCAGTAATAAACTCGGCACTCTAAAGCACCCGAGAGCGTTTTTTTCGATGCCAACCTAACCATAGTGACGGGAGCGGCACAATTCAGAAAAAGTGCTCAGCTCGCCGAGAAAATGCGATTTAAGCAATAAAATTAAAAATGCTTATTAAACATAAACCAAACGTTGGAGGTGGTCATTTCTTCATGCGCAGTGAATAACTCGGCACTCTAAAGCACCCGAGAGCGTTTTTTTCGATGCCAACCTAACCAGAGTGACGGGAGCGGCACAATTCAGAAAAAGCGCTCAGCTCGCCGAGAAAATGCGATTTAAGCAATAAAATTAAAAATGCTTATTAAACATAAACCAAACGTTGGAGGTGGTCATTTCTTCATGCGCAGTGAATAACTCGGCACTCTAAAGCACCCGAGAGCGTTTTTTTCGATGCCAACCTAACCAGAGTGACGGGAGCGGCACAATTCAGAAAAAGCGCTCAGCTCGCCGAGAAAATGCGATTTAAGCAATAAAATTAAAAATGCTTATAAAACATAAACCAAACGTTGGAAGTGGTCATTTCTTCATGCGCAGTGATAAACTCGGCACTCTAAAGCACCCGAGAGCGTTTTTTTCGATGCCAACCTAACCAGAGTTACGGGAGCGGCACAATTCAGAAAAAGCGCTCAGCTCGCCGAGAAAATGCGATTTAAGCAATAAAATTAAAAATGCTTATAAAACATAAACCAAACGTTGGAGGTGGTCATTTCTTCATGCGCAGTGATAAACTCGGCACTCTAAAGCACCCGAGAGCGTTTTTTTCGATGCCAACCTAACCAGAGTGACGGGAGCGGCACAATTCAGAAAAAGCGCTCAGCTCGCCGAGAAAATGCGATTTAAGCAATAAAATTAAAAATGCTTATAAAACATAAACCAAACGTTGGAGGTGGTCATTTCTTCATGCGCAGTGATAAACTCGGCACTCTAAAGCACCCGAGAGCGTTTTTTTCGATGCCAACCTAACCAGAGTGACGGGAGCGGCACAATTCAGAAAAAGTGCTCAGCTCGCCGAGAAAATGCGATTTAAGCAATAAAATTAAAAATGCTTATAAAACATAAACCAAACGTTGGAGGTGGTCATTTCTTCATGCGCAGTGAATAACTCGGCACTCTAAAGCACCCGAGAGCGTTTTTTTCGATGCCAACCTAACCAGAGTGACGGGAGCGGCACAATTCAGAAAAAGTGCTCAGCTCGCCGAGAAAATGCGATTTAAGCAATAAAATTAAAAATGCTTATAAAACATAAACCAAACGTTGGAGGTGGTCATTTCTTAATGCGCAGTAATAAACTCGGCACTCTAAAGCACCCGTGAGCGTTTTTTTCGATGCCAACCTAACCAGAGTGACGGGAGCGGCACAATTCAGAAAAAGTGCTCAGCTCGCCGAGAAAATGCGATTTAAGCAATAAAATTAAAAATGCTTATAAAACATAAACCAAACGTTGGAGGTGGTCATTTCTTCATGCGCAGTGATAAAGTCGGCACTCTAAAGCACCCGAGAGCGTTTTTTTCGATGCCAACCTAACCAGAGTGACGGGAGCGGCACAATTCAGAAAAAGTGCTCAGCTCGCCGAGAAAATGCGATTTAAGCAGTAAAATTAAAAATGCTTATTAAACATAAACCAAACGTTGGAGGTGGTCATTTCTTCATGCGCAGTGTTAAACTCGGCACTCTACAGCACCCGAGAGCGTTTTTTTCGATGCCAACCTAACCAGAGTGACGGGAGCGGCACAATTCAGAAAAAGTGCTCAGCTCGCCGAGAAAATGCGATTTAAGCAATAAAACTAAAAATGCTTATAAAACATAAACCAAACGTTGGAGGTGGTCATTTCTTCATGCGCAGTGAATAACTCGGCACTCTAAAGCACCCGAGAGCGTTTTTTTCGATGCCAACCTAACCAGAGTGACGGGAGCGGCACAATTCAGAAAAAGCGCTCAGCTCGCCGAGAAAATTCGATTTAAGCAATAAATTTAAAAATGCTTATAAAACATAAACCAAACGTTGGAGGTGGTCATTTCTTCATGCGCAGTGATAAACTCGGCACTCTAAAGCACCCGAGAGCGTTTTTTTCGATGCCAACCTAACCAGAGTGACGGGAGCGGCACAATTCAGAAAAAGTGCTCAGCTCGCCGAGAAAATGCGATTTAAGCAATAAAATTAAAAATGCTTATAAAACATAAACCAAACGTTGGAGGTGGTCATTTCTTAATGCGCAGTAATAAACTCGGCACTCTAAAGCACCCGAGAGCGTTTTTTTCGATGCCAACCTAACCAGAGTGACGGGAGCGGCACAATTCAGAAAAAGTGCTCAGCTCGCCGAGAAAATGCGATTTAAGCAATAAAATTAAAAATGCTTATAAAACATAAACCAAACGTTGGAGGTGGTCATTTCTTAATGCGCAGTAATAAACTCGGCACTCTAAAGCACCCGAGAGCGTTTTTTTCGATGCCAACCTAACCAGAGTGACGGGAGCGGCACAATTCAGAAAAAGCGCTCAGCTCGCCGAGAAAATGCGATTTAAGCAATAAAATTAAAAATGCTTATAAAACATAAACCAAACGTTGGAGGTGGTCATTTCTTCGTGCGCAGTGAATAATTCGGCACTCTAGAGCACCCGAGAGCGTTTTTTTCGATGCCAACCTAACCAGAGTGACGGGAGCGGCACAATTCAGAAAAAGTGCTCAGCTCGCCGAGAAAATGCGATTTAAGCAATAAAATTAAAAATGCTTATTAAACATAAACCAAACGTTGGAGGTGGTCATTTCTTCATGCGCAGTGAATAACTCGGCACTCTAAAGCACCCGATAGCGTTTTTTTCGATGCCAACCTAACCAGAGTGACGGGAGCGGCACAATTCAGAAAAAGTGCTCAGCTCGCCGAGAAAATGCGATTTAAGCAATAAAATTAAAAATGCTTATAAAACATAAACCAAACGTTGGAGGTGGTCATTTCTTAATGCGCAGTAATAAACTCGGCACTCTAAAGCACCCGAGAGCGTTTTTTTCGATGCCAACCTAACCAGAGTGACGGGAGCGGCACAATTCAGAAAAAGCGCTCAGCTCGCCGAGAAAATGCGATTTAAGCAATAAAATTAAAAATGCTTATAAAACATAAACCAAACGTTGGAGGTGGTCATTTCTTCATGCGCAGTGATAAACTCGGCACTCTAAAGCACCCGAGAGCGTTTTTTTCGATGCCAACCTAACCAGAGTGACGGGAGCGGCACAATTCAGAAAAAGTGCTCAGCTCGCCGAGAAAATGCGATTTAAGCAATAAAATAAAAATGCTTATAAAACATAAACCAAACGTTGGAGGTGGTCATTTCTTCATGCGCAGTGAATAACTCGGCACTCTAAAGCACCCGAGAGCGTTTTTTTCGATGCCAACCTAACCAGAGTGACGGGAGCGGCACAATTCAGAAAAAGTGCTCAGCTCGCCGAGAAAATGCGATTTAAGCAATAAAATTAAAAATGCTTATAAAACATAAACCAAACGTTGGAGGTGGTCATTTCTTAATGCGCAGTAATAAACTCGGCACTCTAAAGCACCCGTGAGCGTTTTTTTCGATGCCAACCTAACCAGAGTGACGGGAGCGGCACAATTCAGAAAAAGTGCTCAGCTCGCCGAGAAAATGCGATTTAAGCAATAAAATTAAAAATGCTTATAAAACATAAACCAAACGTTGGAGGTGGTCATTTCTTCATGCGCAGTGATAAAGTCGGCACTCTAAAGCACCCGAGAGCGTTTTTTTCGATGCCAACCTAACCAGAGTGACGGGAGCGGCACAATTCAGAAAAAGTGCTCAGCTCGCCGAGAAAATGCGATTTAAGCAGTAAAATTAAAAATGCTTATTAAACATAAACCAAACGTTGGAGGTGGTCATTTCTTCATGCGCAGTGATAAACTCGGCACTCTACAGCACCCGAGAGCGTTTTTTTCGATGCCAACCTAACCAGAGTGACGGGAGCGGCACAATTCAGAAAAAGTGCTCAGCTCGCCGAGAAAATGCGATTTAAGCAATAAAACTAAAAATGCTTATAAAACATAAACCAAACGTTGGAGGTGGTCATTTCTTCATGCGCAGTGAATAACTCGGCACTCTAAAGCACCCGAGAGCGTTTTTTTCGATGCCAACCTAACCAGAGTGACGGGAGCGGCACAATTCAGAAAAAGCGCTCAGCTCGCCGAGAAAATTCGATTTAAGCAATAAATTTAAAAATGCTTATAAAACATAAACCAAACGTTGGAGGTGGTCATTTCTTCATGCGCAGTGATAAACTCGGCACTCTAAAGCACCCGAGAGCGTTTTTTTCGATGCCAACCTAACCAGAGTGACGGGAGCGGCACAATTCAGAAAAAGTGCTCAGCTCGCCGAGAAAATGCGATTTAAGCAATAAAATTAAAAATGCTTATAAAACATAAACCAAACGTTGGAGGTGGTCATTTCTTAATGCGCAGTAATAAACTCGGCACTCTAAAGCACCCGAGAGCGTTTTTTTCGATGCCAACCTAACCAGAGTGACGGGAGCGGCACAATTCAGAAAAAGTGCTCAGCTCGCCGAGAAAATGCGATTTAAGCAATAAAATTAAAAATGCTTATAAAACATAAACCAAACGTTGGAGGTGGTCATTTCTTAATGCGCAGTAATAAACTCGGCACTCTAAAGCACCCGAGAGCGTTTTTTTCGATGCCAACCTAACCAGAGTGACGGGAGCGGCACAATTCAGAAAAAGCGCTCAGCTCGCCGAGAAAATGCGATTTAAGCAATAAAATTAAAAATGCTTATAAAACATAAACCAAACGTTGGAGGTGGTCATTTCTTCGTGCGCAGTGAATAATTCGGCACTCTAGAGCACCCGAGAGCGTTTTTTTCGATGCCAACCTAACCAGAGTGACGGGAGCGGCACAATTCAGAAAAAGTGCTCAGCTCGCCGAGAAAATGCGATTTAAGCAATAAAATTAAAAATGCTTATTAAACATAAACCAAACGTTGGAGGTGGTCATTTCTTCATGCGCAGTGAATAACTCGGCACTCTAAAGCACCCGATAGCGTTTTTTTCGATGCCAACCTAACCAGAGTGACGGGAGCGGCACAATTCAGAAAAAGTGCTCAGCTCGCCGAGAAAATGCGATTTAAGCAATAAAATTAAAAATGCTTATAAAACATAAACCAAACGTTGGAGGTGGTCATTTCTTAATGCGCAGTAATAAACTCGGCACTCTAAAGCACCCGAGAGCGTTTTTTTCGATGCCAACCTAACCAGAGTGACGGGAGCGGCACAATTCAGAAAAAGCGCTCAGCTCGCCGAGAAAATGCGATTTAAGCAATAAAATTAAAAATGCTTATAAAACATAAACCAAACGTTGGAGGTGGTCATTTCCTAATGCGCAGTAATAAACTCGGCACTCTAAAGCACCCGAGAGCGTTTTTTTCGATGCCAACCTAACCAGAGTGACGGGAGCGGCACAATTCAGAAAAAGTGCTCAGCTCGCCGAGAAAATGCGATTTAAGCAATAAAATTAAAAATGCTTATTAAACATAAACCAAACGTTGGAGGTGGTCATTTCTTCATGCGCAGTGAATAACTCGGCACTCTAAAGCACCCGAGAGCGTTTTTTTCGATGCCAACCTAACCAGAGTGACGGGAGCGGCACAATTCAGAAAAAGCGCTCAGCTCGCCGAGAAAATGCGATTTAAGCAATAAAATTAAAAATGCTTATTAAACATAAACCAAACATTGGAAGTGGTCATTTCTTCATGCGCAGTGAATAACTCGGCACTCTAAAGCACCCGAGAGCGTTTTTTTCGATGCCAACCTAACCAGAGTGACGGGAGCGGCACAATTCAGAAAAAGCGCTCAGCTCGCCGAGAAAATGCGATTTAAGCAATAAAATTAAAAATGCTTATAAAACATAAACCAAACGTTGGAGGTGGTCATTTCTTCATGCGCAGTGAATAACTCGGCACTCTAAAGCACCCGAGAGCGTTTTTTTCGATGCCAACCTAACCAGAGTGACGGGAGCGGCACAATTCAGAAAAAGTGCACAGCTCGCCGAGAAAATGCGATTTAAGCAATAAAATAAAAAATGCTTATAAAACATAAACCAAACGTTGGAGGTGGTCATTTCTTCATGCGCAGTGATAAACTCGGCACTCTAAAGCACCCGAGAGCGTTTTTTTCGATGCCAACCTAACCAGAGTGACGGGAGCGGCACAATTCAGAAAAAGCGCTCAGCTCGCCGAGAAAATGCGATTTAAGCAATAAAATTAAAAATGCTTATAAAACATAAACCAAACGTTGGAGGTGGTCATTTCTTCATGCGCAGTGATAAACTCGGCACTCTAAAGCACCCGAGAGCGTTTTTTTCGATGCCAACCTAACCAGAGTGACGGGAGCGGCACAATTCAGAAAAAGTGCTCAGCTCGCCGAGAAAATGCGATTCAAGCAATAAAATTAAAAATGCTTATTAAACATAAACCAAACGTTGGAGGTGGTCATTTCTTCATGCGCAGTGAATAACTCGGCACTCTAAAGCACCCGAGAGCGTTTTTTTCGATGCCAACCTAACCAGAGTTACGGGAGCGGCACAATTCAGAAAAAGCGCTCAGCTCGCCGAGAAAATGCGATTTAAGCAATAAAATTAAAAATGCTTATAAAACATAAACCAAACGTTGGAGGTGGTCATTTCTTTATGCGCAGTGATAAACTCGGCACTCTAAAGCACCCGAGAGCGTTTTTTTCGATGCCAACCTAACCAGAGTGACGGGAGCGGCACAATTCAGAAAAAGCGCTCAGCTCGCCGAGAAAATGCGATTTAAGCAATAAAATTAAAAATGCTTATAAAACATAAACCAAACGTTGGAGGTGGTCATTTCTTTATGCGCAGTGATAAACTCGGCACTCTAAAGCACCCGAGAGCGTTTTTTTTTATGCCAACCTAACCAGAGTGACGGGAGCGGCACAATTCAGAAAAAGTGCTCAGCTCGCCGAGAAAATGCGATTTAAGCAATAAAATTAAAAATGCTTATAAAACATAAACCAAACGTTGGAGGTGGTCATTTCTTAATGCGCAGTAATAAACTCGGCACTCTAAAGCACCCGAGAGCGTTTTTTTCGATGCCAACCTAACCAGAGTGACGGGAGCGGCACAATTCAGAAAAAGTGCTCAGCTCGCCGAGAAAATGCGATTTAAGCAATAAAATTAAAAATGCTTATAAAACATAAACCAAACGTTGGAGGTGGTCATTTCTTAATGCGCAGTAATAAACTCGGCACTCTAAAGCACCCGAGAGCGTTTTTTTCGATGCCAACCTAACCAGAGTGACGGGAGCGGCACAATTCAGAAAAAGCGCTCAGCTCGCCGAGAAAATGCGATTTAAGCAATAAAATTAAAAATGCTTATAAAACATAAACCAAACGTTGGAGGTGGTCATTTCTTCGTGCGCAGTGAATAACTCGGCACTCTAAAGCACCCGAGAGCGTTTTTTTCGATGCCAACCTAACCAGAGTGACGGGAGCGGCACAATTCAGAAAAAGCGCTCAGCTCGCCGAGAAAATGCGATTTAAGCAATAAAATTAAAAATGCTTATAAAACATAAACCAAACGTTGGAGGTGGTCATTTCTTAATGCGCAGTAATAAACTCGGCACTCTTAAGCACCCGATAGCGTTTTTTTCGATGCCAACCTAACCAGAGTGACGGGAGCGGCACAATTCAGAAAAAGTGCTCAGCTCGCCGAGAAAATGCGATTTAAGCAATAAAATTAAAAATGCTTATTAAACATAAACCAAACGTTGGAGGTGGTCATTTCTTCATGCGCAGTGAATAACTCGGCACTCTAAAGCACCCGAGAGCGTTTTTTTCGATGCCAACCTAACCAGAGTGACGGGAGCGGCACAATTCAGAAAAAGCGCTCAGCTCGCCGAGAAAATGCGATTTAAGCAATAAAATTAAAAATGCTTATTAAACATAAACCAAACGTTGGAGGTGGTCATTTCTTCATGCGCAGTGAATAACTCGGCACTCTAAAGCACCCGAGAGCGTTTTTTTCGATGCCAACCTAACCAGAGTGACGGGAGCGGCACAATTCAGAAAAAGCGCTCAGCTCGCCGAGAAAATGCGATTTAAGCAATAAAATTAAAAATGCTTATAAAACATAAACCAAACGTTGGAGGTGGTCATTTCTTATCCGCAGTGATAAACTCGGCACTCTAAAGCACCCGAGAGCGTTTTTTTCGATGCCAACCTAACCAGAGTGACGGGAGCGGCACAATTCAGAAAAAGTGCTCAGCTCGCCGAGAAAATGCGATTTAAGCAATACAATTAAAAATGCTTATAAAACATAAACCAAACGTTGGAGGTGGTCATTTCTTCATGCGCAGTGAATAACTCGGCACTCTAAAGCACCCGAGAGCGTTTTTTTCGATGCCAACCTAACCAGAGTGACGGGAGCGGCACAATTCAGAAAAAGTGCTCAGCTCGCCGAGAAAATGCGATTTAAGCAATAAAATAAAAAATGCTTATAAAACATAAACCAAACGTTGGAGGTGGTCATTTCTTCATGCGCAGTGATAAACTCGGCACTCTAAAGCACCCGAGAGCGTTTTTTTCGATGCCAACCTAACCAGAGTGACGGGAGCGGCACAATTCAGAAAAAGCGCTCAGCTCGCCGAGAAAATGCGATTTAAGCAATAAAATTAAAAATGCTTATAAAACATAAACCAAACGTTGGAGGTGGTCATTTCTTCATGCGCAGTGATAAACTCGGCACTCTAAAGCACCCGAGAGCGTTTTTTTCGATGCCAACCTAACCAGAGTGACGGGAGCGGCACAATTCAGAAAAAGTGCTCAGCTCGCCGAGAAAATGCGATTCAAGCAATAAAATTAAAAATGCTTATTAAACATAAACCAAACGTTGGAGGTGGTCATTTCTTCATGCGCAGTGAATAACTCGGCACTCTAAAGCACCCGAGAGCGTTTTTTTCGATGCCAACCTAACCAGAGTGACGGGAGCGGCACAATTCAGAAAAAGTGCTCAGCTCGCCGAGAAAATGCGATTTAAGCAATAAAATTAAAAATGCTTATAAAACATAAACTAAACGTTGGAGGTGGTCATTTCTTAATGCGCAGTAATAAACTCGGCACTCTAAAGCACCCGAGAGCGTTTTTTTCGATGCCAACCTAACCAGAGTGACGGGAGCGGCACAATTCAGAAAAAGTGCTCAGCTCGCCGAGAAAATGCGATTTAAGCAATAGAATTAAAAATGCTTATAAAACATAAACCAAACGTTGGAGGTGGTCATTTCTTAATGCGCAGTAATAAACTCGGCACTCTAAAGCACCCGAGAGCGTTTTTTTCGATGCCAACCTAACCAGAGTGACGGGAGCGGCACAATTCAGAAAAAGCGCTCAGCTCGCCGAGAAAATGCGATTTAAGCAATAAAATTAAAAATGCTTATAAAACATAAACCAACGTTGGAGGTGGTCATTTCCTAATGCGCAGTAATAAACTCGGCACTCTAAAGCACCCGAGAGCGTTTTTTTCGATGCCAACCTAACCAGAGTGACGGGAGCGGCACAATTCAGAAAAATTGCTCAGCTCGCCGAAAAAATGCGATTTAAGCAATAAAATTAAAAATGCTTATTAAACATAAACCAAACGTTGGAGGTGGTCATTTCTTCATGCGCAGTGAATAACTCGGCACTCTAAAGCACCCGAGAGCGTTTTTTTCGATGCCAACCTAACCAGAGTGACGGGAGCGGCACAATTCAGAAAAAGTGCTCAGCTCGCCGAGAAAATGCGATTTAAGCAATAAAATTAAAAATGCTTATTAAACATAAACCAAACGTTGGAGGTGGTCATTTCTTCATGCGCAGTGAATAACTCGGCACTCTAAAGCACCCGATAGCGTTTTTTTCGATGCCAACCTAACCAGAGTGACAGGAGCGGCACAATTCAGAAAAAGCGCTCAGCTCGCCGAGAAAATGCGATTTAAGCAATAAAATTAAAAATGCTTATAAAACATAAACCAAACGTTGGAGGTGGTCATTTCTTAATGCGCAGTAATAAACTCGGCACTCTAAAGCACCCGAGAGCGTTTTTTTCGATGCCAACCTAACCAGAGTGACGGGAGCGGCACAATTCAGAAAAAGCGCTCAGCTCGCCGAGAAAATGCGATTTAAGCAATAAAATTAAAAATGCTTATAAAACATAAACCAAACGTTGGAGGTGGTCATTTCTTCGTGCGCAGTGAATAACTCGGCACTCTAAAGCACCCGAGAGCGTTTTTTTCGATGCCAACCTAACCAGAGTGACGGGAGCGGCACAATTCAGAAAAAGTGCTCAGCTCGCCGAGAAAATGCGATTTAAGCAATAAAATTAAAAATGCTTATAAAACATAAACCAAACGTTGGAGGTGGTCATTTCTTAATGCGCAGTAATAAACTCGGCACTCTAAAGCACCCGAGAGCGTTTTTTTCGATGCCAACCTAACCAGAGTGACGGGAGCGGCACAATTCAGAAAAAGTGCTCAGCTCGCCGAGAAAATGCGATTTAAGCAATAAAATTAAAAATGCTTATTAAACATAAACCAAACGTTGGAGGTGGTCATTTCTTCATGCGCAGTGAATAACTCGGCACTCTAAAGCACCCGAGAGCGTTTTTTTCGATGCCAACCTAACCAGAGTGACGGGAGCGGCACAATTCAGAAAAAGCGCTCAGCTCGCCGAGAAAATGCGATTTAAGCAATAAAATTAAAAATGCTTATAAAACATAAACCAAACGTTGGAGGTGGTCATTTCTTCATGCGCAGTGAATAACTCGGCACTCTAAAGCACCCGAGAGCGTTTTTTTCGATGCCAACCTAACCAGAGTGACGGGAGCGGCACAATTCAGAAAAAGTGCTCAGCTCGCCGAGAAAATGCGATTTAAGCAATAAAATTAAAAATGCTTATAAAACATAAACCAAACGTTGGAGGTGGTCATTTCTTAATGCGCAAAAATAAACTCGGCACTCTAAAGCACCCGAGAGCGTTTTTTTCGATGCCAACCTAACCAGAGTGACGGGAGCGGCACAATTCAGAAAAAGTGCTCAGCTCGCCGAGAAAATGCGATTTAAGCAATAAAATTAAAAATGCTTATTAAACATAAACCAAACGTTGGAGGTGGTCATTTCTTCATGCGCAGTGAATAACTCGGCACTCTAAAGCACCCGAGAGCGTTTTTTTCGATGCCAACCTAACCAGAGTGACGGGAGCGGCACAATTCAGAAAAAGCGCTCAGCTCGCCGAGAAAATGCGATTTAAGCAATAAAATTAAAAATGCTTATAAAACATAAACCAAACGTTGGAGGTGGTCTTTTCTTAATGCGCAGTAATAAACTCGGCACTCTAAAGCACCCGAGAGCGTTTTTTTCGATGCCAACCTAACCATAGTGACGGGAGCGGCACAATTCAGAAAAAGTGCTCAGCTCGCCGAGAAAATGCGATTTAAGCAATAAAATTAAAAATGCTTATTAAACATAAACCAAACGTTGGAGGTGGTCATTTCTTCATGCGCAGTGAATAACTCGGCACTCTAAAGCACCCGAGAGCGTTTTTTTCGATGCCAACCTAACCAGAGTGACGGGAGCGGCACAATTCAGAAAAAGCGCTCAGCTCGCCGAGAAAATGCGATTTAAGCAATAAAATTAAAAATGCTTATTAAACATAAACCAAACGTTGGAGGTGGTCATTTCTTCATGCGCAGTGAATAACTCGGCACTCTAAAGCACCCGAGAGCGTTTTTTTCGATGCCAACCTAACCAGAGTGACGGGAGCGGCACAATTCAGAAAAAGCGCTCAGCTCGCCGAGAAAATGCGATTTAAGCAATAAAATTAAAAATGCTTATAAAACATAAACCAAACGTTGGAAGTGGTCATTTCTTCATGCGCAGTGATAAACTCGGCACTCTAAAGCACCCGAGAGCGTTTTTTTCGATGCCAACCTAACCAGAGTTACGGGAGCGGCACAATTCAGAAAAAGCGCTCAGCTCGCCGAGAAAATGCGATTTAAGCAATAAAATTAAAAATGCTTATAAAACATAAACCAAACGTTGGAGGTGGTCATTTCTTCATGCGCAGTGATAAACTCGGCACTCTAAAGCACCCGAGAGCGTTTTTTTCGATGCCAACCTAACCAGAGTGACGGGAGCGGCACAATTCAGAAAAAGCGCTCAGCTCGCCGAGAAAATGCGATTTAAGCAATAAAATTAAAAATGCTTATAAAACATAAACCAAACGTTGGAGGTGGTCATTTCTTCATGCGCAGTGATAAACTCGGCACTCTAAAGCACCCGAGAGCGTTTTTTTCGATGCCAACCTAACCAGAGTGACGGGAGCGGCACAATTCAGAAAAAGTGCTCAGCTCGCCGAGAAAATGCGATTTAAGCAATAAAATTAAAAATGCTTATAAAACATAAACCAAACGTTGGAGGTGGTCATTTCTTCATGCGCAGTGAATAACTCGGCACTCTAAAGCACCCGAGAGCGTTTTTTTCGATGCCAACCTAACCAGAGTGACGGGAGCGGCACAATTCAGAAAAAGTGCTCAGCTCGCCGAGAAAATGCGATTTAAGCAATACAATTAAAAATGCTTATAAAACATAAACCAAACGTTGGAGGTGGTCATTTCTTAATGCGCAGTAATAAACTCGGCACTCTAAAGCACCCGTGAGCGTTTTTTTCGATGCCAACCTAACCAGAGTGACGGGAGCGGCACAATTCAGAAAAAGTGCTCAGCTCGCCGAGAAAATGCGATTTAAGCAATAGAATTAAAAATGCTTATAAAACATAAACCAAACGTTGGAGGTGGTCATTTCTTCATGCGCAGTGATAAAGTCGGCACTCTAAAGCACCCGAGAGCGTTTTTTTCGATGCCAACCTAACCAGAGTGACGGGAGCGGCACAATTCAGAAAAAGTGCTCAGCTCGCCGAGAAAATGCGATTTAAGCAGTAAAATTAAAAATGCTTATTAAACATAAACCAAACGTTGGAGGTGGTCATTTCTTCATGCGCAGTGATAAACTCGGCACTCTACAGCACCCGAGAGCGTTTTTTTCGATGCCAACCTAACCAGAGTGACGGGAGCGGCACAATTCAGAAAAAGTGCTCAGCTCGCCGAGAAAATGCGATTTAAGCAATAAAACTAAAAATGCTTATAAAACATAAACCAAACGTTGGAGGTGGTCATTTCTTCATGCGCAGTGAATAACTCGGCACTCTAAAGCACCCGAGACCGTTTTTTTCGATGCCAACCTAACCAGAGTGACGGGAGCGGCACAATTCAGAAAAAGCGCTCAGCTCGCCGAGAAAATGCGATTTAAGCAATAAATTTAAAAATGCTTATAAAACATAAACCAAACGTTGGAGGTGGTCATTTCTTCATGCGCAGTGATAAACTCGGCACTCTAAAGCACCCGAGAGCGTTTTTTTCGATGCCAACCTAACCAGAGTGACGGGAGCGGCACAATTCAGAAAAAGTGCTCAGCTCGCCGAGAAAATGCGATTTAAGCAATAAAATTAAAAATGCTTATAAAACATAAACCAAACGTTGGAGGTGGTCATTTCTTAATGCGCAGTAATAAACTCGCCACTCTAAAGCACCCGAGAGCGTTTTTTTCGATGCCAACCTAACCAGAGTGACGGGAGCGGCACAATTCAGAAAAAGTGCTCAGCTCGCCGAGAAAATGCGATTTAAGCAATAAAATTAAAAATGCTTATAAAACATAAACCAAACGTTGGAGGTGGTCATTTCTTAATGCACAGTAATAAACTCGGCACTCTAAAGCACCCGAGAGCGTTTTTTTCGATGCCAACCTAACCAGAGTGACGGGAGCGGCACAATTTAGAAAAAGCGCTCAGCTCGCCGAGAAAATGCGATTTAAGCAATAAAATTAAAAATGCTTATAAAACATAAACCAAACGTTGGAGGTGGTCATTTCTTCGTGCGCAGTGAATAATTCGGCACTCTAGAGCACCCGAGAGCGTTTTTTTCGATGCCAACCTAACCAGAGTGACGGGAGCGGCACAATTCAGAAAAAGTGCTCAGCTCGCCGAGAAAATGCGATTTAAGCAATAAAATTAAAAATGCTTATTAAACATAAACCAAACGTTGGAGGTGGTCATTTCTTCATGCGCAGTGAATAACTCGGCACTCTAAAGCACCCGATAGCGTTTTTTTCGATGCCAACCTAACCAGAGTGACGGGAGCGGCACAATTCAGAAAAAGTGCTCAGCTCGCCGAGAAAATGCGATTTAAGCAATAAAATTAAAAATGCTTATAAAACATAAACCAAACGTTGGAGGTGGTCATTTCTTAATGCGCAGTAATAAACTCGGCACTCTAAAGCACCCGAGAGCGTTTTTTTCGATGCCAACCTAACCAGAGTGACGGGAGCGGCACAATTCAGAAAAAGTGCTCAGCTCGCCGAGAAAATGCGATTTAAGCAATAAAATTAAAAATGCTTATAAAACATAAACCAAACGTTGGAGGTGGTCATTTCTTAATGCGCAGTAATAAACTCGGCACTCTAAAGCACCCGAGAGCGTTTTTTTCGATGCCAACCTAACCAGAGTGACGGGAGCGGCACAATTCAGAAAAAGTGCTCAGCTCGCCGAGAAAATGCGATTTAACAATAAAATTAAAAATGCTTATAAAACATAAACCAAACGTTGGAGGTGGTCATTTCTTAATGCGCAGTAATAAACTTGGCACTCTAAAGCACCCGACAGCGTTTTTTTCGATGCCAACCTAACCAGAGTGACGGGAGCGGCACAATTCAGAAAAAGTGCTCAGCTCGCCGAGAAAATGCGATTTAAGCAATAAAATTAAAAATGCTTATTAAACATAAACCAAACGTTGGAGGTGGTCATTTCTTCATGCGCAGTGAATAACTCGGCACTCTAAAGCACCCGAGAGCGTTTTTTTCGATGCCAACCTAACCAGAGTGACGGGAGCGGCACAATTCAGAAAAAGCGCTCAGCTCGCCGAGAAAATGCGATTTAAGCAATAAAATTAAAAATGCTTATTAAACATAAACCAAACGTTGGAGGTGGTCATTTCTTCATGCGCAGTGAATAACTCGGCACTCTAAAGCACCCGAGAGCGTTTTTTTCGATGCCAACCTAACCAGAGTGACGGGAGCGGCACAATTCAGAAAAAGCGCTCAGCTCGCCGAGAAAATGCGATTTAAGCAATAAAATTAAAAATGCTTATAAAACATAAACCAAACGTTGGAGGTGGTCATTTCTTCATGCGCAGTGATAAACTCGGCACTCTAAAGCACCCGAGAGCGTTTTTTTCGATGCCAACCTAACCAGAGTGACGGGAGCGGCACAATTCAGAAAAAGTGCTCAGCTCGCCGAGAAAATGCGATTTAAGCAATAAAATTAAAAATGCTTATAAAACATAAACCAAACGTTGGAGGTGGTCATTTCTTAATGCGCAGTAATAAACTCGGCACTCTAAAGCACCCGAGAGCGTTTTTTTCGATGCCAACCTAACCAGAGTGACGGGAGCGGCACAATTCAGAAAAAGTGCTCAGCTCGCCGAGAAAATGCGATTTAAGCAATAAAATTAAAAATGCTTATAAAACATAAACCAAACGTTGGAAGTGGTCATTTCTTCATGCGCAGTGATAAACTCGGCACTCTAAAGCACCCGAGAGCGTTTTTTTCGATGCCAACCTAACCAGAGTTACGGGAGCGGCACAATTCAGAAAAAGCGCTCAGCTCGCCGAGAAAATGCGATTTAAGCAATAAAATTAAAAATGCTTATAAAACATAAACCAAACGTTGGAGGTGGTCATTTCTTCATGCGCAGTGATAAACTCGGCACTCTAAAGCACCCGAGAGCGTTTTTTTCGATGCCAACCTAACCAGAGTGACGGGAGCGGCACAATTCAGAAAAAGCGCTCAGCTCGCCGAGAAAATGCGATTTAAGCAATAAAATTAAAAATGCTTATAAAACATAAACCAAACGTTGGAGGTGGTCATTTCTTTATGCGCAGTGATAAACTCGGCACTCTAAAGCACCCGAGAGCGTTTTTTTTTATGCCAACCTAACCAGAGTGACGGGAGCGGCACAATTCAGAAAAAGTGCTCAGCTCGCCGAGAAAATGCGATTTAAGCAATAAAATTAAAAATGCTTATAAAACATAAACCAAACGTTGGAGGTGGTCATTTCTTAATGCGCAGTAATAAACTCGGCACTCTAAAGCACCCGAGAGCGTTTTTTTCGATGCCAACCTAACCAGAGTGACGGGAGCGGCACAATTCAGAAAAAGTGCTCAGCTCGCCGAGAAAATGCGATTTAAGCAATAAAAAAAAAAATGCTTATAAAACATAAACCAAACGTTGGAGGTGGTCATTTCTTCATGCGCAGTGATAAACTCGGCACTCTAAAGCACCCGAGAGCGTTTTTTTCGATGCCAACCTAACCAGAGTGACGGGAGCGGCACAATTCAGAAAAAGCGCTCAGCTCGCCGAGAAAATGCGATTTAAGCAATAAAATTAAAAATGCTTATAAAACATAAACCAAACGTTGGAGGTGGTCATTTCTTCATGCGCAGTGATAAACTCGGCACTCTAAAGCACCCGAGAGCGTTTTTTTCGATGCCAACCTAACCAGAGTGACGGGAGCGGCACAATTCAGAAAAAGTGCTCAGCTCGCCGAGAAAATGCGATTCAAGCAATAAAATTAAAAATGCTTATTAAACATAAACCAAACGTTGGAGGTGGTCATTTCTTCATGCGCAGTGAATAACTCGGCACTCTAAAGCACCCGAGAGCGTTTTTTTCGATGCCAACCTAACCAGAGTGACGGGAGCGGCACAATTCAGAAAAAGTGCTCAGCTCGCCGAGAAAATGCGATTTAAGCAATAAAATTAAAAATGCTTATAAAACATAAACCAAACGTTGGAGGTGGTCATTTCTTAATGCGCAGTAATAAACTCGGCACTCTAAAGCACCCGAGAGCGTTTTTTTCGATGCCAACCTAACCAGAGTGACGGGAGCGGCACAATTCAGAAAAAGTGCTCAGCTCGCCGAGAAAATGCGATTTAAGCAATAAAATTAAAAATGCTTATAAAACATAAACCAAACGTTGGAGGTGGTCATTTCTTCATGCGCAGTGATAAAGTCGGCACTCTGAAGCACCCGAGAGCGTTTTTTTCGATGCCAACCTAACCAGAGTGACGGGAGCGGCACAATTCAGAAAAAGTGCTCAGCTCGCCGAGAAAATGCGATTTAAGCAATAAAATTAAAAATGCTTATTAAACATAAACCAAACGTTGGAGGTGGTAATTTCTTCATGCGCAGTGATAAACTCGGTACTCTAAAGCACCCGAGAGCGTTTTTTTCGATGCCAACCTAACCAGAGTGACGGGAGCGGCACAATTCAGAAAAAGTGCTCAGCTCGCCGAGAAAATGCGATTTAAGCAATAAAACTAAAAATGCTTATAAAACATAAACCAAACGTTGGAGGTGGTCATTTCTTCATGCGCAGTGAATAACTCGGCACTCTAAAGCACCCGAGAGCGTTTTTTTCGATGCCAACCTAACCAGAGTGACGGGAGCGGCACAATTCAGAAAAAGCGCTCAGCTCGCCGAGAAAATGCGATTCAAGCAATAAAATTAAAAATGCTTATTAAACATAAACCAAACGTTGGAGGTGGTCATTTCTTCATGCGCAGTGAATAACTCGGCACTCTAAAGCACCCGAGAGCGTTTTTTTCGATGCCAACCTAACCAGAGTGACGGGAGCGGCACAATTCAGAAAAAGTGCTCAGCTCGCCGAGAAAATGCGATTTAAGCAATAAAATTAAAAATGCTTATAAAACATAAACCAAACGTTGGAGGTGGTCATTTCTTAATGCGCAGTAATAAACTCGGCACTCTAAAGCACCCGAGAGCGTTTTTTTCGATGCCAACCTAACCAGAGTGACGGGAGCGGCACAATTCAGAAAAAGTGCTCAGCTCGCCGAGAAAATGCGATTTAAGCAATAAAATTAAAAATGCTTATAAAACATAAACCAAACGTTGGAGGTGGTCATTTCTTAATGCGCAGTAATAAACTCGGCACTCTAAAGCACCCGAGAGCGTTTTTTTCGATGCCAACCTAACCAGAGTGACGGGAGCGGCACAATTCAGAAAAAGTGCTCAGCTCGCCGAGAAAATGCGATTTAAGCAATAAAATTAAAAATGCTTATTAAACATAAACCAAACGTTGGAGGTGGTCATTTCTTCATGCGCAGTGAATAACTCGGCACTCTAAAGCACCCGATAGCGTTTTTTTCGATGCCAACCTAACCAGAGTGACGGGAGCGGCACAATTCAGAAAAAGTGCTCAGCTCACCGAGAAAATGCGATTTAAGCAATAAAATTAAAAATGCTTATAAAACATAAACCAAACGTTGGAGGTGGTCATTTCTTAATGCGCAGTAATAAACTCGGCACTCTAAAGCACCCGAGAGCGTTTTTTTCGATGCCAACCTAACCAGAGTGACGGGAGCGGCACAATTCAGAAAAAGTGCTCAGCTCGCCGAGAAAATGCGATTTAAGCAATAAAATTAAAAATGCTTATAAAACATAAACCAAACGTTGGAGGTGGTCATTTCTTAATGCGCAGTAATAAACTCGGCACTCTAAAGCACCCGAGAGCGTTTTTTTCGATGCCAACCTAACCAGAGTGACGGGAGCGGCACAATTCAGAAAAAGCGCTCAGCTCGCCGAGAAAATGCGATTTAAGCAATAAAATTAAAAATGCTTATAAAACATAAACCAAACGTTGGAGGTGGTCATTTCTTCGTGCGCAGTGAATAACTCGGCACTCTAAAGCACCCGAGAGCGTTTTTTTCAATGCCAACCTAACCAGAGTGACGGGAGCGGCACAATTCAGAAAAAGTGCTCAGCTCGCCGAGAAAATGCGATTTAAGCAATAAAATTAAAAATGCTTATAAAACATAAACCAAACGTTGGAGGTGGTCATTTCTTAATGCGCAGTAATAAACTCGGCACTCTAAAGCACCCGAGAGCGTTTTTTTCGATGCCAACCTAACCAGAGTGACGGGAGCGGCACAATTCAGAAAAAGTGCTCAGCTCGCCGAGAAAATGCGATTTAAGCAATAAAATTAAAAATGCTTATTAAACATAAACCAAACGTTGGAGGTGGTCATTTCTTCATGCGCAGTGAATAACTCGGCACTCTAAAGCACCCGAGAGCGTTTTTTTCGATGCCAACCTAACCAGAGTGACGGGAGCGGCACAATTCAGAAAAAGCGCTCAGCTCGCCGAGAAAATGCGATTTAAGCAATAAAATTAAAAATGCTTATAAAACATAAACCAAACGTTGGAGGTGGTCATTTCTTCATGCGCAGTGAATAACTCGGCACTCTAAAGCACCCGAGAGCGTTTTTTTCGATGCCAACCTAACCAGAGTGACGGGAGCGGCACAATTCAGAAAAAGTGCTCAGCTCGCCGAGAAAATGCGATTTAAGCAATAAAATTAAAAATGCTTATAAAACATAAACCAAACGTTGGAGGTTGTCATTTCTTAATGCGCAAAAATAAACTCGGCACTCTAAAGCACCCGAGAGCGTTTTTTTCGATGCCAACCTAACCAGAGTGACGGGAGCGGCACAATTCAGAAAAAGTGCTCAGCTCGCCGAGAAAATGCGATTTAAGCAATAAAATTAAAAATGCTTATTAAACATAAACCAAACGTTGGAGGTGGTCATTTCTTCATGCGCAGTGAATAACTCGGCACTCTAAAGCACCCGAGAGCGTTTTTTTCGATGCCAACCTAACCAGAGTGACGGGAGCGGCACAATTCAGAAAAAGCGCCCAGCTCGCCGAGAAAATGCGATTTAAGCAATAAAATTAAAAATGCTTATTAAACATAAACCAAACGTTGGAGGTGGTCATTTCTTCATGCGCAGTGAATAACTCGGCACTCTAAAGCACCCGAGAGCGTTTTTTTCGATGCCAACCTAACCAGAGTGACGGGAGCGGCACAATTCAGAAAAAGCGCTCAGCTCGCCGAGAAAATGCGATTTAAGCAATAAAATTAAAAATGCTTATAAAACATAAACCAAACGTTGGAGGTGGTCATTTCTTCATGCGCAGTGATAAACTCGGCACTCTGAAGCACCCGAGAGCGTTTTTTTCGATGCCAACCTAACCAGAGTGACGGGAGCGGCACAATTCAGAAAAAGTGCTCAGCTCGCCGAGAAAATGCGATTTAAGCAATAAAATTAAAAATGCTTATAAAACATAAACCAAACGTTGGAGGTGGTCATTTCTTCATGCGCAGTGAATAACTCGGCACTCTAAAGCACCCGAGAGCGTTTTTTTCGATGCCAACCTAACCAGAGTGACGGGAGCGGCACAATTCAGAAAAAGTGCTCAGCTCGCCGAGAAAATGCGATTTAAGCAATAAAATTAAAAATGCTTATAAAACATAAACCAAACGTTGGAGGTGGTCATTTCTTAATGCGCAGTAATAAACTCGGCACTCTAAAGCACCCGAGAGCGTTTTTTTCGATGCCAACCTAACCAGAGTGACGGGAGCGGCACAATTCAGAAAAAGCGCTCAGCTCGCCGAGAAAATGCGATTTAAGCAATAAAATTAAAAATGCTTATAAAACATAAACCAAACGTTGGAGGTGGTCATTTCTTCATGCGCAGTGATAAAGTCGGCACTCTAAAGCACCCGAGAGCGTTTTTTTCGATGCCAACCTAACCAGAGTGACGGGAGCGGCACAATTCAGAAAAAGTGCTCAGCTGGCCGAGAAAATGCGATTTAAGCAATAAAATTAAAAATGCTTATTAAACATAAACCAAACGTTGGAGGTGGTCTTTTCTTCATGCGCAGTGAATAACTCGGCACTCTAAAGCACCCGATAGCGTTTTTCTCGATGCCAACCTAACCAGAGTGATGGGAGCGGCACAATTCAGAAAAAGTGCTCAGCTCGCCGAGAAAATGCGATTTAAGCAATAAAATTAAAAATGCTTATAAAACATAAACCAAACGTTGGAGGTGGTCATTTCTTAATGCGCAGTAATAAACTCGGCACTCTAAAGCACCCGAGAGCGTTTTTTTCGATGCCAACCTAACCAGAGTGACGGGAGCGGCACAATTCAGAAAAAGTGCTCAGCTCGCCGAGAAAATGCGATTTAAGCAATAAAATTAAAAATGCTTATAAAACATAAACCAAACGTTGGAGGTGGTCATTTCTTAATGCGCTGTAATAAACTCGGCATTCTAAAGCACCCGAGAGCGTTTTTTTCGATGCCAACCTAACCAGAGTGACGGGAGCGGCACAATTCAGAAAAAGCGCTCAGCTCGCCGAGAAAATGCGATTTAAGCAATAAAATTAAAAATGCTTATAAAACATAAACCAAACGTTGGAGGTGGTCATTTCTTCGTGCGCAGAGAATAACTCGGCACTCTAAAGCACCCGAGAGCGTTTTTTTCGATGCCAACCTAACCAGAGTGACGGGAGCGGCACAATTCAGAAAAAGTGCTCAGCTCGCCGAGAAAATGCGATTTAAGCAATAAAATTAAAAATGCTTATAAAACATAAACCAAACGTTGGAGGTGGTCATTTCTTAATGCGTAGTAATAAACTCGGCACTCTAAAGCACCCGAGAGCGTTTTTTTCGATGCCAACCTAACCAGAGTGACGGGAGCGGCACAATTCAGAAAGTGCTCAGCTCGCCGAGAAAATGCGATTTAAGCAATAAAATTAAAAATGCTTATTAAACATAAACCAAACGTTGGAGGTGGTCATTTCTTCATGCGCAGTGAATAACTCGGCACTCTAAAGCACCCGAGAGCGTTTTTTTCGATGCCAACCTAACCAGAGTGACGGGAGCGGCACAATTCAGAAAAAGCGCTCAGCTCGCCGAGAAAATGCGATTTAAGCAATAAAATTAAAAATGCTTATAAAACATAAACCAAACGTTGGAGGTGGTCATTTCTTCATGCGCAGTGATAAACTCGGCACTCTAGAGCACCCGAGAGCGTTTTTTTCGATGCCAACCTAACCAGAGTGACGGGAGCGGCACAATTCAGAAAAAGTGCTCAGCTCGCCGAGAAAATGCGATTTAAGCAATAAAATTAAAAATGCTTATAAAACATAAACCAAACGTTGGAGGTGGTCATTTTTTAATGCGCAGTAATAAACTCGGCACTCTAAAGCACCCGAGAGCGTTTTTTTCGATGCCAACCTAACCAGAGTGACGGGAGCGGCACAATTCAGAAAAAGTGCTCAGCTCGCCGAGAAAATGCGATTTAAGCAATAAAATTAAAAATGCTTATTAAACATAAACCAAACGTTGGAGGTGGTCTTTTCTTCATGCGCAGTGAATAACTCGGCACTCTAAAGCACCCGATAGCGTTTTTCTCGATGCCAACCTAACCAGAGTGACGGGAGCGGCACAATTCAGAAAAAGTGCTCAGCTCGCCGAGAAAATGCGATTTAAGCAATAAAATTAAAAATGCTTATAAAACATAAACCAAACGTTGGAGGTGGTCATTTCTTAATGCGCAGTAATAAACTCGGCACTCTAAAGCACCCGAGAGCGTTTTTTTCGATGCCAACCTAACCAGAGTGACGGGAGCGGCACAATTCAGAAAAAGTGCTCAGCTCGCCGAGAAAATGCGATTTAAGCAATAAAATTAAAAATGCTTATAAAACATAAACCAAACGTTGGAGGTGGTCATTTCTTAATGCGCAGTAATAAACTCGGCACTCTAAAGCACCCGAGAGCGTTTTTTTCGATGCCAACCTAACCAGAGTGACGGGAGCGGCACAATTCAGAAAAAGCGCTCAGCTCGCCGAGAAAATGCGATTTAAGCAATAAAATTAAAAATGCTTATAAAACATAAACCAAACGTTGGAGGTGGTCATTTCTTCGTGCGCAGTGAATAACTCGGCACTCTAAAGCACCCGAGAGCGTTTTTTTCAATGCCAACCTAACCAGAGTGACGGGAGCGGCACAATTCAGAAAAAGTGCTCAGCTCGCCGAGAAAATGCGATTTAAGCAATAAAATTAAAAATGCTTATAAAACATAAACCAAACGTTGGAGGTGGTCATTTCTTAATGCGCAGTAATAAACTCGGCACTCTAAAGCACCCGAGAGCGTTTTTTTCGATGCCAACCTAACCAGAGTGACGGGAGCGGCACAATTCAGAAAAAGTGCTCAGCTCGCCGAGAAAATGCGATTTAAGCAATAAAATTAAAAATGCTTATTAAACATAAACCAAACGTTGGAGGTGGTCATTTCTTCATGCGCAGTGAATAACTCGGCACTCTAAAGCACCCGAGAGCGTTTTTTTCGATGCCAACCTAACCAGAGTGACGGGAGCGGCACAATTCAGAAAAAGCGCTCAGCTCGCCGAGAAAATGCGATTTAAGCAATAAAATTAAAAATGCTTATAAAACATAAACCAAACGTTGGAGGTGGTCATTTCTTCATGCGCAGTGAATAACTCGGCACTCTAAAGCACCCGAGAGCGTTTTTTTCGATGCCAACCTAACCAGAGTGACGGGAGCGGCACAATTCAGAAAAAGTGCTCAGCTCGCCGAGAAAATGCGATTTAAGCAATAAAATTAAAAATGCTTATAAAACATAAACCAAACGTTGGAGGTTGTCATTTCTTAATGCGCAAAAATAAACTCGGCACTCTAAAGCACCCGAGAGCGTTTTTTTCGATGCCAACCTAACCAGAGTGACGGGAGCGGCACAATTCAGAAAAAGTGCTCAGCTCGCCGAGAAAATGCGATTTAAGCAATAAAACTAAAAATGCTTATAAAACATAAACCAAACGTTGGAGGTGGTCATTTCTTCATGCGCAGTGAATAACTCGGCACTCTAAAGCACCCGAGAGCGTTTTTTTCGATGCCAACCTAACCAGAGTGACGGGAGCGGCACAATTCAGAAAAAGCGCTCAGCTCGCCGAGAAAATGCGATTTAAGCAATAAATTTAAAAATGCTTATAAAACATAAACCAAACGTTGGAGGTGGTCATTTCTTCGCGCGCAGTGAATAACTCGGCACTCTAAAGCACCCGAGAGCCTTTTTTTCGATGCCAACCTAACCAGAGTGACGGGAGCGGCACAATTCAGAAAAAGTGCTCAGCTCGCCGAGAAAATGCGATTTAAGCAATAAAATTAAAAATGCTTATAAAACATAAACCAAACGTTGGAGGTGGTCATTTCCTAATGCGCAGTAATAAACTCGGCACTCTAAAGCACCCGAGAGCGTTTTTTTCGATGCCAACCTAACCAGAGTGACGGGAGCGGCACAATTCAGAAAAAGTGCTCAGCTCGCCGAGAAAATGCGATTTAAGCAATAAAATTAAAAATGCTTATTAAACATAAACCAAACGTTGGAGGTGGTCATTTCTTCATGCGCAGTGAATAACTCGGCACTCTAAAGCACCCGAGAGCGTTTTTTTCGATGCCAACCTAACCAGAGTGACGGGAGCGGCACAATTCAGAAAAAGCGCCCAGCTCGCCGAGAAAATGCGATTTAAGCAATAAAATTAAAAATGCTTATTAAACATAAACCAAACGTTGGAGGTGGTCATTTCTTCATGCGCAGTGAATAACTCGGCACTCTAAAGCACCCGAGAGCGTTTTTTTCGATGCCAACCTAACCAGAGTGACGGGAGCGGCACAATTCAGAAAAAGCGCTCAGCTCGCCGAGAAAATGCGATTTAAGCAATAAAATTAAAAATGCTTATAAAACATAAACCAAACGTTGGAGGTGGTCATTTCTTCATGCGCAGTGATAAACTCGGCACTCTGAAGCACCCGAGAGCGTTTTTTTCGATGCCAACCTAACCAGAGTGACGGGAGCGGCACAATTCAGAAAAAGTGCTCAGCTCGCCGAGAAAATGCGATTTAAGCAATAAAATTAAAAATGCTTATAAAACATAAACCAAACGTTGGAGGTGGTCATTTCTTCATGCGCAGTGAATAACTCGGCACTCTAAAGCACCCGAGAGCGTTTTTTTCGATGCCAACCTAACCAGAGTGACGGGAGCGGCACAATTCAGAAAAAGTGCTCAGCTCGCCGAGAAAATGCGATTTAAGCAATAAAATTAAAAATGCTTATAAAACATAAACCAAACGTTGGAGGTGGTCATTTCTTAATGCGCAGTAATAAACTCGGCACTCTAAAGCACCCGAGAGCGTTTTTTTCGATGCCAACCTAACCAGAGTGACGGGAGCGGCACAATTCAGAAAAAGTGCTCAGCTCGCCGAGAAAATGCGATTTAAGCAATAAAATTAAAAATGCTTATAAAACATAAACAAAACGTTGGAAGTGGTCATTTCTTCATGCGCAGTGATAAACTCGGCACTCTAAAGCACCCGAGAGCGTTTTTTTCGATGCCAACCTAACCAGAGTTACGGGAGCGGCACAATTCAGAAAAAGCGCTCAGCTCGCCGAGAAAATGCGATTTAAGCAATAAAATTAAAAATGCTTATAAAACATAAACCAAACGTTGGAGGTGGTCATTTCTTCATGCGCAGTGATAAACTCGGCACTCTAAAGCACCCGAGAGCGTTTTTTTCGATGCCAACCTAACCAAGTGACGGGAGCGGCACAATTCAGAAAAAGCGCTCAGCTCGCCGAGAAAATGCGATTTAAGCAATAAAATTAAAAATGCTTATAAAACATAAACCAAACGTTGGAGGTGGTCATTTCTTCATGCGCAGTGATAAACTCGGCACTCTAAAGCACCCGAGAGCGTTTTTTTCTATGCCAACCTAACCAGAGTGACGGGAGCGGCACAATTCAGAAAAAGTGCTCAGCTCGCCGAGAAAATGCGATTTAAGCAATAAAATTAAAAATGCTTATAAAACATAAACCAAACGTTGGAGGTGGTCATTTCTTAATGCGCAGTAATAAACTCTGCACTCTAAAGCACCCGAGAGCGTTTTTTTCGATGCCAACCTAACCAGAGTGACGGGAGCGGCACAATTCAGAAAAAGTGCTCAGCTCGCCGAGAAAATGCGATTTAAGCAATAAAATTAAAAATGCTTATAAAACATCAACCAAACGTTGGAGGTGGTCATTTCTTAATGCGCAGTAATAAACTCGGCACTCTAAAGCACCCGAGAGCGTTTTTTTCGATGCCAACCTAACCAGAGTGACGGGAGCGGCACAATTCAGAAAAAGCGCTCAGCTCGCCGAGAAAATGCGATTTAAGCAATAAAATTAAAAATGCTTATAAAACAGAAACCAAACGTTGGAGGTGGTCATTTCTTCGTGCGCAGTGAATAACTCGGCACTCTAAAGCACCCGAGAGCGTTTTTTTCGATGCCAACCTAACCAGAGTGACGGGAGCGGCACAATTCAGAAAAAGTGCTCAGCTCGCCGAGAAAATGCGATTTAAGCAATAAAATTAAAAATGCATATAAAACATAAACCAAACGTTGGAGGTGGTCATTTCTTAATGCGCAGTAATAAACTCGGCTCTAAAGCACCCGAGAGCGTTTTTTTCGATGCCAACCTAACCAGAGTGACGGGAGCGGCACAATTCAGAAAAAGTGCTCAGCTCGCCGAGAAAATGCGATTTTAGCAATAAAATTAAAAATGCTTATTAAACATAAACCAAACGTTGGAGGTGGTCATTTCTTCATGCGCAGTGAATAACTCGGCACTCTAAAGCACCCGAGAGCGTTTTTTTCGATGCCAACCTAACCAGAGTGACGGGAGCGGCACAATTCAGAAAAAGCGCTCAGCTCGCCGAGAAAATGCGATTTAAGCAATAAAATAAAAAATGCTTATAAAACATAAACCAAACGTTGGAGGTGGTCATTTCTTAATGCGCAGTAATAAACTCGGCACTCTAAAGCACCCGAGAGCGTTTTTTTCGATGCCAACCTAACCAGAGTGACGGGAGCGGCACAATTCAGAAAAAGTGCTCAGCTCGCCGAGAAAATGCGATTTAAGCAATAAAATTAAAAATGATTATTAAACATAAACCAAACGTTGGAGGTGGTCATTTCTTAATGCGCAGTGAATAACTCGGCACTCTAAAGCACCCGAGAGCGTTTTTTTCGATGCCAACCAAACGAGAGTGACGGGAGCGGCACAATTCAGAAAAAGCGCTCAGCTCGCCGAGAAAATGCGATTTAAGCAATAAAATTAAAAATGCTTATTAAACATAAACCAAACGTTGGAGGTGGTCATTTCTTCATGCGCAGTGAATAACTCGGCACTCTAAAGCACCCGAGAGCGTTTTTTTCGATGCCAACCTAACCAGAGTGACGGGAGCGGCACAATTCAGAAAAAGCGCTCAGCTCGCCGAGAAAATGCGATTTAAGCAATAAAATTAAAAATGCTTATAAAACATAAACCAAACGTTGGAGGTGGTCATTTCTTCATGCGCAGTGATAAACTCGGCACTCTAAAGCACCCGAGAGCGTTTTTTTCGATGCCAACCTAACCAGAGTGACGGGAGCGGCACAATTCAGAAAAAGTGCTCAGCTCGCCGAGAAAATGCGATTTAAGCAATAAAATTAAAAATGCTTATAAAACATAAACCAAACGTTGGAGGTGGTCATTTCTTAATGCGCAGTAATAAACTCGGCACTCTAAAGCACCCGTGAGCGTTTTTTTCGATGCCAACCTAACCAGAGTGACGGGAGCGGCACAATTCAGAAAAAGTGCTCAGCTCGCCGAGAAAATGCGATTTAAGCAATAAAATTAAAAATGCTTATAAAACATAAACCAAACGTTGGAGGTGGTCATTTCTTAATGCGCAGTAATAAACTCGGCACTCTAAAGCACCCGAGAGCGTTTTTTTCGATGCCAACCTAACCAGAGTGACGGGAGCGGCACAATTCAGAAAAAGCGCTCAGCTCGCCGAGAAAATGCGATTTAAGCAATAAAATTAAAAATGCTTATAAAACATAAACCAAACGTTGGAGGTGGTCATTTCTTAATGCGCAGTAATAAACTCGGCACTCTAAAGCACCCGAGAGCGTTTTTTTCGATGCCAACCTAACCAGAGTGACGGGAGCGGCAGAATTCAGAAAAAGTGCTCAGCTCGCCGAGAAAATGCGATTTAAGCAATTTAAATTAAAAATGCTTATTAAACATAAACCAAACGTTGGAGGTGGTCATTTCTTCATGCGCAGTGAATAACTCGGCACTCTAAAGCACCCGAGAGCGTTTTTTTCGATGCCAACCTAACCAGAGTGACGGGAGAGGCACAATTCAGAAAAAGCGCTCAGCTCGCCGAGAAAATGCGATTTAAGCAATAAAATTAAAAATGCTTATGAAACATAAACCAAACGTTGGAAGTGGTCATTTCTTCATGCGCAGTGAATAACTCGGCACTCTAAAGCACCCGAGAGCGTTTTTTTCGATGCCAACCTAACCAGAGTGACGGGAGAGGCACAATTCAGAAAAAGTGCTCAGCTCGCCGAGAAAATGCGATTTAAGCAATAAAATTAAAAATGCTTATAAAACATAAACCAAACGTTGGAGGTGGTCATTTCTTCATGCGCAGTGATAAACTCGGCACTCTAAAGCACCCGAGAGCGTTTTTTTCGATGCTAACCTAACCAGAGTGACGGGAGCGGCACAATTCAGAAAAAGTGCTCAGCTCGCCGAGAAAATGCGATTTAAGCAATAAAATTAAAAATGCTTATAAAACATAAACCAAACGTTGGAGGTGGTCATTTCTTCATGCGCAGTGATAAACTCGGCACTCTAAAGCACCCGAGAGCGTTTTTTTCGATGCCAACCTAACCAGAGTGACGGGAGCGGCACAATTCAGAAAAAGCGCTCAGCTCGCCGAGAAAATGCGATTTAAGCAATAAAATTAAAAATGCTTATAAAACATAAACCAAACGTTGGAGGTGGTCATTTCTTCATGCGCAGTGATAAACTCGGCACTCTAAAGCACCCGAGAGCGTTTTTTTCGATGCCAACCTAACCAGAGTTACGGGAGCGGCACAATTCAGAAAAAGTGCTCAGCTCGCCGAAAAAATGCGATTCAAGCAATAAAATTAAAAATGCTTATTAAACATAAACCAAACGTTGGAGGTGGTCATTTCTTCATGCGCAGTGAATAACTCGGCACTCTAAAGCACCCGAGAGCGTTTTTTTCGATGCCAACCTAACCAGAGTGACGGGAGCGGCACAATTCAGAAAAAGTGCTCAGCTCGCCGAGAAAATGCGATTTAAGCAATAAAATTAAAAATGCTTATAAAACATGAACCAAACGTTGGAGGTGGTCATTTCTTAATGCGCAGTAATAAACTCGGCACTCTAAAGCACCCGAGAGTGTTTTTTTCGATGCCAACCTAACCAGAGTGACGGGAGCGGCACAATTCAGAAAAAGTGCTCAGCTCGCCGAGAAAATGCGATTTAAGCAATAAAATTAAAAATGCTTATAAAACATAAACCAAACGTTGGAGGTGGTCATTTCTTAATGCGCAGTAATAAACTCGGCACTCTAAAGCACCCGAGAGCGTTTTTTTCGATGCCAACCTAACCAGAGTGACGGGAGCGGCACAATTCAGAAAAAGTGCTCAGCTCGCCGAGAAAATGCGATTTAAGCAATAAAGTTAAAAATGCTTATTAAACATAAACCAACCGTTGGAGGTGGTCATTTCTTCATGCGCAGTGAATAACTCGGCACTCTAAAGCACCCGATAGCGTTTTTTTCGATGCCAACCTAACCAGAGTGACGGGAGCGGCACAATTCAGAAAAAGTGCTCAGCTCGCCGAGAAAATGCGATTTAAGCAATAAAATTAAAAATGCTTATAAAACATAAACCAAACGTTGGAGGTGGTCATTTCTTAATGCGCAGTAATAAACTCGGCACTCTAAAGCACCCGAGAGCGTTTTTTTCGATGCCAACCTAACCAGAGTGACGGGAGCGGCACAATTCAGAAAAAGTGCTCAGCTCGCCGAGAAAATGCGATTTAAGCAATAAAATTAAAAATGCTTATAAAACATAAACCAAACGTTGGAAGTGGTCATTTCTTCATGCGCAGTGATAAACTCGGCACTCTAAAGCACCCGAGAGCGTTTTTTTCGATGCCAACCTAACCAGAGTTACGGGAGCGGCACAATTCAGAAAAAGCGCTCAGCTCGCCGAGAAAATGCGATTTAAGCAATAAAATTAAAAATGCTTATAAAACATAAACCAAACGTTGGAGGTGGTCATTTCTTCATGCGCAGTGATAAACTCGGCACTCTAAAGCACCCGAGAGCGTTTTTTTCGATGCCAACCTAACCAGAGTGACGGGAGCGGCACAATTCAGAAAAAGCGCTCAGCTCGCCGAGAAAATGCGATTTAAGCAATAAAATTAAAAATGCTTATAAAACATAAACCAAACGTTGGAGGTGGTCATTTCTTCATGCGCAGTGATAAACTCGGCACTCTAAAGCACCCGAGAGCGTTTTTTTTTATGCCAACCTAACCAGAGTGACGGGAGCGGCACAATTCAGAAAAAGTGCTCAGCTCGCCGAGAAAATGCGATTTAAGCAATAAAATTAAAAATGCTTATAAAACATAAACCAAACGTTGGAGGTGGTCATTTCTTAATGCGCAGTAATAAACTCGGCACTCTAAAGCACCCGAGAGCGTTTTTTTCGATGCCAACCTAACCAGAGTGACGGGAGCGGCACAATTCAGAAAAAGTGCTCAGCTCGCCGAGAAAATGCGATTTAAGCAATAAAATTAAAAATGCTTATAAAACATAAACCAAACGTTGGAGGTGGTCATTTCTTATTGCGCAGTAATAAACTCGGCACTCTAAAGCACCCGAGAGCGGTTTTTTCGATGCCAACCTAACCAGAGTGACGGGAGCGGCACAATTCAGAAAAAGCGCTCAGCTCGCCGAGAAAATGCGATTTAAGCAATAAAATTAAAAATGCTTATAAAACATAAACCAAACGTTGGAGGTGGTCATTTCTTCATGCGCAGTGATAAACTCGGCACTCTAAAGCACCCGAGAGCGTTTTTTTCGATGCCAACCTAACCAGAGTGACGGGAGCGGCACAATTCAGAAAAAGTGCTCAGCTCGCCGAGAAAATGCGATTTAAGCAATAAAATTAAAAATGCTTATAAAACATAAACCAAACGTTGGAGGTGGTCATTTCTTCATGCGCAGTGAATAACTCGGCACTCTAAAGCACCCGAGAGCGTTTTTTTCGATGCCAACCTAACCAGAGTGACGGGAGCGGCACAATTCAGAAAAAGTGCTCAGCTCGCCGAGAAAATGTGATTTAAGCAATAAAATTAAAAATGCTTATAAAACATAAACCAAACGTTGGAGGTGGTCATTTCTTAATGCGCAGTAATAAACTCGGCACTCTAAAGCACCCGTGAGCGTTTTTTTCGATGCCAACCTAACCAGAGTGACGGGAGCGGCACAATTCAGAAAAAGTGCTCAGCTCGCCGAGAAAATGCGATTTAAGCAATAAAATTAAAAATGCTTATAAAACATAAATCAAACGTTGGAGGTGGTCATTTCTTAATGCGCAGTAATAAACTCGGCACTCTAAAGCACCCGAGAGCGTTTTTTTCGATGCCAACCTAACCAGAGTGACGGGAGCGGCACAATTCAGAAAAAGCGCTCAGCTCGCCGAGAAAATGCGATTTAAGCAATAAAATTAAAAATGCTTATAAAACATAAACCAAACGTTGGAGGTGGTCATTTCTTAATGCGCAGTAATAAACTCGGCACTCTAAAGCACCCGAGAGCGTTTTTTTCGATGCCAACCTAACCAGAGTGACGGGAGCGGCACAATTCAGAAAAAGTGCTCAGCTCGCCGAGAAAACGCGATTTAAGCAATAAAATTAAAAATGCTTATAAAACATAAACCAAACGTTGGAGGTGGTCATTTCTTAATGCGCAGTAATAAACTCGGCACTCTAAAGCACCCGAGAGCGTTTTTTTCGATGCCAACCTAACCAGAGTGACGGGAGCGGCACAATTCAGAAAAAGTGCTCAGCTCGCCGAGAAAATGCGATTTAAGCAATAAAATTAAAAATGCTTATAAAACATAAACCAAACGTTGGAGGTGGTCATTTCTTAATGCGCAGTAATAAACTCGGCACTCTAAAGCACCCGAGAGCGTTTTTTTCGATGCCAACCTAACCAGAGTGACGGGAGCGGCACAATTCAGAAAAAGTGCTCAGCTCGCCGAGAAAATGCGATTTAAGCAATAAAATTAAAAATGCTTGTAAAACATAAACCAAACGTTGGAGGTGGTCATTTCTTAATGCGCAGTAATAAACTCGGCACTCTAAAGCACCCGAGAGCGTTTTTTTCGATGCCAACCTAACCAGAGTGACGGGAGCGGCACAATTCAGAAAAAGCGCACAGCTCGCCGAGAAAATGCGATTTAAGCAATAAAATTAAAAATGCTTATAAAACATAAACCAAACGTTGGAGGTGGTCATTTCCTAATGCGCAGTAATAAACTCGGCACTCTAAAGCACCCGAGAGCGTTTTTTTCGATGCCAACCTAACTAGTGTGACGACAGCGGCACAATTCAGAAAAAGTGCTCAGCTCGCCGAGAAAATGCGATTTAAGCAATAAAATTAAAAATGCGTATTAAACATAAACCAAACGTTGGAGGTGGTCATTTCTTCATGCGCAGTGAATAACTCGGCACTCTAAAGCACCCGAGAGCGTTTTTTTCGATGCCAACCTAACCAGAGTGACGGGAGCGGCACAATTCAGAAAAAGCGCTCAGCTCGCCGAGAAAATGCGATTTAAGCAATAAAATAAAAAATGCTTATTAAACATAAACCAAACATTGGAGGTGGTCATTTCTTGATGCGCAGTGAATAACTCGGCACTCTAAAGCACCCGAGAGCGTTTTTTTCGATGCCAACCTAACCAGAGTGACGGGAGCGGCACAATTCAGAAAAAGCGCTCAGCTCGCCGAGAAAATGCGATTTAAGCAATAAAATTAAAAATGCTTATAAAACATAAACCAAACGTTGGAGGTGGTCATTTCTTCATGCGCAGTGATAAACTCGGCACTCTAAAGCACCCGAGAGCGTTTTTTTCGATGCCAACCTAACCAGAGTGACGGGAGCGGCACAATTCAGAAAAAGTGCTCAGCTCGCCGAGAAAATGCGATTTAAGCAATAAAATTAAAAATGCTTATAAAACATAAACCAAACGTTGGAGGTGGTCATTTCTTCATGCGCAGTGAATAACTCGGCACTCTAAAGCACCCGAGAGCGTTTTTTTCGATGCCAACCTAACCAGAGTGACGGGAGCGGCACAATTCAGAAAAAGTGCTCAGCTCGCCGAGAAAATGCGATTTAAGCAATAAAATTAAAATTGCTTATAAAACATAAACCAAACGTTGGAGGTGGTCATTTCTTAATGCGCAGTAATAAACTCGGCACTCTAAAGCACCCGAGAGCGTTTTTTTCGATGCCAACCTAACCAGAGTGACGGGAGCGGCACAATTCAGAAAAAGTGCTCAGCTCGCCGAGAAAATGCGATTTAAGCAATAAAATTAAAAATGCTTATAAAACATAAACCAAACGTTGGAAGTGGTCATTTCTTCATGCGCAGTGATAAACTCGGCACTCTAAAGCACCCGAGAGCGTTTTTTTCGATGCCAACCTAACCGGAGTTACGGGAGCGGCACAATTCAGAAAAAGCGCTCAGCTCGCCGAGAAAATGCGATTTAAGCAATAAAATTAAAAATGCTTATAAAACATAAACCAAACGTTGGAGGTCATTTCTTCATGCGCAGTGATAAACTCGGCACTCTAAAGCACCCGAGAGCGTTTTTTTCGATGCCAACCTAACCAGAGTGACGGGAGCGGCACAATTCAGAAAAAGCGCTCAGCTCGCCGAGAAAATGCGATTTAAGCAATAAAATTAAAAATGCTTATAAAACATAAACCAAACGTTGGAGGTGGTCATTTCTTCATGCGCAGTGATAAACTCGGCACTCTAAAGCACCCGAGAGCGTTTTTTTCGATGCCAACCTAACCAGAGTGACGGGAGCGGCACAATTCAGAAAAAGTGCTCAGCTCGCCGAGAAAATGCGATTTAAGCAATAAAATTAAAAATGCTTATAAAACATAAACCAAACGTTGGAGGTGGTCATTTCTTAATGCGCAGTAATAAACTCGGCACTCTAAAGCACCCGAGAGCGTTTTTTTCGATGCCAACCTAACCAGAGTGACGGGAGCGGCACAATTCAGAAAAAGCGCTCAGCTCGCTGAGAAAATGCGATTTAAGCAATAAAATTAAAAATGCTTATAAAACATAAACCAAACGTTGGAGGTGGTCATTTCTTCGTGCGCAGTGAATAACTCGGCACTCTAAAGCACCCGAGAGCGTTTTTTTCGATGCCAACCTAACCAGAGTGACGGGAGCGGCACAATTCAGAAAAAGTGCTCAGCTCGCCGAGAAAATGCGATTTAAGCAATAAAATTAAAAATGCTTATAAAACTTAAACCAAACGTTGGAGGTGGTCATTTCTTAATGCGCAGTAATAAACTCGGCACTCTAAAGCACCCGAGAGCGTTTTTTTCGATGCCAACCTAACCAGAGTGACGGGAGCGGCACAATTCAGAAAAAGTGCTCAGCTCGCCGAGAAAATGCGATTTAAGCAATAAAATTAAAAATGCTTATTAAACATAAACCAAACGTTGGAGGTGGTCATTTCTTCATGCGCAGTGAATAACTCGGCACTCTAAAGCACCCGAGAGCGTTTTTTTCGATGCCAACCTAACCAGAGTGACGGGAGCGGCACAATTCAGAAAAAGCGCTCAGCTCGCCGAGAAAATGCGATTTAAGCAATAAAATTAAAAATGCTTATAAAACATAAACCAAACGTTGGAGGTGGTCATTTCTTAATGCGCAGTAATAAACTCGGCACTCTAAAGCACCCGAGAGCGTTTTTTTCGATGCCAACCTAACCAGAGTGACGGGAGCGGCACAATTCAGAAAAAGTGCTCAGCTCGCCGAGAAAATGCGATTTAAGCAATAAAATTAAAAATGCTTATTAAACATAAACCAAACGTTGGAGGTGGTCATTTATTCATGCGCAGTGAATAACTCGGCACTCTAAAGCACCCGATAGCGTTTTTTTCGATGCCAAGTGACGGGAGCGGCACAATTCAGAAAAAGTGCTCAGCTCGCCGAGAAAATGCGATTTAAGCAATAAAATTAAAAATGCTTATAAAACATAAACCAAACGTTGGAGGTGGTCATTTCTTAATGCGCAGTAATAAACTCGGCACTCTAAAGCACCCGAGAGCGTTTTTTTCGATGCCAACCTAACCAGAGTGACGGGAGCGGCACAATTCAGAAAAAGTGCTCAGCTCGCCGAGAAAATGCGATTTAAGCAATAAAATTAAAAATGCTTATTAAACATAAACCAAACGTTGGAGGTGGTCATTTCTTAATGCGCAGTAATAAACTCGGCACTCTAAAGCACCCGAGAGCGTTTTTTTCGATGCCAACCTAACCAGAGTGACGGGAGCGGCACAATTCAGAAAAAGTGCTCAGCTCGCCGAGAAAATGCGATTTAAGCAATAAAATTAAAAATGCTTATAAAACATAAACCAAACGTTGGAAGTGGTCATTTCTTCATGCGCAGTGATAAACTCGGCACTCTAAAGCACCCGAGAGCGTTTTTTTCGATGCCAACCTAACCAGAGTTACGGGAGCGGCACAATTCAGAAAAAGCGCTCAGCTCGCCGAGAAAATGCGATTTAAGCAATAAAATTAAAAATGCTTATAAAACATAAACCAAACGTTGGAAGTGGTCATTTCTTCATGCGCAGTGATAAACTCGGCACTCTAAAGCACCCGAGAGCGTTTTTTTCGATGCCAACCTAACCAGAGTTACGGGAGCGGCACAATTCAGAAAAAGCGCTCAGCTCGCCGAGAAAATGCGATTTAAGCAATAAAATTAAAAATGCTTATAAAACATAAACCAAACGTTGGAGGTGGTCATTTCTTCATGCGCAGTGATAAACTCGGCACTCTAAAGCACCCGAGAGCGTTTTTTTCGATGCCAACCTAACCAGAGTGACGGGAGCGGCACAATTCAGAAAAAGCGCTCAGCTCGCCGAGAAAATGCGATTTAAGCAATAAAATTAAAAATGCTTATAAAACATAAACCAAACGTTGGAGGTGGTCATTTCTTCATGCGCAGTGATAAACTCGGCACTCTAAAGCACCCGAGAGCGTTTTTTTCGATGCCAACCTAACCAGAGTGACGGGAGCGGCACAATTCAGAAAAAGTGCTCAGCTCGCCGAGAAAATGCGATTTAAGCAATAAAATTAAAAATGCTTATAAAACATAAACCAAACGTTGGAGGTGGTCATTTCTCCATGCGCAGTGAATAACTCGGCACTCTAAAGCACCCGAGAGCGTTTTTTTCGATGCCAACCTAACCAGAGTGACGGGAGCGGCACAATTCAGAAAAAGTGCTCAGCTCGCCGAGAAAATGCGATTTAAGCAATAAAATTAAAAATGCTTATAAAACATAAACCAAACGTTGGAGGTGGTCATTTCTTAATGCGCAGTAATAAACTCGGCACTCTAAAGCACCCGTGAGCGTTTTTTTCGATGCCAACCTAACCAGAGTGACGGGACGGCACAATTCAGAAAAAGTGCTCAGCTCGCCGAGAAAATGCGATTTAAGCAATAAAATTAAAAATGCTTATAAAACATAAACCAAACGTTGGAGGTGGTCATTTCTTAATGCGCAGTAATAAACTCGGCACTCTAAAGCACCCGAGAGCGTTTTTTTCGATGCCAACCTAACCAGAGTGACGGGAGCGGCACAATTCAGAAAAAGCGCTCAGCTCGCCGAGAAAATGCGATTTAAGCAATAAAATTAAAAATGCTTATAAAACATAAACCAAACGTTGGAGGTGGTCATTTCTTCATGCGCAGTGAATAACTCGGCACTCTAAAGCACCCGAGAGCGTTTTTTTCGATGCCAACCTAACCAGAGTGACGGGAGCGGCACAATTCAGAAAAAGTGCTCAGCTCGCCGAGAAAATGCGATTTAAGCAATAAAATTAAAAATGCTTATAAAACATAAACCAAACGTTGGAGGTGGTCATTTCTTAATGCGCAGTAATAAACTCGGCACTCTAAAGCACCCGAGAGCGTTTTTTTCGATGCCAACCTAACCAGAGTGACGGGAGCGGCACAATTCAGAAAAAGTGCTCAGCTCGCCGAGAAAATGCGATTTAAGCAATAAAATTAAAAATGCTTATAAAACATAAACCAAACGTTGGAGGTGGTCATTTCTTAATGCGCAGTAATAAACTCGGCACTCTAAAGCACCCGAGAGCGTTTCTTTCGATGCCAACCTAACCAGAGTGACGGGAGCGGCACAATTCAGAAAAAGTGCTCAGCTCGCCGAGAAAATGCGATTTAAGCAATAAAATTAAAAATGCTTATAAAACATAAACCAAACGTTGGAGGTGGTCATTTCTTAATGCGCAGTAATAAACTCGGCACTCTAAAGCACCCGAGAGCGTTTTTTTCGATGCCAACCTAACCAGAGTGACGGGAGCGGCACAATTCAGAAAAAGCGCTCAGCTCGCCGAGAAAATGCGATTTAAGCAATAAAATTAAAAATGCTTATAAAACATAAACCAAACGTTGGAGGTGGTCATTTCCTAATGCGCAGTAATAAACTCGGCACTCTAAAGCACCCGAGAGCGTTTTTTTCGATGCCAACCTAACCAGAGTGACGGGAGCGGCACAATTCAGAAAAAGTGCTCAGCTCGCCGAGAAAATGCGATTTAAGCAATAAAATTAAAAATGCTTATTAAACATAAACCAAACGTTGGAGGTGGTCATTTCTTCATGCGCAGTGAATAACTCGGCACTCTAAAGCACCCGAGAGCGTTTTTTTCGATGCCAACCTAACCAGAGTGACGGGAGCGGCACAATTCAGAAAAAGTGCTCAGCTCGCCGAGAAAATGCGATTTAAGCAATAAAATTAAAATTTATCACTGCGCATAAGAAATGACCACCTCCAACGTTTGGTTTATGTTTTATAAGCATTTTTAATTTTATTGCCTAAATCGCATTTTCTCGGCGAGCTGAGCACTTTTTCTGAATTGTGCCGCTCCCGTCACTCTGGTTAGGTTGGCATCGAAAAAAACGCTATCGGGTGCTTTAGAGTGCCGAGTTATTCACTGCGCATGAAGAAATGACCACCTCCAACGTTTGGTTTATGTTTTATAAGCATTTTTAATTTTATTGCTTAAATCGCATTTTCTCGGCGAGCTGAGCACTTTTTCTGAATTGTGCCGCTCCCGTCACTCTGGTTAGGTTGGCATCGAAAAAAACGCTATCGGGTGCTTTAGAGTGCCGAGTTATTCACTGCGCATGAAGAAATGACCACCTCCAACGTTTGGTTTATGTTTAATAAGCATTTTTAATTTTATTGCTTAAATCGCATTTTCTCGGCGAGCTGAGCACTTTTTCTGAATTGTGCCGCTCCCGTCACTCTGGTTAGGTTGGCATCGAAAAAAACGCTCTCGGGTGCTTTAGAGTGCCGAGTTTATTACTGCGCATTAAGAAATGACCACCTCCAACGTTTGGTTTATGTTTTATAAGCATTTTTAATTCTTAAATCGCATTTTCTCGGCGAGCTGAGCACTTTTTCTGAATTGTGCCGCTCCCGTCACTCTGGTTAGGTTGGCATCGAAAAAAACGCTCTCGGGTGCTTTAGAGTGCCGAGTTTATTACTGCGCATTAAGAAATGACCACCTCCAACGTTTGGTTTATGTTTTATAAGCATTTTTAATTTTATTGCTTAAATCGCATTTTCTCGGCGAGCTGAGCGCTTTTTCTGAATTGTGCCGCTCCCGTCACTCTGGTTAGGTTGGCATCGAAAAAAACGCTCTCGGGTGCTTTAGAGTGCCGGGTTATTCACTGCGCATGAAGAAATGACCACCTCCAACGTTTGGTTTATGTTTAATAAGCATTTTTAATTTTATTGCTTAAATCGCATTTTCTCGGCGAGCTGAGCACTTTTTCTGAATTGTGCCGCTCCCGTCACTCTGGTTAGGTTGGCATCGAAAAAAACGCTCTCGGGTGCTTTAGAGTGCCGAGTTTATTACTGCGCATTAAGAAATGACCACCTCCAACGTTTGGTTTATGTTTAATAAGCATTTCTAATTTTATTGCTTAAATCGCATTTTCTCGGCGAGCTGAGCGCTTTTTCTGAATTGTGCCGCTCCCGTCACTCTGGTTAGGTTGGCATCGAAAAAAACGCTCTCGGGTGCTTTAGAGTGCCGAGTTATTCACTGCGCAAGAAGAAATGACCACCTCCAACGTTTGGTTTATGTTTAATAAGCATTTTTAATTTTATTGCTAAAATCGCATTTTCTCGGCGAGCTGAGCACTTTTTCTGAATTGTGCCGCTCCCGTCACTCTGGTTAGGTTGGCATCGAAAAAAACGCTCTCGGGTGCTTTAGAGTGCCGAGTTTATTACTGCGCATTAGGAAATGACCACCTCCAACGTTTGGTTTATGTTTTATAAGCATTTTTAATTTTATTGCTTAAATCGCATTTTCTCGGCGAGCTGAGCGCTTTTTCTGAATTGTGCCGCTCCCGTCACTCTGGTTAGGTTGGCATCGAAAAAAAACGCTCTCGGGTGCTTTAGAGTGCCGAGTTTATTACTGCGCATTAAGAAATGACCACCTCCAACGTTTGGTTTATGTTTTATAAGCATTTTTAATTTTATTGCTTAAATCGCATTTTCTCGGCGAGCTGAGCACTTTTTCTGAATTGTGCCGCTCCCGTCACTCTGGTTAGGTTGGCATCGAAAAAAACGCTCTCGGGTGCTTTAGAGTGCCGAGTTTATTACTGCGCATTGAGAAATGACCACCTCCAACGTTTGGTTTATGTTTTATAAGCATTTTTAATTTTATTGCTTAAATCGCATTTTCTCGGCGAGCTGAGCACTTTTTCTGAATTGTGCCGCTCCCGTCACTCTGGTTAGGTTGGCATCGAAAAAAACGCTCTCGGGTGCTTTAGAGTGCCGAGTTTATTACTGCGCATTAAGAAATGACCACCTCCAACGTTTGGTTTATGTTTTATAAGCATTTTTAATTTTATTGCTTAAATCGCATTTTCTCGGCGAGCTGAGCGCTTTTTCTGAATTGTGCCGCTCCCGTCACTCTGGTTAGGTTGGCATCGAAAAAAACGCTCTCGGGTGCTTTAGAGTGCCGAGTTTATCACTGCGCATGAAGAAATGACCACCTCCAACGTTTGGTTTATGTTTTATAAGCATTTTTAATTTTATTGCTTAAATCGCATTTTCTCGGCGAGCTGAGCGCTTTTTCTGAATTGTGCCGCTCCCGTAACTCTGGTTAGGTTGGCATCGAAAAAAACGCTCTCGGGTGCTTTAGAGTGCCGAGTTTATCACTGCGCATGAAGAAATGACCACTTCCAACGTTTGGTTTATGTTTTATAAGCATTTTTAATTTTATTGCTTAAATCGCATTTTCTCGGCGAGCTGAGCACTTTTTCTGAATTGTGCCGCTCCCGTCACTCTGGTTAGGTTGGCATCGAAAAAAACGCTCTCGGGTGCTCTAGAGTGCCGAGTTTATTACTGCGCATTAAGAAATGACCACCTCCAACGTTTGGTTTATGTTTTATAAGCATTTTTAATTTTATTGCTTAAATCGCATTTTCTCGGCGAGCTGAGCACTTTTTCTGAATTGTGCCGCTCCCGTCACTCTGGTTAGGTTGGCATCGAAAAAACCGCTCTCGGGTGCTTTAGAGTGCCGAGTTTATTACTGCGCATTAAGAAATGACCACCTCCAACGTTTGGTTTATGTTTTATAAGCATTTTTAATTTTATTGCTTAAATCGCATTTTCTCGGCGAGCTGAGCACTTTTCTGAATTGTGCCGCTCCCGTCACTCTGGTTAGGTTGGCATCGAAAAAAACGCTCTCGGGTGCTTTAGAGTGCCGAGTTATTCACTGCGCATGAAGAAATGACCACCTCCAACGTTTGGTTTATGTTTTATAAGCATTTTTAATTTTATTGCTTAAATCGCATTTTTTCGGCGAGCTGAGCACTTTTTCTGAATTGTGCCGCTCCCGTCACTCTGGTTAGGTTGGCATCGAAAAAAACGCTCTCGCGGGTGCTTTAGAGTGCCGAGTTTATCACTGCGCATGAAGAAATGACCACCTCCAACGTTTGGTTTATGTTTTATAAGCATTTTTAATTTTATTGCTTAAATCGCATTTTCTCGGCGAGCTGAGCGCTTTTTCTGAATTGTGCCGCTCCCGTCACTCTGGTTAGGTTGGCATCGAAAAAAACGCTCTCGGGTGCTTTAGAGTGCCGAGTTATTCACTGCGCATGAAGAAATGACCACCTCCAATGTTTGGTTTATGTTTAATAAGCATTTTTAATTTTATTGCTTAAATCGCATTTTCTCGGCGAGCTGAGCGCTTTTTCTGAATTGTGCCGCTCCCGTCACTCTGGTTAGGTTGGCATCGAAAAAAACGCTCTCGGGTGCTTTAGAGTGCCGAGTTATTCACTGCGCATGAAGAAATGACCACCTCCAACGTTTGGTTTATGTTTAATAAGCATTTTTAATTTTATTGCTTAAATCGCATTTTCTCGGCGAGCTGAGCACTTTTTCTGAATTGTGCCGCTCCCGTCACTCTGGTTAGGTTGGCATCGAAAAAAACGCTCTCGGGTGCTTTAGAGTAACGAGTTTATTACTGCGCATTAAGAAATGACCACCTCCAACGTTTGGTTTATGTTTTATAAGCATTTTTAATTTTATTGCTTAAATCGCATTTTCTCGGCGAGCTGAGCACTTTTTCTGAATTGTGCCGCTCCCGTCACTCTGGTTAGGTTGGCATCGAAAAAAACGCTCTCGGGTGCTTTAGAGTGCCGAGTTTATTACTGCGCATTAAGAAATGACCACCTCCAACGTTTGGTTTATGTTTTATAAGCATTTTTAATTTTATTGCTTAAATCGCATTTTCTCGGCGAGCTGAGCACTTTTTCTGAATTGTGCCGCTCCCGTCACTCTGGTTAGGTTGGCATCGAAAAAAACGCTCTCGGGTGCTTTAGAGTGCTGAGTTTATTACTGCGCATTAAGAAATGACCACCTCCAACGTTTGGTTTATGTTTTATAAGCATTTTTAATTTTATTGCTTAAATCGCATTTTCTCGGCGAGCTGAGCACTTTTTCTGAATTGTGCCGCTCCCGTCACTCTGGTTAGGTTGGCATCGAAAAAAACGCTCTCGGGTGCTTTAGAGTGCCGAGTTATTCACTGCGCATGAAGAAATGACCACCTCCAACGTTTGGTTTATGTTTAATAAGCATTTTTAATTTTATTGCTTGAATCGCATTTTCTCGGCGAGCTGAGCACTTTTTCTGAATTGTGCCGCTCCCGTCACTCTGGTTAGGTTGGCATCGAAAAAAACGCTCTCGGGTGCTTTAGAGTGCCGAGTTTATCACTGCGCATGAAGAAATGACCACCTCCAACGTTTGGTTTATGTTTTATAAGCATTTTTAATTTTATTGCTTAAATCGCATTTTCTCGGCGAGCTGAGCACTTTTTCTGAATTGTGCCGCTCCCGTCACTCTGGTTAGGTTGGCATCGAAAAAAACGCTCTCGGGTGCTTTAGAGTGCCGAGTTTATCACTGCGCATGAAGAAATGACCACCTCCAACGTTTGGTTTATATTTTATAAGCATTTTTAATTTTATTGCTTAAATCGCATTTTCTCGGCGAGCTGAGCGCTTTTTCTGAATTGTGCCGCTCCCGTCACTCTGGTTAGGTTGGCATCGAAAAAAACGCTCTCGGGTGCTTTAGAGTGCCGAGTTTATTACTGCGCATTAAGAAATGACCACCTCCAACGTTTGGTTTATGTTTTATAAGCATTTTTAATTTTATTGCTTAAATCGCATTTTCTCGGCGAGCTGAGCACTTTTTCTGAATTGTGCCGCTCCCGTCACTCTGGTTAGGTTGGCATCGAAAAAAACGCTATCGGGTGCTTTAGAGTGCCGAGTTATTCACTGCGCATGAAGAAATGACCACCTCCAACGTTTGGTTTATGTTTAATAAGCATTTTTAATTTTATTGCTTAAATCGCATTTTCTCGGCGAGCTGAGCACTTTTTCTGAATTGTGCCGCTCCCGTCACTCTGGTTAGGTTGGCATCGAAAAAAACGCTCTCGGGTGCTTTAGAGTGCCGAGTTTATTACTGCGCATTAAGAAATGACCACCTCCAACGTTTGGTTTATGTTTTATAAGCATTTTTAATTTTATTGCTTAAATCGCATTTTCTCGGCGAGCTGAGCACTTTTTCTGAATTGTGCCGCTCCCGTCACTCTGGTTAGGTTGGCATCGAAAAAAACGCTCTCGGGTGCTTTAGAGTGCCGAGTTTATTACTGCGCATTAAGAAATGACCACCTCCAACGTTTGGTTTATGTTTTATAAGCATTTTTAATTTTATTGCTTAAATCGCATTTTCTCGGCGAGCTGAGCGCTTTTTCTGAATTGTGCCGCTCCCGTCACTCTGGTTAGGTTGGCATCGAAAAAAACGCTCTCGGGTGCTTTAGAGTGCCGAGTTATTCACTGCGCATGAAGAAATGACCACCTCCAACGTTTGGTTTATGTTTAATAAGCATTTTTAATTTTATTGCTTAAATCGCATTTTCTCAGCGAGCTGAGCACTTTTTCTGAATTGTGCCGCTCCCGTCACTCTGGTTAGGTTGGCATCGAAAAAAACGCTCTCGGGTGCTTTAGAGTGCCGAGTTATTCACTGCGCATGAAGAAATGACCACCTCCAACGTTTGGTTTATGTTTTATAAGCATTTTTAATTTTATTGCTTAAATCGCATTTTCTCGGCGAGCTGATCACTTTTTCTGAATTGTGCCGCTCCCGTCACTCTGGTTAGGTTGGCATCGAAAAAAACGCTCTCGGGTGCTTTAGAGTGCCGAGTTTATCACTGCGCATGAAGAAATGACCACCTCCAACGTTTGGTTTATGTTTTATAAGCATTTTTAATTTTATTGCTTAAATCGCATTTTCTCGGCGAGCTGAGCGCTTTTTCTGAATTGTGCCGCTCCCGTCACTCTGGTTAGGTTGGCATCGAAAAAAACGCTCTCGGGTGCTTTAGAGTGCCGAGTTATTCACTGCGCATGAAGAAATGACCACCTCCAATGTTTGGTTTATGTTTAATAAGCATTTTTAATTTTATTGCTTAAATCGCATTTTCTCGGCGAGCTGAGCGCTTTTTCTGAATTGTGCCGCTCCCGTCACTCTGGTTAGGTTGGCATCGAAAAAAACGCTCTCGGGTGCTTTAGAGTGCCGAGTTATTCACTGCGCATGAAGAAATGACCACCTCCAACGTTTGGTTTATGTTTAATAAGCATTTTTAATTTTATTGCTTAAATCGCATTTTCTCGGCGAGCTGAGCACTTTTTCTGAATTGTGCCGCTCCCGTCACTCTGGTTAGGTTGGCATCGAAAAAAACGCTCTCGGGTGCTTTAGAGTAACGAGTTTATTACTGCGCATTAAGAAATGACCACCTCCAACGTTTGGTTTATGTTTTATAAGCATTTTTAATTTTATTGCTTAAATCGCATTTTCTCGGCGAGCTGAGCACTTTTTCTGAATTGTGCCGCTCCCGTCACTCTGGTTAGGTTGGCATCGAAAAAAACGCTCTCGGGTGCTTTAGAGTGCCGAGTTTATTACTGCGCATTAAGAAATGACCACCTCCAACGTTTGGTTTATGTTTTATAAGCATTTTTAATTTTATTGCTTAAATCGCATTTTCTCGGCGAGCTGAGCACTTTTTCTGAATTGTGCCGCTCCCGTCACTCTGGTTAGGTTGGGTGTGTGTGTGTTCCATCAGCGCACAGGGCGTGTGATGCGTCAGTGCAGTAGTGTTGGAGTAGTAGTGCCTGTAGTTTGTGCATGCTGCATGCTGCCTCTGCTTGCCACTTTTCTGCTTTCAGCTACCGCCACCGGCTAGCCCTCTGTTTCCGGGGGTGAAAAGAGGAGCCGAGTGTGTAAGTCTCCTCAGCCGGTACACAGCCTCTCCATTGCCAAGACTTGCACACGCCTCCTCGTGGCCACACACGGTAACTGGCACCTTGCGGTCCCAGGCTAAGTTGTGCAGGATCTCGGAGCAGCAGTGGGCCCCAGAGATGTGGCATGTAGGCCCACCGGTGTGTGGACACGCCCTACTGCCCATCAACCACTGTCCCGGCTGTGGGTAAACAGCTCCAGCTATGGGTAAATAGTGAAGACCTCAACGGTGGACCAGGCGGAGGATGATGGCTGACCTGAGGGGTGGCGTCACAACGGCTGGGAAGGCGGATGAAGGCTGCAGCAGAAAAGGGTCACCAGTCGTCTTGGTCTCCTTGCCACTGGACTCTGACCCCGATCTGTCAAGGACAGTGTGGTGACTGTCTGTGCACCAGTCTCCCCACTTTAAACAAAGTCACGCACAGGCGTCTTTTTCAGGGAATCCACCTTACATCCCGGATTAAAGTCCTGTGGCGACCAGTAAGTGGCAACGGGGGCAGGATTGTGAAGTCTGGAAGCCCCTAGTCACAAGCTGGCACATCAGGCGGTGGATGTTAGATGATCGTTGGGCTCCTGGACCGAGGCAGATAGAGCTCTTCGGTAGCTGCATCCACGACTGAGCAGCCCTTTTTAGGATCCACTCTGCTCACCCCTGATGGGGAAGGGGCTAGAAAAGGTGCCCTAAACATAGCCTGCCTCAAACCTCCCGACTGGATTACCGCGTTCAGAGGGATCACCAATATGCGGTCGAAACCACAAAAGCATGAATTTTGGAGCATGGAATGTGCGCACACTAATGGACAGTGTAACCAGTGATAGGCCGGAGAGGAGAACCGCCATCATTGCCAGGGAACTGAGAAGATGCCGGATTGACATAGCTGCTCTTTCAGAAACCCGGCGGGCAGAGGAAGGTCATCTGAAGGAGGAAAAGGGTGGATACACTTTCTTTTGGAAAGGAAAGGCCACAGATGAGCCTAGGATCCATGGGGTTGGTTTTGCCATCAAGAACCAACTGATCAGTCAGCTCTCTGAACTCCCTGTGGGAATCAGTGAGCGCCTGATGACCCTCCGTCTGGTGCTGGTCAACAACCAGACGGCAACAGTTCTTAGTGCTTATGCACCTACCCTTGCTTCCGATGAGGACAAAAAAGAGGCCTTCTATGCCTGTCTGGATGATGTATTGTCAAAAATCCCCAAAGAGGACAAGATTATTATACTGGGAGATTTCAATGCCAGAGTGGGCCGGGACCACCACCTCTGGAAGGGCACCATTGGAAAGGAAGGCATGGGAAACATCAACTCCAACGGGGTTTTGCTTCTTAGCAAATGTGCTCAATATGACCTTACCATCACGAATACCATCTTTCGCCAGAAGAACAAACTCAAGGGTTCATGGAGACACCCTCGCTCTAAACAATGGCATCTTATTGACTATGTCATTGTCAGAGCCAGGGATCAGCGCGACGTGACCATCACAAAAGCCATGATGGATTCAGAGGCCTGCTGGACAGATCACCGCCTGATACGATCTACGATGTCCATCAGACTCAAGAGGAAGAGGAGACTCCAAAAGAAGCTGAGCCGGCAGAGACTAAACCTCGAGGCCCTGAACAACACTGCCGCCCTGCAGCTGTTTCAGGCCTCTCTTGGAGAAAGCCTCATTCAGGAATACCCTGAGGACATCGAAGAACACTGGAGCCTGCTCAAGTCTTCCATCCTCGACACCTGCCGTGCCACCCTCGGGTACAAGGCCAGAAAGCATCAGGACTGGTTTGATGAGAACGACACAGAGATAGAACAGCTCATCTCCAAGAAAAGGGAAACCTTTCGTGTCTGGCAAAATGACATCACCTGCACAGCAAAGAGACAGGCCCACTCCAAAGCCAAGGCTGACGTCCAGAGCCGGGTGAGACAGATTAAAAACTCCTGGTGGACAGAAAGGGCACTGGAAATCCAGAGTTTGGCAGACTCTGGTGACACCAGAGGCTTTTTCAGCGCTACTAAGGCTGTCTACGGCCCAAGCCATCGCGGCCAAAACCCCCTACGCTCTAAAGACGGGCAGGAGCTGTTGAAGGACAATGAGTCCATAAACAACCGGTGGAGAGAGCACTTTCAGGAACTCCTCAACCGTGACAGCACAACTCAGTCAGATTTCCTCAGTCACATCCCTCAGAGTCCCATCAGGGAAGACATGGGTAAACCTCCCACTTTAGTAGAGGTCCAAGATGCCATCAGGAGCCTGAAGAACAACAAGGCCTCTGGGCCAGATGGGATCCCAGCTGAGGTCCTAAAGGAAGGTGGACTAGAGCTCCAGCGCCACCTCCATTCCCTCTTTCTGAAGGTCTGGGAAAAAGAAGTACTCCCCTCGGAGCACAGGGATGCTCTGATAGTGACCATTTTCAAGAAAGGGGACAAAGCGGATTGCGGAAACTATAGGGGCATCTCGCTCCTTTCAACAGTTGGCAAAGTACTTGCTCGTGTTCTTGCCAATCGCCTACTGCCACTGTCTGAGGAAATTCTCCCAGAATCGCAGTGCGGTTTTCGCCCATCTAGAGGCACTGCAGACATGATTTTTACAGCACGCCAACTCCAGGAGAAATGCCGTGAGCATAAACAGCCTTTGTTCATGGCTTTCATAGACCTTACAAAAGCCTTTGACACGGTGGATCGCCAGGCCCTATGGAGCATCCTTCTGAGGTATGGTTGCCCGGACAAATACGTCAGAATACTGCGTTTATTACATGACGGAATGACAGCTACAGTGCTCAATAACAGCTCCTTGACTGAGCCTTTCACTGTAGAGACAGGGGTCAAACAGGGATGCATTATTGCACCCACCCTGTTCTCTGTCTTCATTGCCGCCATACTCTACCTCATCAACAAAGAACTACCACACGGAATCCCAATATGGTACAGGACTGATGGCAGGCTCTTCAACCTTAACAGGTTCAAAGCCAAAACCAAGATCAGAACCACCACGGTCGTGGAGCTCCAGTATGCAGACGATAATGCCATAGCAGCACACTCTGCAGAAGACCTCCAGGGCATCCTGAACTCCTTTGCTAAGGCATACAGAGCCCTGGGTCTGACCGTGAACATCAAGAAGACCCAGGTGCTACATCAACCCCCACCCAACCAGCCATCTACTCCGCCCATCATAAATGTGGACAACACTGCACTTGAATATGTTCACCATTTCCCCTACCTCGGCTGTTTTCTCTCCTCCAAAGCGGACATTGACTCCGAGGTCAACCATCGCCTGAGCTGTGCCAGTGGAGCGTATGCCAGACTCCGGAAAAGAGTCTTCGAAGACCGAGACCTCCGGGTTGACACCAAGCTCCTGGTTTACAAAGCTGTGGTTCTCCCCACCTTACTTTACGGGGCAGAGTCATGGACAACCTACAGCAGGCACCTAAGAGCTCTTGAACAACACCACCAGAGAACCTTGAGGAAAATACTCCGGATCAAATGGGAGGACAGACGCACAAACATCAGCGTTCTGGAGGAAGCCAGGATACCGAGCATCACCACCTTAATAATGCAGCACCAACTCCGATGGACAGGACATCTCATCCGCATGGCTGACACCCGCCTCCCCAAACAGATGTTATACTCCCAGCTGGAGAGAGGTCCGCGAGCCCCGGGCGGGCAAAAGAAACGTTTTAAGGACAACCTCAAGACCAATCTCAAGAAATTCCAAATAACATCTCGGGACTGGGAGCGCATCGCCTTGAACAGGAACTGCTGGAGAGCAGCGGTGCAAGAAGGTGCAGCACATCACGAAAAGGAACTCCGCCGTGTCGCAGAAACCAAACGACAACTCCGAAAGGAAAGACAAAAACTGGCTCCAGCACGACCACAACCCACCACCACTTTCCCCTGCCCACACTGCACAAAAATATGTGGATCCCGGATCGGCCTCTACGCCCACCTGCGGACCCACAAGTAGACGACCCTGAAAAGAAGACCGTCATACTCGTTCCGAGTGACCGCCGATGATGATGATGATGATGGTTAGGTTGGCATCGAAAAAAACGCTCTCGGGTGCTTTAGAGTGCTGAGTTTATTACTGCGCATTAAGAAATGACCACCTCCAACGTTTGGTTTATGTTTTATAAGCATTTTTAATTTTATTGCTTAAATCGCATTTTCTCGGCGAGCTGAGCACTTTTTCTGAATTGTGCCGCTCCCGTCACTCTGGTTAGGTTGGCATCGAAAAAAACGCTCTCGGGTGCTTTAGAGTGCCGAGTTATTCACTGCGCATGAAGAAATGACCACCTCCAACGTTTGGTTTATGTTTAATAAGCATTTTTAATTTTATTGCTTGAATCGCATTTTCTCGGCGAGCTGAGCACTTTTTCTGAATTGTGCCGCTCCCGTCACTCTGGTTAGGTTGGCATCGAAAAAAACGCTCTCGGGTGCTTTAGAGTGCCGAGTTTATCACTGCGCATGAAGAAATGACCACCTCCAACGTTTGGTTTATGTTTTATAAGCATTTTTAATTTTATTGCTTAAATCGCATTTTCTCGGCGAGCTGAGCACTTTTTCTGAATTGTGCCGCTCCCGTCACTCTGGTTAGGTTGGCATCGAAAAAAACGCTCTCGGGTGCTTTAGAGTGCCGAGTGCGCATGAAGAAATGACCACCTCCAACGTTTGGTTTATATTTTATAAGCATTTTTAATTTTATTGCTTAAATCGCATTTTCTCGGCGAGCTGAGCGCTTTTTCTGAATTGTGCCGCTCCCGTCACTCTGGTTAGGTTGGCATCGAAAAAAACGCTCTCGGGTGCTTTAGAGTGCCGAGTTTATTACTGCGCATTAAGAAATGACCACCTCCAACGTTTGGTTTATGTTTTATAAGCATTTTTAATTTTATTGCTTAAATCGCATTTTCTCGGCGAGCTGAGCACTTTTTCTGAATTGTGCCGCTCCCGTCACTCTGGTTAGGTTGGCATCGAAAAAAACGCTCTCGGGTGCTTTAGAGTGCCGAGTTTATTACTGCGCATTAAGAAATGACCACCTCCAACGTTTGGTTTATGTTTTATAAGCATTTTTAATTTTATTGCTTAAATCGCATTTTCTCGGCGAGCTGAGCACTTTTTCTGAATTGTGCCGCTCCCGTCACTCTGGTTAGGTTGGCATCGAAAAAAACGCTATCGGGTGCTTTAGAGTGCCGAGTTATTCACTGCGCATGAAGAAATGACCACCTCCAACGTTTGGTTTATGTTTAATAAGCATTTTTAATTTTATTGCTTAAATCGCATTTTCTCGGCGAGCTGAGCACTTTTTCTGAATTGTGCCGCTCCCGTCACTCTGGTTAGGTTGGCATCGAAAAAAACGCTCTCGGGTGCTTTAGAGTGCCGAGTTTATTACTGCGCATTAAGAAATGACCACCTCCAACGTTTGGTTTATGTTTTATAAGCATTTTTAATTTTATTGCTTAAATCGCATTTTCTCGGCGAGCTGAGCACTTTTTCTGAATTGTGCCGCTCCCGTCACTCTGGTTAGGTTGGCATCGAAAAAAAACGCTCTCCGGTGCTTTAGAGTGCCGAGTTTATCACTGCGCATGAAGAAATGACCACCTCCAACGTTTGGTTTATGTTTTATAAGCATTTTTAATTTTATTGCTTAAATCGCATTTTCTCGGCGAGCTGAGCGCTTTTTCTGAATTGTGCCGCTCCCGTCACTCTGGTTAGGTTGGCATCGAAAAAAACGCTCTCGGGTGCTTTAGAGTGCCGAGTTTATCACTGCGCATGAAGAAATGACCACCTCCAACGTTTGGTTTATGTTTTATAAGCATTTTTAATTTTATTGCTTAAATCGCATTTTCCCGGCGAGCTGAGCACTTTTTCTGAATTGTGCCGCTCCCGTCACTCTGGTTAGGTTGGCATCGAAAAAAACGCTCTCGGGTGCTTTAGAGTGCCGAGTTTATCACTGCGCATGAAGAAATGACCACCTCCAACGTTTGGTTTATGTTTTATAAGCATTTTTAATTTTATTGCTTAAATCGCATTTTCTCGGCGAGCTGAGCGCTTTTTCTGAATTGTGCCTGTCCCGTCACTCTGGTTAGGTTGGCATCGAAAAAAACGCTCTCGGGTGCTTTAGAGTTCCGAGTTATTCACTGCGCATGAAGAAATGACCACCTCCAACGTTTGGTTTATGTTTAATAAGCATTTTTAATTTTATTGCTTAAATCGCATTTTCTCGGCGAGCTGAGCGCTTTTTCTGAATTGTGCCGCTCCCGTCACTCTGGTTAGGTTGGCATCGAAAAAAACGCTCTCGGGTGCTTTAGAGTGCCGAGTTATTCACTGCGCATGAAGAAATGACAACCTCCAACGTTTGGTTTATGTTTAATAAGCATTTTTAATTTTATTGCTTAAATCGCATTTTCTCGGCGAGCTGAGCACTTTTTCTGAATTGTGCCGCTCCCGTCACTCTGGTTAGGTTGGCATCGAAAAAAACGCTCTCGGGTGCTTTAGAGTGCCGAGTTTATTACTGCGCATTAAGAAATGACCACCTCCAACGTTTGGTTTATGTTTTATAAGCATTTTTAATTTTATTGCTTAAATCGCATTTTCTCGGCGAGCTGAGCGCTTTTTCTGAATTGTGCCGCTCCCGTCACTCTGGTTAGGTTGGCATCGAAAAAAACGCTCTCGGGTGCTTTAGAGTGCCGAGTTTATTACTGCGCATTAAGAAATGACCACCTCCAACGTTTGGTTTATGTTTTATAAGCATTTTTAATTTTATTGCTTAAATCGCATTTTCTCGGCGAGCTGAGCACTTTTTCTGAATTGTGCCGCTCCCGTCACTCTGGTTAGGTTGGCATCGAAAAAAACGCTCTCGGGTGCTTTAGAGTGCCGAGTTTATCACTGCGCATGAAGAAATGACCACCTCCAACGTTTGGTTTATGTTTTATAAGCATTTTTAATTTTATTGCTTAAATCGCATTTTCTCGGCGAGCTGAGCGCTTTTTCTGAATTGTGCCGCTCCCGTCACTCTGGTTAGGTTGGCATCGAAAAAAACGCTCTCGGGTGCTTTAGAGTGCCGAGTTTATTACTGCGCATTAAGAAATGACCACCTCCAACGTTTGGTTTATGTTTTATAAGCATTTTTAATTTTATTGCTTAAATCGCATTTTCTCGGCGAGCTGAGCGCTTTTTCTGAATTGTGCCTGTCCCGTCACTCTGGTTAGGTTGGCATCGAAAAAAACGCTCTCGGCTGCTCTAGAGTGCCGAGTTTATTACTGCGCATTAAGAAATGACCACCTCCAACGTTTGGTTTATGTTTTATAAGCATTTTTAATTTTATTGCTTAAATCGCATTTTCTCGGCGAGCTGAGCACTTTTTCTGAATTGTGCCGCTCCCGTCACTCTGGTTAGGTTGGCATCGAAAAAAACGCTCTCGGGTGCTTTAGAGTGCCGAGTTATTCACTGCGCATGAAGAAATGACCACCTCCAACGTTTGGTTTATGTTTTATAAGCATTTTTAATTTTATTGCTTAAATCGCATTTTCTCGGCGAGCTGAGCACTTTGTGCCGCTCCCGTCACTCTGGTTAGGTTGGCATCGAAAAAAACGCTCTCGGGTGCTTTAGAGTGCCGAGTTTATCACTGCGCATGAAGAAATGACCACCTCCAACGTTTGGTTTATGTTTTATAAGCATTTTTAATTTTATTGCTTAAATCGCATTTTCTCGGCGAGCTGAGCGCTTTTTCTGAATTGTGCCGCTCCCGTCACTCTGGTTAGGTTGGCATCGAAAAAAACGCTCTCGGGTGCTTTAGAGTGCCGAGTTATTCACTCCGCATGAAGAAATGACCACCTCCAACGTTTGGTTTATGTTTAATAAGCATTTTTAATTTTATTGCTTAAGTCGCATTTTCTCGGCGAGCTGAGCGCTTTTTCTGAATTGTGCCGCTCCCGTCACTCTGGTTAGGTTGGCATCGAAAAAAACGCTCTCGGGTGCTTTAGAGTGCCGAGTTATTCACTGCGCATGAAGAAATGACCACCTCCACCGTTTGGTTTATGTTTAATAAGCATTTTTAATTTTATTGCTTAAATCGCATTTTCTCGGCGAGCTGAGCTTTTTTTCTGAATTGTGCCGCTCCCGTCACTCTGGTTAGGTTGGCATCGAAAAAAACGCTCTCGGGTGCTTTAGAGTGCCGAGTTTATTACTGCGCATTAAGAAATGACCACCTCCAACGTTTGGTTATGTTTTATAAGCATTTTTAATTTTATTGCTTAAATCGCATTTTCTCGGCGAGCTGAGCACTTTTTCTGAATTGTGCCGCTCCCGTCACTCTGGTTAGGTTGGCATCGAAAAAAACGCTCTCGGGTGCTTTAGAGTGCCGAGTTTATTACTGCGCATTAAGAAATGACCACCTCCAACGTTTGGTTTATGTTTTATAAGCATTTTTAATTTTATTGCTTAAATCGCATTTTCTCGGCGAGCTGAGCGCTTTTTCTGAATTGTGCCGCTCCCGTCACTCTGGTTAGGTTGGCATCGAAAAAAACGCTCTCGGGTGCTTTAGAGTGCCGAGTTATTCACTGCGCATGAAGAAATGGCCACCTCCAACGTTTGGTTTATGTTTAATAAGCATTTTTAATTTTATTGCTTAAATCGCATTTTCTCGGCGAGCTGAGCACTTTTTCTGAATTGTGCCGCTCCCGTCACTCTGGTTAGGTTGGCATCGAAAAAAACGCTCTCGGGTGCTTTAGAGTGCCGAGTTTATTACTGCGCATTAAGAAATGACCACCTCCAACGTTTGGTTTATGTTTTATAAGCATTTTTAATTTTATTGCTTAAATCGCATTTTCTCGGCGAGCTGAGCGCTTTTTCTGAATTGTGCCGCTCCCGTCACTCTGGTTAGGTTGGCATCGAAAAAAACGCTCTCGGGTGCTTTAGAGTGCCGAGTTATTCACTGCGCATGAAGAAATGACCACCTCCAACGTTTGGTTTATGTTTAATAAGCATTTTTAATTTTATTGCTTAAATCGCATTTTCTCGGCGAGCTGAGCACTTTTTCTGAATTGTGCCGCTCCCGTCACTCTGGTTAGGTTGGCATCGAAAAAAACGCTCTCGGGTGCTTTAGAGTGCCGAGTTTATTACTGCGCATTAAGAAATGACCACCTCCAACGTTTGGTTTATGTTTTATAAGCATTTTTAATTTTATTGCTTAAATCGCATTTTCTCGGCGAGCTGAGCACTTTTTCTGAATTGTGCCGCTCCCGTCACTCTGGTTAGGTTGGCATCGAAAAAAACGCTCACGGGTGCTTTAGAGTGCCGAGTTTATTACTGCGCATTAAGAAATGACCACCTCCAACGTTTGGTTTATGTTTTATAAGCATTTTTAATTTTATTGCTTAAATCGCATTTTCTCGGCGAGCTGAGCACTTTTTCTGAATTGTGCCGCTCCCGTCACTCTGGTTAGGTTGGCATCGAAAAAAACGCTCTCGGGTGCTTTAGAGTGCCGAGTTTATTACTGCGCATTAAGAAATGACCACCTCCAACGTTTGGTTTATGTTTTATAAGCATTTTTAATTTTATTGCTTAAATCGCATTTTCTCGGCGAGCTGAGCACTTTTTCTGAATTGTGCCGCTCCCGTCACTCTGGTTAGGTTGGCATCGAAAAAAACGCTATCGGGTGCTTTAGAGTGCCGAGTTATTCACTGCGCATGAAGAAATGACCACCTCCAACGTTTGGTTTATGTTTAATAAGCATTTTTAATTTTATTGCTTAAATCGCATTTTCTCGGCGAGCTGAGCACTTTTTCTGAATTGTGCCGCTCCCGTCACTCTGGTTAGGTTGGCATCGAAAAAAACGCTCTCGGGTGCTTTAGAGTGCCGAGTTTATTACTGCGCATTAAGAAATGACCACCTCCAACGTTTGGTTTATGTTTTATAAGCATTTTTAATTTTATTGCTTAAATCGCATTTTCTCGGCGAGCTGAGCACTTTTTCTGAATTGTGCCGCTCCCGTCACTCTGGTTAGGTTGGCATCGAAAAAAACGCTCTCGGGTGCTTTAGAGTGCCGAGTTTATTACTGCGCATTAAGAAATGACCACCTCCAACGTTTGGTTTATGTTTTATAAGCATTTTTAATTTTATTGCTTAAATCGCATTTTCTCGGCGAGCTGAGCACTTTTTCTGAATTGTGCCGCTCCCGTCACTTGGCATCGAAAAAAACGCTCTCGGGTGCTTTAGAGTGCCGAGTTATTCACTGCGCATGAAGAAATGACCACCTCCAACGTTTGGTTTATGTTTTATAAGCATTTTTAATTTTATTGCTTAAATCGCATTTTCTCGGCGAGCTGAGCGCTTTTTCTGAATTGTGCCGCTCCCGTCACTCTGGTTAGGTTGGCATCGAAAAAAACGCTCTCGGGTGCTTTAGAGTGCCGAGTTTATTACTGCGCATTAAGAAATGACCACCTCCAACGTTTGGTTTATGTTTTATAAGCATTTTTAATTTTATTGCCTAAATCGCATTTTCTCGGCGAGCTGAGCACTTTTTCTGAATTGTGCCGCTCCCGTCACTCTGGTTAGGTTGGCATCGAAAAAAACGCCCTCGGGTGCTTTAGAGTGCCGAGTTTATTACTGCGCATTAAGAAATGACCACCTCCAACGTTTGGTTTATGTTTTATAAGCATTTTTAATTTTATTGCTTAAATCGCATTTTCTCGGCGAGCTGAGCACTTTTTCTGAATTGTGCCGCTCCCGTCACTCTGGTTAGGTTGGCATCGAAAAAAACGCTCTCGGGTGCTTTAGAGTGCCGAGTTATTCACTGCGCACGAAGAAATGACCACCTCCAACGTTTGGTTTATGTTTTATAAGCATTTTTAATTTTATTGCTTAAATCGCATTTTCTCGGCGAGCTGAGCGCTTTTTCTGAATTGTGCCGCTCCCGTCACTCTGGTTAGGTTGGCATCGAAAAAAACGCTCTCGGGTGCTTTAGAGTGCCGAGTTTATTACTGCGCATTAGAAATGACCACCTCCAACGTTTGGTTTATGTTTTATAAGCATTTTTAATTTTATTGCTTAAATCGCATTTTCTCGGCGAGCTGAGCACTTTTTCTGAATTGTGCCGCTCCCGTCACTCTGGTTAGGTTGGCATCGAAAAAAACGCTCTCGGGTGCTTTAGAGTGCCGAGTTTATTACTGCGCATTAAGAAATGACCACCTCCAACGTTTGGTTTATGTTTTATAAGCATTTTTAATTTTATTGCTTAAATCGCATTTTCTCGGCGAGCTGAGCACTTTTTCTGAATTGTGCCGCTCCCGTCACTCTGGTTAGGTTGGCATCGAAAAAAACGCTATCGGGTGCTTTAGAGTGCCGAGTTATTCACTGCGCATGAAGAAATGACCACCTCCAACGTTTGGTTTATGTTTCATAAGCATTTTTAATTTTATTGCTTAAATCGCATTTTCTCGGCGAGCTGAGCACTTTTTCTGAATTGTGCCGCTCCCGTCACTCTGGTTAGGTTGGCATCGAAAAAAACGCTCTCGGGTGCTTTAGAGTGCCGAGTTTATTACTGCGCATTAAGAAATGACCACCTCCAACGTTTGGTTTATGTTTTATAAGCATTTTTAATTTCATTGCTTAAATCGCATTTTCTCGGCGAGCTGAGCGCTTTTTCTGAATTGTGCCGCTCCCGTCACTCTGGTTAGGTTGGCATCGAAAAAAACGCTCTCGGGTGCTTTAGAGTGCCGAGTTTATCACTGCGCATGAAGAAATGACCACCTCCAACGTTTGGTTTATGTTTAATAAGCATTTTTAATTTTATTGCTTAAATCGCATTTTCTCGGCGAGCTGAGCACTTTTTCTGAATTGTGCCGCTCCCGTCACTCTGGTTAGGTTGGCATCGAAAAAAACGCTCTCGGGTGCTTTAGAGTGCCGACTTTATCACTGCGCATGAAGAAATGACCACCTCCAACGTTTGGTTTATGTTTTATAAGCATTTTTAATTTTATTGCTTAAATCGCATTTTCTCGGCGAGCTGAGCACTTTTTCTGAATTGTGCCGCTCCCGTCACTCTGGTTAGGTTGGCATCGAAAAAAACGCTCACGGGTGCTTTAGAGTGCCGAGTTTATTACTGCGCATTAAGAAATGACCACCTCCAACGTTTGGTTTATGTTTTATAAGCATTTTTAATTTTATTGCTTAAATCGCATTTTCTCGGCGAGCTGAGCACTTTTTCTGAATTGTGCCGCTCCCGTCACTCTGGTTAGGTTGGCATCGAAAAAAACGCTCTCGGGTGCTTTAGAGTGCCGAGTTATTCACTGCGCATGAAGAAATGACCACCTCCAACGTTTGGTTTATGTTTTATAAGCATTTTTAATTTTATTGCTTAAATCGCATTTTCTCGGCGAGCTGAGCGCTTTTTCTGAATTGTGCCGCTCCCGTAACTCTGGTTAGGTTGGCATCGAAAAAAATGCTCTCGGGTGCTTTAGAGTGCCGAGTTTATTACTGCGCATTAAGAAATGACCACCTCCAACGTTTGGTTTATGTTTAATAAGCATTTTTAATTTTATTGCTTAAATCGCATTTTCTCGGCGAGCTGAGCACTTTTTCTGAATGTGCCAATCCCGTCACTCTGGTTAGGTTGGCATCGAAAAAAACGCTCTCGGGTGCTTTAGAGTGCCGAGTTTATTACTGCGCATTAAGAAATGACCACCTCCAACGTTTGGTTTATGTTTTATAAGCATTTTTAATTTTATTGCTTAAATCGCATTTTCTCGGCGAGCTGAGCACTTTTTCTGAATTGTGCCGCTCCCGTCACTCTGGTTAGGTTGGCATCGAAAAAAACGCTCTCGGGTGCTTTAGAGTGCCGAGTTTATTACTGCGCATTAAGAAATGACCACCTCCAACGTTTGGTTTATGTTTTATAAGCATTTTTAATTTTATTGCTTAAATCGCATTTTCTCGGCGAGCTGAGCACTTTTTCTGAATTGTGCCGCTCCCGTCACTTGGCATCGAAAAAAACGCTCTCGGGTGCTTTAGAGTGCCGAGTTTATCACTGCGCATGAAGAAATGACCACCTCCAACGTTTGGTTTATGTTTAATAAGCATTTTTAATTTTATTGCTTAAATCGCATTTTCTCGGCGAGCTGAGCACTTTTTCTGAATTGTGCCGCTCCCGTCACTCTGGTTAGGTTGGCATCGAAAAAAACGCTCTCGGGTGCTTTAGAGTGCCGACTTTATCACTGCGCATGAAGAAATGACCACCTCCAACGTTTGGTTTATGTTTTATAAGCATTTTTAATTTTATTGCTTAAATCGCATTTTCTCGGCGAGCTGAGCACTTTTTCTGAATTGTGCCGCTCCCGTCACTCTGGTTAGGTTGGCATCGAAAAAAACGCTCACGGGTGCTTTAGAGTGCCGAGTTTATTACTGCGCATTAAGAAATGACCACCTCCAACGTTTGGTTTATGTTTTATAAGCATTTTTAATTTTATTGCTTAAATCGCATTTTCTCGGCGAGCTGAGCACTTTTTCTGAATTGTGCCGCTCCCGTCACTCTGGTTAGGTTGGCATCGAAAAAAACGCTCTCGGGTGCTTTAGAGTGCCGAGTTTATTACTGCGCATTAAGAAATGACCACCTCCAACGTTTGGTTTATGTTTTATAAGCATTTTTAATTTTATTGCTTAAATCGCATTTTCTCGGCGAGCTGAGCACTTTTTCTGAATTGTGCCGCTCCCGTCACTCTGGTTAGGTTGGCATCGAAAAAAACGCTATCGGGTGCTTTAGAGTGCCGAGTTATTCACTGCGCATGAAGAAATGACCACCTCCAACGTTTGGTTTATGTTTAATAAGCATTTTTAATTTTATTGCTTAAATCGCATTTTCTCGGCGAGCTGAGCACTTTTTCTGAATTGTGCCGCTCCCGTCACTCTGGTTAGGTTGGCATCGAAAAAAACGCTCTCGGGTGCTTTAGAGTGCCGAGTTTATTACTGCGCATTAAGAAATGACCACCTCCAACGTTTGGTTTATGTTTTATAAGCATTTTTAATTTTATTGCTTAAATCGCATTTTCTCGGCGAGCTGAGCACTTTTTCTGAATTGTGCCGCTCCCGTCACTCTGGTTAGGTTGGCATCGAAAAAAACGCTCTCGGGTGCTTTAGAGTGCCGAGTTTATTACTGCGCATTAAGAAATGACCACCTCCAACGTTTGGTTTATGTTTTATAAGCATTTTTAATTTTATTGCTTAAATCGCATTTTCTCGGCGAGCTGAGCACTTTTTCTGAATTGTGCCGCTCCCGTCACTTGGCATCGAAAAAAACGCTCTCGGGTGCTTTAGAGTGCCGAGTTATTCACTGCGCATGAAGAAATGACCACCTCCAACGTTTGGTTTATGTTTTATAAGCATTTTTAATTTTATTGCTTAAATCGCATTTTCTCGGCGAGCTGAGCGCTTTTTCTGAATTGTGCCGCTCCCGTCACTCTGGTTAGGTTGGCATCGAAAAAAACGCTCTCGGGTGCTTTAGAGTGCCGAGTTTATTACTGCGCATTAAGAAATGACCACCTCCAACGTTTGGTTTATGTTTTATAAGCATTTTTAATTTTATTGCCTAAATCGCATTTTCTCGGCGAGCTGAGCACTTTTTCTGAATTGTGCCGCTCCCGTCACTCTGGTTAGGTTGGCATCGAAAAAAACGCCCTCGGGTGCTTTAGAGTGCCGAGTTTATTACTGCGCATTAAGAAATGACCACCTCCAACGTTTGGTTTATGTTTTATAAGCATTTTTAATTTTATTGCTTAAATCGCATTTTCTCGGCGAGCTGAGCACTTTTTCTGAATTGTGCCGCTCCCGTCACTCTGGTTAGGTTGGCATCGAAAAAAACGCTCTCGGGTGCTTTAGAGTGCCGAGTTATTCACTGCGCACGAAGAAATGACCACCTCCAACGTTTGGTTTATGTTTTATAAGCATTTTTAATTTTATTGCTTAAATCGCATTTTCTCGGCGAGCTGAGCGCTTTTTCTGAATTGTGCCGCTCCCGTCACTCTGGTTAGGTTGGCATCGAAAAAAACGCTCTCGGGTGCTTTAGAGTGCCGAGTTTATTACTGCGCATTAGAAATGACCACCTCCAACGTTTGGTTTATGTTTTATAAGCATTTTTAATTTTATTGCTTAAATCGCATTTTCTCGGCGAGCTGAGCACTTTTTCTGAATTGTGCCGCTCCCGTCACTCTGGTTAGGTTGGCATCGAAAAAAACGCTCTCGGGTGCTTTAGAGTGCCGAGTTTATTACTGCGCATTAAGAAATGACCACCTCCAACGTTTGGTTTATGTTTTATAAGCATTTTTAATTTTATTGCTTAAATCGCATTTTCTCGGCGAGCTGAGCACTTTTTCTGAATTGTGCCGCTCCCGTCACTCTGGTTAGGTTGGCATCGAAAAAAACGCTATCGGGTGCTTTAGAGTGCCGAGTTATTCACTGCGCATGAAGAAATGACCACCTCCAACGTTTGGTTTATGTTTCATAAGCATTTTTAATTTTATTGCTTAAATCGCATTTTCTCGGCGAGCTGAGCACTTTTTCTGAATTGTGCCGCTCCCGTCACTCTGGTTAGGTTGGCATCGAAAAAAACGCTCTCGGGTGCTTTAGAGTGCCGAGTTTATTACTGCGCATTAAGAAATGACCACCTCCAACGTTTGGTTTATGTTTTATAAGCATTTTTAATTTCATTGCTTAAATCGCATTTTCTCGGCGAGCTGAGCGCTTTTTCTGAATTGTGCCGCTCCCGTCACTCTGGTTAGGTTGGCATCGAAAAAAACGCTCTCGGGTGCTTTAGAGTGCCGAGTTATTCACTGCGCATGAAGAAATGACCACCTCCAACGTTTGGTTTATGTTTAATAAGCATTTTTAATTTTATTGCTTAAATCGCATTTTCTCGGCGAGCTGAGCACTTTTTCTGAATTGTGCCGCTCCCGTCACTCTGGTTAGGTTGGCATCGAAAAAAACGCTCTCGGGTGCTTTAGAGTGCCGAGTTTATTACTGCGCATTAAGAAATGACCACCTCCAACGTTTGGTTTATGTTTTATAAGCATTTTTAATTTTATTGCTTAAATCGCATTTTCTCGGCGAGCTGAGCGCTTTTTCTGAATTGTGCCGCTCCCGTCACTCTGGTTAGGTTGGCATCGAAAAAAACGCTCTCGGGTGCTTTAGAGTGCCGAGTTATTCACTGCGCATGAAGAAATGACCACCTCCAACGTTTGGTTTATGTTTAATAAGCATTTTTAATTTTATTGCTTAAATCGCATTTTCTCGGCGAGCTGAGCACTTTTTCTGAATTGTGCCGCTCCCGTCACTCTGGTTAGGTTGGCATCGAAAAAAACGCTCTCGGGTGCTTTAGAGTGCCGAGTTTATTACTGCGCATTAAGAAATGACCACCTCCAACGTTTGGTTTATGTTTTATAAGCATTTTTAATTTTATTGCTTAAATCGCATTTTCTCGGCGAGCTGAGCACTTTTTCTGAATTGTGCCGCTCCCGTCACTCTGGTTAGGTTGGCATCGAAAAAAACGCTCTCGGGTGCTTTAGAGTGCCGAGTTTATCACTGCGCATGAAGAAATGACCACCTCCAACGTTTGGTTTATGTTTAATAAGCATTTTTAATTTTATTGCTTAAATCGCATTTTCTCGGCGAGCTGAGCACTTTTTCTGAATTGTGCCGCTCCCGTCACTCTGGTTAGGTTGGCATCGAAAAAAACGCTCTCGGGTGCTTTAGAGTGCCGACTTTATCACTGCGCATGAAGAAATGACCACCTCCAACGTTTGGTTTATGTTTTATAAGCATTTTTAATTTTATTGCTTAAATCGCATTTTCTCGGCGAGCTGAGCACTTTTTCTGAATTGTGCCGCTCCCGTCACTCTGGTTAGGTTGGCATCGAAAAAAACGCTCACGGGTGCTTTAGAGTGCCGAGTTTATTACTGCGCATTAAGAAATGACCACCTCCAACGTTTGGTTTATGTTTTATAAGCATTTTTAATTTTATTGCTTAAATCGCATGTTCTCGGCGAGCTGAGCACTTTTTCTGAATTGTGCCGCTCCCGTCACTCTGGTTAGGTTGGCATCGAAAAAAACGCTCTCGGGTGCTTTAGAGTGCCGAGTTATTCACTGCGCATGAAGAAATGACCACCTCCAACGTTTGGTTTATGTTTTATAAGCATTTTTAATTTTATTGCTTAAATCGCATTTTCTCGGCGAGCTGAGCGCTTTTTCTGAATTGTGCCGCTCCCGTAACTCTGGTTAGGTTGGCATCGAAAAAAATGCTCTCGGGTGCTTTAGAGTGCCGAGTTTATTACTGCGCATTAAGAAATGACCACCTCCAACGTTTGGTTTATGTTTAATAAGCATTTTTAATTTTATTGCTCAAATCGCATTTTCTCGGCGAGCTGAGCACTTTTTCTGAATGTGCCGCTCCCGTCACTCTGGTTAGGTTGGCATCGAAAAAAACGCTCTCGGGTGCTTTAGAGTGCCGAGTTTATTACTGCGCATTAAGAAATGACCACCTCCAACGTTTGGTTTATGTTTTATAAGCATTTTTAATTTTATTGCTTAAATCGCATTTTCTCGGCGAGCTGAGCACTTTTTCTGAATTGTGCCGCTCCCGTCACTCTGGTTAGGTTGGCATCGAAAAAAACGCTCTCGGGTGCTTTAGAGTGCCGAGTTTATTACTGCGCATTAAGAAATGACCACCTCCAACGTTTGGTTTATGTTTTATAAGCATTTTTAATTTTATTGCTTAAATCGCATTTTCTCGGCGAGCTGAGCACTTTTTCTGAATTGTGCCGCTCCCGTCACTTGGCATCGAAAAAAACGCTCTCGGGTGCTTTAGAGTGCCGAGTTATTCACTGCGCATGAAGAAATGACCACCTCCAACGTTTGGTTTATGTTTTATAAGCATTTTTAATTTTATTGCTTAAATCGCATTTTCTCGGCGAGCTGAGCGCTTTTTCTGAATTGTGCCGCTCCCGTCACTCTGGTTAGGTTGGCATCGAAAAAAACGCTCTCGGGTGCTTTAGAGTGCCGAGTTTATTACTGCGCATTAAGAAATGACCACCTCCAACGTTTGGTTTATGTTTTATAAGCATTTTTAATTTTATTGCCTAAATCGCATTTTCTCGGCGAGCTGAGCACTTTTTCTGAATTGTGCCGCTCCCGTCACTCTGGTTAGGTTGGCATCGAAAAAAACGCTCTCGGGTGCTTTAGAGTGCCGAGTTTATTACTGCGCATTAAGAAATGACCACCTCCAACGTTTGGTTTATGTTTTATAAGCATTTTTAATTTTATTGCTTAAATCGCATTTTCTCGGCGAGCTGAGCACTTTTTCTGAATTGTGCCGCTCCCGTCACTCTGGTTAGGTTGGCATCGAAAAAAACGCTATCGGGTGCTTTAGAGTGCCGAGTTATTCACTGCGCACGAAGAAATGACCACCTCCAACGTTTGGTTTATGTTTTATAAGCATTTTTAATTTTATTGCTTAAATCGCATTTTCTCGGCGAGCTGAGCGCTTTTTCTGAATTGTGCCGCTCCCGTCACTCTGGTTAGGTTGGCATCGAAAAAAACGCTCTCGGGTGCTTTAGAGTGCCGAGTTTATTACTGCGCATTAAGAAATGACCACCTCCAACGTTTGGTTTATGTTTTATAAGCATTTTTAATTTTATTGCTTAAATCGCATTTTCTCGGCGAGCTGAGCACTTTTTCTGAATTGTGCCGCTCCCGTCACTCTGGTTAGGTTGGCATCGAAAAAAACGCTCTCGGGTGCTTTAGAGTGCCGAGTTTATTACTGCGCATTAAGAAATGACCACCTCCAACGTTTGGTTTATGTTTTATAAGCATTTTTAATTTTATTGCTTAAATCGCATTTTCTCGGCGAGCTGAGCACTTTTTCTGAATTGTGCCGCTCCCGTCACTCTGGTTAGGTTGGCATCGAAAAAAACGCTATCGGGTGCTTTAGAGTGCCGAGTTATTCACTGCGCATGAAGAAATGACCACCTCCAACGTTTGGTTTATGTTTAATAAGCATTTTTAATTTTATTGCTTAAATCGCATTTTCTCGGCGAGCTGAGCACTTTTTCTGAATTGTGCCGCTCCCGTCACTCTGGTTAGGTTGGCATCGAAAAAAACGCTCTCGGGTGCTTTAGAGTGCCGAGTTTATTACTGCGCATTAAGAAATGACCACCTCCAACGTTTGGTTTATGTTTTATAAGCATTTTTAATTTTATTGCTTAAATCGCATTTTCTCGGCGAGCTGAGCACTTTTTCTGAATTGTGCCGCTCCCGTCACTCTGGTTAGGTTGGCATCGAAAAAAACGCTCTCGGGTGCTTTAGAGTGCCGAGTTTATTACTGCGCATTAAGAAATGACCACCTCCAACGTTTGGTTTATGTTTTATAAGCATTTTTAATTTCATTGCTTAAATCGCATTTTCTCGGCGAGCTGAGCGCTTTTTCTGAATTGTGCCGCTCCCGTCACTCTGGTTAGGTTGGCATCGAAAAAAACGCTCTCGGGTGCTTTAGAGTGCCGAGTTATTCACTGCGCATGAAGAAATGACCACCTCCAACGTTTGGTTTATGTTTAATAAGCATTTTTAATTTTATTGCTTAAATCGCATTTTCTCGGCGAGCTGAGCACTTTTTCTGAATTGTGCCGCTCCCGTCACTCTGGTTAGGTTGGCATCGAAAAAAACGCTCTCGGGTGCTTTAGAGTGCCGAGTTTATTACTGCGCATTAAGAAATGACCACCTCCAACGTTTGGTTTATGTTTTATAAGCATTTTTAATTTTATTGCTTAAATCGCATTTTCTCGGCGAGCTGAGCGCTTTTTCTGAATTGTGCCGCTCCCGTCACTCTGGGTAGGTTGGCATCGAAAAAAACGCTCTCGGGTGCTTTAGAGTGCCGAGTTATTCACTGCGCATGAAGAAATGACCACCTCCAACGTTTGGTTTATGTTTAATAAGCATTTTTAATTTTATTGCTTAAATCGCATTTTCTCGGCGAGCTGAGCACTTTTTCTGAATTGTGCCGCTCCCGTCACTCTGGTTAGGTTGGCATCGAAAAAAACGCTCTCGGGTGCTTTAGAGTGCCGAGTTTATTACTGCGCATTAAGAAATGACCACCTCCAACGTTTGGTTTATGTTTTATAAGCATTTTTAATTTTATTGCTTAAATCGCATTTTCTCGGCGAGCTGAGCACTTTTTCTGAATTGTGCCGCTCCCGTCACTCTGGTTAGGTTGGCATCGAAAAAAACGCTCTCGGGTGCTTTAGAGTTCCGAGTTTATCACTGCGCATGAAGAAATGACCACCTCCAACGTTTGGTTTATGTTTAATAAGCATTTTTAATTTTATTGCTTAAATCGCATTTTCTCGGCGAGCTGAGCACTTTTTCTGAATTGTGCCGCTCCCGTCACTCTGGTTAGGTTGGCATCGAAAAAAACGCTCTCGGGTGCTTTAGAGTGCCGACTTTATCACTGCGCATGAAGAAATGACCACCTCCAACGTTTGGTTTATGTTTTATAAGCATTTTTAATTTTATTGCTTAAATCGCATTTTCTCGGCGAGCTGAGCACTTTTTCTGAATTGTGCCGCTCCCGTCACTCTGGTTAGGTTGGCATCGAAAAAAACGCTCACGGGTGCTTTAGAGTGCCGAGTTTATTACTGCGCATTAAGAAATGACCACCTCCAACGTTTGGTTTATGTTTTATAAGCATTTTTAATTTTATTGCTTAAATCGCATTTTCTCGGCGAGCTGAGCACTTTTTCTGAATTGTGACGCTCCCGTCACTCTGGTTAGGTTGGCATCGAAAAAAACGCTCTCGGGTGCTTTAGAGTGCCGAGTTATTCACTGCGCATGAAGAAATGACCACCTCCAACGTTTGGTTTATGTTTTATAAGCATTTTTAATTTTATTGCTTAAATCGCATTTTCTCGGCGAGCTGAGCGCTTTTTCTGAATTGTGCCGCTCCCGTAACTCTGGTTAGGTTGGCATCGAAAAAAATGCTCTCGGGTGCTTTAGAGTGCCGAGTTTATTACTGCGCATTAAGAAATGACCACCTCCAACGTTTGGTTTATGTTTAATAAGCATTTTTAATTTTATTGCTTAAATCGCATTTTCTCGGCGAGCTGAGCACTTTTTCTGAATTGTGCCGCTCCCGTCACTCTGGTTAGGTTGGCATCGAAAAAAACGCTCTCGGGTGCTTTAGAGTGCCGAGTTTATTACTGCGCATTAAGAAATGACCACCTCCAACGTTTGGTTTATGTTTTATAAGCATTTTTAATTTTATTGCTTAAATCGCATTTTCTCGGCGAGCTGAGCACTTTTTCTGAATTGTGCCGCTCCCGTCACTCTGGTTAGGTTGGCATCGAAAAAAACGCTCTCGGGTGCTTTAGAGTGCCGAGTTTATTACTGCGCATGAAGAAATGACCACCTCCAATGTTTGGTTTATGTTTAATAAGCATTTTTAATTGTATTGCTTAAATCGCATTTTCTCGGCGAGCTGAGCGCTTTTTCTGAATTGTGCCGCTCCCGTCACTCTGGTTAGGTTGGCATCGAAAAAAACGCTCTCGGGTGCTTTAGAGTGCCGAGTTATTCACTGCGCATGAAGAAATGACCACCTCCAACGTTTGGTTTATGTTTTATAAGCATTTTTAATTTTATTGCTTAAATCGCATTTTCTCGGCGAGCTGAGCGCTTTTTCTGAATTGTGCCGTCCCGTCACTCTGGTTAGGTTGGCATCGAAAAAAACGCTCACGGGTGCTTTAGAGTGCCGAGTTTATTACTGCGCATTAAGAAATGACCACCTCCAACGTTTGGTTTATGTTTTATAAGCATTTTTAATTTTATTGCTTAAATCGCATTTTCTCGGCGAGCTGAGCACTTTTTCTGAATTGTGCCGCTCCCGTCACTCTGGTTAGGTTGGCATCGAAAAAAACGCTCTCGGGTGCTTTAGAGTGCCGAGTTTATCACTGCGCATGAAGAAATGACCACCTCCAACGTTTGGTTTATGTTTAATAAGCATTTTTAATTTTATTGCTTAAATCGCATTTTCTCGGCGAGCTGAGCACTTTTTCTGAATTGTGCCGCTCCCGTCACTCTGGTTAGGTTGGCATCGAAAAAAACGCTCTCGGGTGCTTTAGAGTGCCGACTTTATCACTGCGCATGAAGAAATGACCACCTCCAACGTTTGGTTTATGTTTTATAAGCATTTTTAATTTTATTGCTTAAATCGCATTTTCTCGGCGAGCTGAGCACTTTTTCTGAATTGTGCCGCTCCCGTCACTCTGGTTAGGTTGGCATCGAAAAAAACGCTCACGGGTGCTTTAGAGTGCCGAGTTTATTACTGCGCATTAAGAAATGACCACCTCCAACGTTTGGTTTATGTTTTATAAGCATTTTTAATTTTATTGCTTAAATCGCATTTTCTCGGCGAGCTGAGCACTTTTTCTGAATTGTGCCGCTCCCGTCACTCTGGTTAGGTTGGCATCGAAAAAAACGCTCTCGGGTGCTTTAGAGTGCCGAGTTATTCACTGCGCATGAAGAAATGACCACCTCCAACGTTTGGTTTATGTTTTATAAGCATTTTTAATTTTATTGCTTAAATCGCATTTTCTCGGCGAGCTGAGCGCTTTTTCTGAATTGTGCCGCTCCCGTAACTCTGGTTAGGTTGGCATCGAAAAAAATGCTCTCGGGTGCTTTAGAGTGCCGAGTTTATTACTGCGCATTAAGAAATGACCACCTCCAACGTTTGGTTTATGTTTAATAAGCATTTTTAATTTTATTGCTTAAATCGCATTTTCTCGGCGAGCTGAGCACTTTTTCTGAATTGTGCCGCTCCCGTCACTCTGGTTAGGTTGGCATCGAAAAAAACGCTCTCGGGTGCTTTAGAGTGCCGAGTTTATTACTGCGCATTAAGAAATGACCACCTCCAACGTTTGGTTTATGTTTTATAAGCATTTTTAATTTTATTGCTTAAATCGCATTTTCTCGGCGAGCTGAGCACTTTTTCTGAATTGTGCCGCTCCCGTCACTCTGGTTAGGTTGGCATCGAAAAAAACGCTCTCGGGTGCTTTAGAGTGCCGAGTTTATTACTGCGCATTAAGAAATGACCACCTCCAACGTTTGGTTTATGTTTTATAAGCATTTTTAATTTTATTGCTTAAATCGCATTTTCTCGGCGAGCTGAGCACTTTTTCTGAATTGTGCCGCTCCCGTCACTCTGGTTAGGTTGGCATCGAAAAAAACGCTCTCGGGTGCTTTAGAGTGCCGAGTTTATTACTGCGCATGAAGAAATGACCACCTCCAATGTTTGGTTTATGTTTAATAAGCATTTTTAATTGTATTGCTTAAATCGCATTTTCTCGGCGAGCTGAGCGCTTTTTCTGAATTGTGCCGCTCCCGTCACTCTGGTTAGGTTGGCATCGAAAAAAACGCTCTCGGGTGCTTTAGAGTGCCGAGTTTATTACTGCGCATTAAGAAATGACCACCTCCAACGTTTGGTTTATGTTTTATAAGCATTTTTAATTTTATTGCTTAAATCGCATTTTCTCGGCGAGCTGAGCGCTTTTTCTGAATTGTGCCGCTCCCGTCACTCTGGTTAGGTTGGCATCGAAAAAAACGCTCTCGGGTGCTTTAGAGTGCCGAGTTTATTACTGCGCATTAAGAAATGACCACCTCCAACGTTTGGTTTATGTTTTATAAGCATTTTTAATTTTATTGCTTAAATCGCATTTTCTCGGCGAGCTGAGCACTTTTTCTGAATTGTGCCGCTCCCGTCACTTGGCATCGAAAAAAACGCTCTCGGGTGCTTTAGAGTGCCGAGTTATTCACTGCGCATGAAGAAATGACCACCTCCAACGTTTGGTTTATGTTTTATAAGCATTTTTAATTTTATTGGTTAAATCGCATTTTCTCGGCGAGCTGAGCGCTTTTTCTGAATTGTGCCGCTCCCGTCACTCTGGTTAGGTTGGCATCGAAAAAAACGCTCTCGGGTGCTTTAGAGTGCCGAGTTTATTACTGCGCATTAAGAAATGACCACCTCCAACGTTTGGTTTATGTTTTATAAGCATTTTTAATTTTATTGCCTAAATCGCATTTTCTCGGCGAGCTGAGCACTTTTTCTGAATTGTGCCGCTCCCGTCACTCTGGTTAGGTTGGCATCGAAAAAAACGCTATCGGGTGCTTTAGAGTGCCGAGTTATTCACTGCGCACGAAGAAATGACCACCTCCAACGTTTGGTTTATGTTTTATAAGCATTTTTAATTTTATTGCTTAAATCGCATTTTCTCGGCGAGCTGAGCGCTTTTTCTGAATTGTGCCGCTCCCGTCACTCTGGTTAGGTTGGCATCGAAAAAAACGCTCTCAGGTGCTTTAGAGTGCCGAGTTTATTACTGCGCATTAAGAAATGACCACCTCCAACGTTTGGTTTATGTTTTATAAGCATTTTTAATTTTATTGCTTAAATCGCATTTTCTCGGCGAGCTGAGCACTTTTTCTGAATTGTGCCGCTCCCGTCACTCTGGTTAGGTTGGCATCGAAAAAAACGCTCTCGGGTGCTTTAGAGTGCCGAGTTTATTACTGCGCATTAAGAAATGACCACCTCCAACGTTTGGTTTATGTTTTATAAGCATTTTTAATTTTATTGCTTAAATCGCATTTTCTCGGCGAGCTGAGCACTTTTTCTGAATTGTGCCGCTCCCGTCACTTGGCATCGAAAAAAACGCTCTCGGGTGCTTTAGAGTGCCGAGTTATTCACTGCGCATGAAGAAATGACCACCTCCAACGTTTGGTTTATGTTTTATAAGCATTTTTAATTTTATTGGTTAAATCGCATTTTCTCGGCGAGCTGAGCGCTTTTTCTGAATTGTGCCGCTCCCGTCACTCTGGTTAGGTTGGCATCGAAAAAAACGCTCTCGGGTGCTTTAGAGTGCCGAGTTTATTACTGCGCATTAAGAAATGACCACCTCCAACGTTTGGTTTATGTTTTATAAGCATTTTTAATTTTATTGCCTAAATCGCATTTTCTCGGCGAGCTGAGCACTTTTTCTGAATTGTGCCGCTCCCGTCACTCTGGTTAGGTTGGCATCGAAAAAAACGCTATCGGGTGCTTTAGAGTGCCGAGTTATTCACTGCGCACGAAGAAATGACCACCTCCAACGTTTGGTTTATGTTTTATAAGCATTTTTAATTTTATTGCTTAAATCGCATTTTCTCGGCGAGCTGAGCGCTTTTTCTGAATTGTGCCGCTCCCGTCACTCTGGTTAGGTTGGCATCGAAAAAAACGCTCTCGGGTGCTTTAGAGTGCCGAGTTTATTACTGCGCATTAAGAAATGACCACCTCCAACGTTTGGTTTATGTTTTATAAGCATTTTTAATTTTATTGCTTAAATCGCATTTTCTCGGCGAGCTGAGCACTTTTTCTGAATTGTGCCGCTCCCGTCACTCTGGTTAGGTTGGCATCGAAAAAAACGCTCTCGGGTGCTTTAGAGTGCCGAGTTTATTACTGCGCATTAAGAAATGACCACCTCCAACGTTTGGTTTATGTTTTATAAGCATTTTTAATTTTATTGCTTAAATCGCATTTTCTCGGCGAGCTGAGCACTTTTTCTGAATTGTGCCGCTCCCGTCACTCTGGTTAGGTTGGCATCGAAAAAAACGCTATCGGGTGCTTTAGAGTGCCGAGTTATTCACTGCGCATGAAGAAATGACCACCTCCAACGTTTGGTTTATGTTTAATAAGCATTTTTAATTTTATTGCTTAAATCGCATTTTCTCGGCGAGCTGAGCACTTTTTCTGAATTGTGCCGCTCCCGTCACTCTGGTTAGGTTGGCATCGAAAAAAACGCTCTCGGGTGCTTTAGAGTGCCGAGTTTATTACTGCGCATTAAGAAATGACCACCTCCAACGTTTGGTTTATGTTTTATAAGCATTTTTAATTTTATTGCTTAAATCGCATTTTCTCGGCGAGCTGAGCACTTTTTCTGAATTGTGCCGCTCCCGTCACTCTGGTTAGGTTGGCATCGAAAAAAACGCTCTCGGGTGCTTTAGAGTGCCGAGTTTATTACTGCGCATTAAGAAATGACCACCTCCAACGTTTGGTTTATGTTTTATAAGCATTTTTAATTTTATTGCTTAAATCGCATTTTCTCGGCGAGCTGAGCGCTTTTTCTGAATTGTGCCGCTCCCGTCACTCTGGTTAGGTTGGCATCGAAAAAAACGCTCTCGGGTGCTTTAGAGTGCCGAGTTTATTACTGCGCATTAAGAAATGACCACCTCCAACGTTTGGTTTATGTTTTATAAGCATTTTTAATTTTATTGCTTAAATCGCATTTTCTCGGCGAGCTGAGCACTTTTTCTGAATTGTGCCGCTCCCGTCACTCTGGTTAGGTTGGCATCGAAAAAAACGCTCTCGGGTGCTTTAGAGTGCCGAGTTTATTACTGCGCATTAAGAAATGACCACCTCCAACGTTTGGTTTATGTTTTATAAGCATTTTTAATTTTATTGCTTAAATCGCATTTTCTCGGCGAGCTGAGCGCTTTTTCTGAATTGTGCCGCTCCCGTCACTCTGGTTAGGTTGGCATCGAAAAAAACGCTCTCGGGTGCTTTAGAGTGCCGAGTTATTCACTGCGCATGAAGAAATGACCACCTCCAACGTTTGGTTTATGTTTAATAAGCATTTTTAATTTTATTGCTTAAATCGCATTTTCTCGGCGAGCTGAGCACTTTTTCTGAATTGTGCCGCTCCCGTCACTCTGGTTAGGTTGGCATCGAAAAAAACGCTCTCGGGTGCTTTAGAGTGCCGAGTTTATTACTGCGCATTAAGAAATGACCACCTCCAACGTTTGGTTTATGTTTTATAAGCATTTTTAATTTTATTGCTTAAATCGCATTTTCTCGGCGAGCTGAGCACTTTTTCTGAATTGTGCCGCTCCCGTCACTCTGGTTAGGTTGGCATCGAAAAAAACGCTCTCGGGTGCTTTAGAGTGCCGAGTTTATCACTGCGCATGAAGAAATGACCACCTCCAACGTTTGGTTTATGTTTAATAAGCATTTTTAATTTTATTGCTTAAATCGCATTTTCTCGGCGAGCTGAGCACTTTTTCTGAATTGTGCCGCTCCCGTCACTCTGGTTAGGTTGGCATCGAAAAAAACGCTCTCGGGTGCTTTAGAGTGCCGACTTTATCACTGCGCATGAAGAAAAGACCACCTCCAACGTTTGGTTTATGTTTTATAAGCATTTTTAATTTTATTGCTTAAATCGCATTTTCTCGGCGAGCTGAGCACTTTTTCTGAATTGTGCCGCTCCCGTCACTCTGGTTAGGTTGGCATCGAAAAAAACGCTCACGGGTGCTTTAGAGTGCCGAGTTTATTACTGCGCATTAAGAAATGACCACCTCCAACGTTTGGTTTATGTTTTATAAGCATTTTTAATTTTATTGCTTAAATCGCATTTTCTCGGCGAGCTGAGCACTTTTTCTGAATTGTGCCGCTCCCGTCACTCTGGTTAGGTTGGCATCGAAAAAAACGCTCTCGGGTGCTTTAGAGTGCCGAGTTATTCACTGCGCATGAAGAAATGACCACCTCCAACGTTTGGTTTATGTTTTATAAGCATTTTTAATTTTATTGCTTAAATCGCATTTTCTTGGCGAGCTGAGCGCTTTTTCTGAATTGTGCCGCTCCCGTAACTCTGGTTAGGTTGGCATCGAAAAAAACGCTCTCGGGTGCTTTAGAGTGCCGAGTTTATCACTGCGCATGAAGAAATGACCACTTCCAACGTTTGGTTTATGTTTTATAAGCATTTTTAATTTTATTGCTTAAATCGCATTTTCTCGGCGAGCTGAGCACTTTTTCTGAATTGTGCCGCTCCCGTCACTCTGGTTAGGTTGGCATCGAAAAAAACGCTCACGGGTGCTTTAGAGTGCCGAGTTTATTACTGCGCATTAAGAAATGACCACCTCCAACGTTTGGTTTATGTTTTATAAGCATTTTTAATTTTATTGCTTAAATCGCATTTTCTCGGCGAGCTGAGCACTTTTTCTGAATTGTGCCGCTCCCGTCACTCTGGTTAGGTTGGCATCGAAAAAAACGCTCTCGGGTGCTTTAGAGTGCCGAGTTATTCACTGCGCATGAAGAAATGACCACCTCCAACGTTTGGTTTATGTTTTATAAGCATTTTTAATTTTATTGCTTAAATCGCATTTTCTTGGCGAGCTGAGCGCTTTTTCTGAATTGTGCCGCTCCCGTAACTCTGGTTAGGTTGGCATCGAAAAAAACGCTCTCGGGTGCTTTAGAGTGCCGAGTTTATCACTGCGCATGAAGAAATGACCACTTCCAACGTTTGGTTTATGTTTTATAAGCATTTTTAATTTTATTGCTTAAATCGCATTTTCTCGGCGAGCTGAGCACTTTTTCTGAATTGTGCCGCTCCCGTCACTCTGGTTAGGTTGGCATCGAAAAAAACGCTCTCGGGTGCTCTAGAGTGCCGAGTTTATTACTGCGCATTAAGAAATGACCACCTCCAACGTTTGGTTTATGTTTTATAAGCATTTTTAATTTTATTGCTTAAATCGCATTTTCTCGGCGAGCTGAGCACTTTTTCTGAATTGTGCCGCTCCCGTCACTCTGGTTAGGTTGGCATCGAAAAAAACGCTCTCGGGTGCTTTAGAGTGCCGAGTTTATCACTGCGCATGAAGAAATGACCACCTCCAACGTTTGGTTTATGTTTAATAAGCATTTTTAATTTTATTGCTTAAATCGCATTTTCTCGGCGAGCTGAGCGCTTTTTCTGAATTGTGCCGCTCCCGTCACTCTGGTTAGGTTGGCATCGAAAATAACGCTCTCGGGTGCTTTAGAGTGCCGAGTTATTCACTGCGCATGAAGAAATGACCACCTCCAACGTTTGGTTTATGTTTAATAAGCATTTTTAATTTTATTGCTTAAATCGCATTTTCTCGGCGAGCTGAGCGCTTTTTCTGAATTGTGCCGCTCCCGTCACTCTGGTTAGGTTGGCATCGAAAAAAACGCTCTCGGGTGCTTTAGAGTGCCGAGTTATTCACTGCGCATGAAGAAATGACAACCTCCAACGTTTGGTTTATGTTTAATAAGCATTTTTAATTGTATTGCTTAAATCGCATTTTCTCGGCGAGCTGAGCACTTTTTCTGAATTGTGCCGCTCCCGTCACTCTGGTTAGGTTGGCATCGAAAAAAACGCTCTCGGGTGCTCTAGAGTGCCGAGTTTATTACTGCGCATTAAGAAATGACCACCTCCAACGTTTGGTTTATGTTTTATAAGCATTTTTAATTTTATTGCTTAAATCGCATTTTCTCGGCGAGCTGAGCGCTTTTTCTGAATTGTGCCGCTCCCGTCACTCTGGTTAGGTTGGCATCGAAAAAAACGCTCTCGGGTGCTTTAGAGTGCCGAGTTATTCACTGCGCATGAAGAAATGACCACCTCCAACGTTTGGTTTATGTTTAATAAGCATTTTTAATTTTATTGCTTAAATCGCATTTTCTCGGCGAGCTGAGCGCTTTTTCTGAATTGTGCCGCTCCCGTCACTCTGGTTAGGTTGGCATCGAAAAAAACGCTCTCGGGTGCTTTAGAGTGCCGAGTTATTCACTGCGCATGAAGAAATGACAACCTCCAACGTTTGGTTTATGTTTAATAAGCATTTTTAATTTTATTGCTTAAATCGCATTTTCTCGGCGAGCTGAGCACTTTTTCTGAATTGTGCCGCTCCCGTCACTCTGGTTAGGTTGGCATCGAAAAAAACGCTCTCGGGTGCTCTAGAGTGCCGAGTTTATTACTGCGCATTAAGAAATGACCACCTCCAATAAGCATTTTTAATTTTATTGCTTAAATCGCATTTTCTCGGCGAGCTGAGCGCTTTTTCTGAATTGTGCCGCTCCCGTCACTCTGGTTAGGTTGGCATCGAAAAAAACGCTCTCGGGTGCTTTAGAGTGCCGAGTTTATTACTGCGCATTAAGAAATGACCACCTCCAACGTTTGGTTTATGTTTTATAAGCATTTTTAATTTTATTGCTTAAATCGCATTTTCTCGGCGAGCTGAGCACTTTTTCTGAATTGTGCCGTCCCGTCACTCTGGTTAGGTTGGCATCGAAAAAAACGCTCACGGGTGCTTTAGAGTGCCGAGTTTATTACTGCGCATTAAGAAATGACCACCTCCAACGTTTGGTTTATGTTTTATAAGCATTTTTAATTTTATTGCTTAAATCGCATTTTCTCGGCGAGCTGAGCACTTTTTCTGAATTGTGCCGCTCCCGTCACTCTGGTTAGGTTGGCATCGAAAAAAACGCTCACGGGTGCTTTAGAGTGCCTAGTTTATTACTGCGCATTAAGAAATGACCACCTCCAACGTTTGGTTTATGTTTAATAAGCATTTTTAATTTTATTGCTTAAATCGCATTTTCTCGGCGAGCTGAGCACTTTTTCTGAATTGTGCCGCTCCCGTCACTCTGGTTAGGTTGGCATCGAAAAAAACGCTCTCGGGTGCTTTAGAGTGCCGAGTTATTCACTGCGCATGAAGAAATGACCACCTCCAACGTTTGGTTTATGTTTTATAAGCATTTTTAATTTTATTGCTTAAATCGCATTTTCTCGGCGAGCTGAGCGCTTTTTCTGAATTGTGCCGCTCCCGTCACTCTGGTTAGGTTGGCATCGAAAAAAACGCTCTCGGGTGCTTTAGAGTGCCGAGTTTATTACTGCGCATTAAGAAATGACCACCTCCAACGTTTGGTTTATGTTTTATAAGCATTTTTAATTTTATTGCTTAAATCGCATTTTCTCGGCGAGCTGAGCACTTTTTCTGAATTGTGCCGCTCCCGTCACTCTGGTTAGGTTGGCATCGAAAAAAACGCTCACGGGTGCTTTAGAGTGCCTAGTTTATTACTGCGCATTAAGAAATGACCACCTCCAACGTTTGGTTTATGTTTTATAAGCATTTTTAATTTTATTGCTTAAATCGCATTTTCTCGGCGAGCTGAGCACTTTTTCTGAATTGTGCCGCTCCCGTCACTCTGGTTAGGTTGGCATCGAAAAAAACGCTCTCGGGTGCTTTAGAGTGCCGAGTTATTCACTGCGCATGAAGAAATGACCACCTCCAACGTTTGGTTTATGTTTTATAAGCATTTTTAATTTTATTGCTTAAATCGCATTTTCTCGGCGAGCTGAGCGCTTTTTCTGAATTGTGCCGCTCCCGTCACTCTGGTTAGGTTGGCATCGAAAAAAACGCTCTCGGGTGCTTTAGAGTGCCGAGTTTATTACTGCGCATTAAGAAATGACCACCTCCAACGTTTGGTTTATGTTTTATAAGCATTTTTAATTTTATTGCTTAAATCGCATTTTCTCGGCGAGCTGAGCACTTTTTCTGAATTGTGCCGCTCCCGTCACTCTGGTTAGGTTGGCATCGAAAAAAACGCTCTCGGGTGCTTTAGAGTGCCGAGTTATTCACTGCGCATGGAGAAATGACCACCTCCAACGTTTGGTTTATGTTTTATAAGCATTTTTAATTTTATTGCTTAAATCGCATTTTCTCGGCGAGCTGAGCACTTTTTCTGAATTGTGCCGCTCCCGTCACTCTGGTTAGGTTAATTGGCATCGAAAAAAACGCTCTCGGGTGCTTTAGAGTGCCGAGTTTATCACTGCGCATGAAGAAATGACCACCTCCAACGTTTGGTTTATGTTTTATAAGCATTTTTAATTTTATTGCTAAAATCGCATTTTCTCGGCGAGCTGAGCGCTTTTTCTGAATTGTGCCGCTCCCGTCACTCTGGTTAGGTTGGCATCGAAAAAAACGCTCTCGGGTGCTTTAGAGTGCCGAGTTTATCACTGCGCATGAAGAAATGACCACCTCCAACGTTTGGTTTATGTTTTATAAGCATTTTTAATTTTATTGCTTAAATCGCATTTTCTCGGCGAGCTGAGCGCTTTTTCTGAATTGTGCCGCTCCCGTAACTCTGGTTAGGTTGGCATCGAAAAAAACGCTCTCGGGTGCTTTAGAGTGCCGAGTTTATCACTGCGCATGAAGAAATGACCACTTCCAACGTTTGGTTTATGTTTTATAAGCATTTTTAATTGTATTGCTTAAATCGCATTTTCTCGGCGAGCTGAGCGCTTTTTCTGAATTGTGCCGCTCCCGTAACTCTGGTTAGGTTGGCATCGAAAAAAACGCTCTCGGGTGCTTTAGAGTGCCGAGTTTATCACTGCGCATGAAGAAATGACCACTTCCAACGTTTGGTTTATGTTTTATAAGCATTTTTAATTTTATTGCTTAAATCGCATTATCTCTGCGAGCTGAGCACTTTTTCTGAATTGTGCCGCTCCCGTCACTCTGGTTAGGTTGGCATCGAAAAAAACGCTCTCGGGTGCTCTAGAGTGCCGAGTTTATTACTGCGCATTAAGAAATGACCACCTCCAACGTTTGGTTTATGTTTTATAAGCATTTTTAATTTTATTGCTTAAATCGCATTTTCTCGGCGAGCTGAGCACTTTTTCTGAATTGTGCCGCTCCCGTCACTCTGGTTAGGTTGGCATCGAAAAAAACGCTCTAGGGTGCTTTAGAGTGCCGAGTTATTCACTGCGCATGAAGAAATGACCACCTCCAACGTTTGGTTTATGTTTTATAAGCATTTTTAATTTTATTGCTTAAATCGCATTTTCTCGGCGAGCTGAGCACTTTTTCTGAATTGTGCCGCTCCCGTCACTCTGGTTAGGTTGGCATCGAAAAAAACGCTCTCGGGTGCTTTAGAGTGCCGAGTTTATCACTGCGCATGAAGAAATGACCACCTCCAACGTTTGGTTTATGTTTTATAAGCATTTTTAATTTTATTGCTTAAATCGCATTTTCTCGGCGAGCTGAGCGCTTTTTCTGAATTGTGCCGCTCCCGTCACTCTGGTTAGGTTGGCATCGAAAAAAACGCTCTCGGGTGCTTTAGAGTGCCGAGTTATTCACTGCGCATGAAGAAATGACCACCAACGTTTGGTTTATGTTTAATAAGCATTTTTAATTTTATTGCTTAAATCGCATTTTCTCGGCGAGCTGAGCGCTTTTTCTGAATTGTGCCGCTCCCGTCAATCTGGTTAGGTTGGCATCGAAAAAAACGCTCACGGGTGCTTTAGAGTGCCGAGTTTATTACTGCGCATTAAGAAATGACCACCTCCAACGTTTGGTTTATGTTTTATAAGCATTTTTAATTTTATTGCTTAAATCGCATTTTCTCGGCGAGCTGAGCACTTTTTCTGAATTGTGCCGCTCCCGTCACTCTGGTTAGATTGGCATCGAAAAAAACGCTCTCGGGTGCTTTAGAGTGCCGAGTTATTCACTGCGCATGAAGAAATGACCACCTCCAACGTTTGGTTTATGTTTTATAAGCATTTTTAATTTTATTGCTTAAATCGCATTTTCTCGGCGAGCTGAGCGCTTTTTCTGAATTGTGCCGCTCCCGTAACTCTGGTTAGGTTGGCATCGAAAAAAACGCTCTCGGGTGCTTTAGAGTGCCGAGTTTATTACTGCGCATTAAGAAATGACCACCTCCAACGTTTGGTTTATGTTTTATAAGCATTTTTAATTTTATTGCTTAAATCGCATTTTCTCGGCGAGCTGAGTACTTTTTCTGAATTGTGCCGCTCCCGTCACTCTGGTTAGGTTGGCATCGAAAAAAACGCTCTTTGGTGCTTTAGAGTGCCGAGTTTATTACTGCGCATTAAGAAATGACCACCTCCAACGTTTGGTTTATGTTTTATAAGCATTTTTAATTTTATTGCTTAAATCGCATTTTCTCGGCGAGCTGAGCACTTTTTCTGAATTGTGCCGCTCCCGTCACTCTGGTTAGGTTGGCATCGAAAAAAACGCTATCGGGTGCTTTAGAGTGCCGAGTTATTCACTGCGCATGAAGAAATGACCACCTCCAACGTTTGGTTTATGTTTAATAAGCATTTTTAATTTTATTGCTTAAATCGCATTTTCTCGGCGAGCTGAGCACTTTTTCTGAATTGTGCCGCTCCCGTCACTCTGGTTAGGTTGGCATCGAAAAAAACGCTCTCGGGTGCTTTAGAGTGCCGAGTTTATTACTGCGCATTAAGAAATGACCACCTCCAAATTGGTTTATGTTTTATAAGCATTTTTAATTTTATTGCTTAAATCGCATTTTCTCGGCGAGCTGAGCACTTTTTCTGAATTGTGCCGCTCCCGTCACTCTGGTTAGGTTGGCATCGAAAAAAACGCTCACGAGTGCTTTAGAGTGCCGAGTTTATTACTGCGCATTAAGAAATGACCACCTCCAACGTTTGGTTTATGTTTTATAAGCATTTTTAATTTTATTGCTTAAATCGCATTTTCTCGGCGAGCTGAGCACTTTTTCTGAGTTGTGCCGCTCCCGTCACTCTGGTTAGGTTGGCATCGAAAAAAACGCTCTCGGGTGCTTTAGAGTGCCGAGTTATTCACTGCGCATGAAGAAATGACCACCTCCAACGTTTGGTTCATGTTTTATAAGCATTTTTAATTTTATTGCTTAAATCGCATTTTCTCGGCGAGCTGAGCGCTTTTTCTGAATTGTGCCGCTCCCGTAACTCTGGTTAGGTTGGCATCGAAAAAAACGCTCTCGGGTGCTTTAGAGTGCCGAGTTTATTACTGCGCATTAAGAAATGACCACCTCCAACGTTTGGTTTATGTTTTATAAGCATTTTTAATTTTATTGCTTAAATCGCATTTTCTCGGCGAGCTGAGCACTTTTTCTGAATTGTGCCGCTCCCGTCACTCTGGTTAGGTTGGCATCGAAAAAAACGCTCTCGGGTGCTTTAGAGTGCCGAGTTTATTACTGCGCATTAAGAAATGACCACCTCCAACGTTTGGTTTATGTTTTATAAGCATTTTTAATTTTATTGCTTAAATCGCATTTTCTCGGCGAGCTGAGCACTTTTTCTGAATTGTGCCGCTCCCGTCACTCTGGTTAGGTTGGCATCGAAAAAAACGCTCTCGGGTGCTTTAGAGTGCCGAGTTTATCACTGCGCATGAAGAAATGACCACCTCCAACGTTTGGTTTATGTTTTATAAGCATTTTTAATTTTATTGCTTAAATCGCATTTTCTCGGCGAGCTGAGCGCTTTTTCTGAATTGTGCCGCTCCCGTCACTCTGGTTAGGTTGGCATCGAAAAAAACGCTCTCGGGTGCTTTAGAGTGCCGAGTTTATCACTGCGCATGAAGAAATGACCACCTCCAACGTTTGGTTTATGTTTTATAAGCATTTTTAATTTTATTGCTTAAATCGCATTTTCTCGGCGAGCTGAGCGCATTTTCTGAATTGTGCCGCTCCCGTAACTCTGGTTAGGTTGGCATCGAAAAAAACGCTCTCGGGTGCTTTAGAGTGCCGAGTTTATCACTGCGCATGAAGAAATGACCACTTCCAACGTTTGGTTTATGTTTTATAAGCATTTTTAATTTTATTGCTTAAATCGCATTTTCTCGGCGAGCTGAGCGCTTTTTCTGAATTGTGCCGCTCCCGTAACTCTGGTTAGGTTGGCATCGAAAAAAACGCTCTCGGGTGCTTTAGAGTGCCGAGTTTATCACTGCGCATGAAGAAATGACCACTTCCAACGTTTGGTTTATGTTTTATAAGCATTTTTAATTTTATTGCTTAAATCGCATTTTCTCGGCGAGCTGAGCACTTTTTCTGAATTGTGCCGCTCCCGTCACTCTGGTTAGGTTGGCATCGAAAAAAACGCTCTCGGGTGCTCTAGAGTGCCGAGTTTATTACTGCGCATTAAGAAATGACCACCTCCAACGTTTGGTTTATGTTTTATAAGCATTTTTAATTTTATTGCTTAAATCGCATTTTCTCGGCGAGCTGAGCACTTTTTCTGAATTGTGCCGCTCCCGTCACTCTGGTTAGGTTGGCATCGAAAAAAACGCTCTCGGGTGCTTTAGAGTGCCGAGTTTATTACTGCGCATTAAGAAATGACCACCTCCAACGTTTGGTTTATGTTTTATAAGCATTTTTAATTTTATTGCTTAAATCGCATTTTCTCGGCGAGCTGAGCACTTTTTCTGAATTGTGCCGCTCCCGTCACTCTGGTTAGGTTGGCATCGAAAAAAACGCTCTCGGGTGCTTTAGAGTGCCGAGTTTATTACTGCGCATTAAGAAATGACCACCTCCAACGTTTGGTTTATGTTTTATAAGCATTTTTAATTTTATTGCTTAAATCGCATTTTCTCGGCGAGCTGAGCGCTTTTTCTGAATTGTGCCGCTCCCGTCACTCTGGTTAGGTTGGTATCGAAAAAAACGCTCTCGGGTGCTTTAGAGTGCCGAGTTATTCACTGCGCATGAAGAAATGACCACCTCCAACGTTTGGTTTATGTTTAATAAGCATTTTTAATTTTATTGCTTAAATCGCATTTTCTCGGCGAGCTGAGCACTTTTTCTGAATTGTGCCGCTCCCGTCACTCTGGTTAGGTTGGCATCGAAAAAAACGCTCTCGGGTGCTTTAGAGTGCCGAGTTTATTACTGCGCATTAAGAAATGACCACCTCCAACGTTTGGTTTATGTTTTATAAGCATTTTTAATTTTATTGCTTAAATCGCATTTTCTCGGCGAGCTGAGCGCTTTTTCTGAATTGTGCCGCTCCCGTCACTCTGGTTAGGTTGGCATCGAAAAAAACGCTCTCGGGTGCTTTAGAGTGCCGAGTTATTCACTGCGCATGAAGAAATGACCACCTCCAACGTTTGGTTTATGTTTAATAAGCATTTTTAATTTTATTGCTTAAATCGCATTTTCTCGGCGAGCTGAGCACTTTTTCTGAATTGTGCCGCTCCCGTCACTCTGGTTAGGTTGGCATCGAAAAAAACGCTCTCGGGTGCTTTAGAGTGCCGAGTTTATTACTGCGCATTAAGAAATGACCACCTCCAACGTTTGGTTTATGTTTTATAAGCATTTTTAATTTTATTGCTTAAATCGCATTTTCTCGGCGAGCTGAGCACTTTTTCTGAATTGTGCCGCTCCCGTCACTCTGGTTAGGTTGGCATCGAAAAAAACGCTCTCGGGTGCTTTAGAGTGCCGAGTTTATCACTGCGCATGAAGAAATGACCACCTCCAACGTTTGGTTTATGTTTAATAAGCATTTTTAATTTTATTGCTTAAATCGCATTTTCTCGGCGAGCTGAGCACTTTTTCTGAATTGTGCCGCTCCCGTCACTCTGGTTAGGTTGGCATCGAAAAAAACGCTCTCGGGTGCTTTAGAGTGCCGACTTTATCACTGCGCATGAAGAAATGACCACCTCCAACGTTTGGTTTATGTTTTATAAGCATTTTTAATTTTATTGCTTAAATCGCATTTTCTCGGCGAGCTGAGCACTTTTTCTGAATTGTGCCGCTCCCGTCACTCTGGTTAGGTTGGCATCGAAAAAAACGCTCTCGGGTGCTTTAGAGTGCCGAGTTTATCACTGCGCATGAAGAAATGACCACCTCCAACGTTTGGTTTATGTTTTATAAGCATTTTTAATTTTATTGCTTAAATCGCATTTTCTCGGCGAGCTGAGCGCTTTTTCTGAATTGTGCCGCTCCCGTCACTCTGGTTAGGTTGGCATCGAAAAAAACGCTCTCGGGTGCTTTAGAGTGCCGAGTTTTTCACTGCGCATGAAGAAATGACCACCTCCAATGTTTGGTTTATGTTTAATAAGCATTTTTAATTTTATTGCTTGAATCGCATTTTCTCGGCGAGCTGAGCGCTTTTTCTGAATTGTGCCGCTCCCGTCACTCTGGTTAGGTTGGCATCGAAAAAAACGCTCTCGGGTGCTTTAGAGTGCCGAGTTATTCACTGCGCATGAAGAAATGACCACCTCCAACGTTTGGTTTATGTTTAATAAGCATTTTTAATTTTATTGCTTAAATCGCATTTTCTCGGCGAGCTGAGCGCTTTTTCTGAATTGTGCCGCTCCCGTCACTCTGGTTAGGTTGGCATCGAAAAAAACGCTCTCGGGTGCTTTAGAGTGCCGAGTTATTCACTGCGCATGAAGAAATGACCACCTCCAACGTTTGGTTTATGTTTTATAAGCATTTTTAATTTTATTGCTTAAATCGCATTTTCTCGGCGAGCTGAGCGCTTTTTCTGAATTGTGCCGCTCCCGTCACTCTGGTTAGGTTGGCATCGAAAAAAACGCTCTCGGGTGCTTTAGAGTGCCGAGTTATTCACTGCGCATTAAGAAATGACCACCTCCAACGTTTGGTTTATGTTTAATAAGCATTTTTAATTTTATTGCTTAAATCGCATTTTCTCGGCGAGCTGAGCGCTTTTTCTGAATTGTGCCGCTCCCGTCACTCTGGTATAGGTTGGCATCGAAAAAAACGCTCTCGGGTGCTTTAGAGTGCCGAGTTTATCACTGCGCATGAAGAAATGACCACCTCCAACGTTTGGTTTATGTTTTATAAGCATTTTTAATTTTATTGCTTAAATCGCATTTTCTCGGCGAGCTGAGCGCTTTTTCTGAATTGTGCCGCTCCCGTCACTCTGGTTAGGTTGGCATCGAAAAAAACGCTCTCGGGTGCTTTAGAGTGCCGAGTTTATTACTGCGCATTAAGAAATGACCACCTCCAACGTTTGGTTTATGTTTTATAAGCATTTTTAATTTTATTGCTTAAATCGCATTTTCTCGGCGAGCTGAGCACTTTTTCTGAATTGTGCCGCTCCCGTCACTCTGGTTAGGTTGGCATCGAAAAAAACGCTCTCGGGTGCTTTAGAGTGCCGAGTTTATTACTGCGCATTAAGAAATGACCACCTCCAACGTTTGGTTTATGTTTTATAAGCATTTTTAATTTTATTGCTTAAATCGCATTTTCTCGGCGAGCTGAGCACTTTTTCTGAATTGTGCCGCTCCCGTCACTCTGGTTAGGTTGGCATCGAGAAAAACGCTATCGGGTGCTTTAGAGTGCCGAGTTATTCACTGCGCATGAAGAAAAGACCACCTCCAACGTTTGGTTTATGTTTAATAAGCATTTTTAATTTTATTGCTTAAATCGCATTTTCTCGGCGAGCTGAGCACTTTTTCTGAATTGTGCCGCTCCCGTCACTCTGGTTAGGTTGGCATCGAAAAAAACGCTCTCGGGTGCTTTAGAGTGCCGAGTTTATTACTGCGCATTAAAAAATGACCACCTCCAACGTTTGGTTTATGTTTTATAAGCATTTTTAATTTTATTGCTTAAATCGCATTTTCTCGGCGAGCTGAGCACTTTTTCTGAATTGTGCCGCTCCCGTCACTCTGGTTAGGTTGGCATCGAAAAAAACGCTCTCGGGTGCTCTAGAGTGCCGAGTTTATTACTGCGCATTAAGAAATGACCACCTCCAACGTTTGGTTTATGTTTTATAAGCATTTTTAATTTTATTGCTTAAATCGCATTTTCTCGGCGAGCTGAGCACTTTTTCTGAATTGTGCCGCTCCCGTCACTCTGGTTAGGTTGGCATCGAAAAAAACGCTCTCGGGTGCTTTAGAGTGCCGAGTTATTCACTGCGCATGAAGAAATGACCACCTCCAACGTTTGGTTTATGTTTTATAAGCATTTTTAATTTTATTGCTTAAATCGCATTTTCTCGGCGAGCTGAGCACTTTTTCTGAATTGTGCCGCTCCCGTCACTCTGGTTAGGTTGGCATCGAAAAAAACGCTCTCGGGTGCTTTAGAGTGCCGAGTTTATCACTGCGCATGAAGAAATGACCACCTCCAACGTTTGGTTTATGTTTTATAAGCATTTTTAATTTTATTGCTTAAATCGCATTTTCTCGGCGAGCTGAGCGCTTTTTCTGAATTGTGCCGCTCCCGTCACTCTGGTTAGGTTGGCATCGAAAAAAACGCTCTCGGGTGCTTTAGAGTGCCGAGTTATTCACTGCGCATGAAGAAATGACCACCTCCAACGTTTGGTTTATGTTTAATAAGCATTTTTAATTTTATTGCTTAAATCGCATTTTCTCGGCGAGCTGAGCACTTTCTGAATTGTGCCGCTCCCGTCACTCTGGTTAGGTTGGCATCGAAAAAAACGCTCTCGGGTGCTTTAGAGTGCCGAGTTTATTACTACGCATTAAGAAATGACCACCTCCAACGTTTGGTTTATGTTTTATAAGCATTTTTAATTTTATTGCTTAAATCGCATTTTCTCGGCGAGCTGAGCACTTTTTCTGAATTGTGCCGCTCCCGTCACTCTGGTTAGGTTGGCATCGAAAAAAACGCTCTCGGGTGCTTTAGAGTGCCGAGTTATTCTCTGCGCACGAAGAAATGACCACCTCCAACGTTTGGTTTATGTTTTATAAGCATTTTTAATTTTATTGCTTAAATCGCATTTTCTCGGCGAGCTGAGCGCTTTTTCTGAATTGTGCCGCTCCCGTCACTCTGGTTAGGTTGGCATCGAAAAAAACGCTCTCGGGTGCTTTAGAATGCCGAGTTTATTACAGCGCATTAAGAAATGACCACCTCCAACGTTTGGTTTATGTTTTATAAGCATTTTTAATTTTATTGCTTAAATCGCATTTTCTCGGCGAGCTGAGCACTTTTTCTGAATTGTGCCGCTCCCGTCACTCTGGTTAGGTTGGCATCGAAAAAAACGCTCTCGGGTGCTTTAGAGTGCCGAGTTTATTACTGCGCATTAAGAAATGACCACCTCCAACGTTTGGTTTATGTTTTATAAGCATTTTTAATTTTATTGCTTAAATCGCATTTTCTCGGCGAGCTGAGCACTTTTTCTGAATTGTGCCGCTCCCGTCACTCTGGTTAGGTTGGCATCGAGAAAAACGCTATCGGGTGCTTTAGAGTGCCGAGTTATTCACTGCGCATGAAGAAAAGACCACCTCCAACGTTTGGTTTATGTTTAATAAGCATTTTTAATTTTATTGCTTAAATCGCATTTTCTCGGCCAGCTGAGCACTTTTTCTGAATTGTGCCGCTCCCGTCACTCTGGTTAGGTTGGCATCGAAAAAAACGCTCTCGGGTGCTTTAGAGTGCCGACTTTATCACTGCGCATGAAGAAATGACCACCTCCAACGTTTGGTTTATGTTTTATAAGCATTTTTAATTTTATTGCTTAAATCGCATTTTCTCGGCGAGCTGAGCGCTTTTTCTGAATTGTGCCGCTCCCGTCACTCTGGTTAGGTTGGCATCGAAAAAAACGCTCTCGGGTGCTTTAGAGTGCCGAGTTTATTACTGCGCATTAAGAAATGACCACCTCCAACGTTTGGTTTATGTTTTATAAGCATTTTTAATTTTATTGCTTAAATCGCATTTTCTCGGCGAGCTGAGCACTTTTTCTGAATTGTGCCGCTCCCGTCACTCTGGTTAGGTTGGCATCGAAAAAAACGCTCTCGGGTGCTTTAGAGTGCCGAGTTTATTACTGCGCATTAAGAAATGACCACCTCCAACGTTTGGTTTATGTTTTATAAGCATTTTTAATTTTATTGCTTAAATCGCATTTTCTCGGCGAGCTGAGCACTTTTTCTGAATTGTGCCGCTCCCGTCACTCTGGTTAGGTTGGCATCGAAAAAAACGCTATCGGGTGCTTTAGAGTGCCGAGTTATTCACTGCGCATGAAGAAATGACCACCTCCAACGTTTGGTTTATGTTTAATAAGCATTTTTAATTTTATTGCTTAAATCGCATTTTCTCGGCGAGCTGAGCGCTTTTTCTGAATTGTGCCGCTCCCGTCACTCTGGTTAGGTTGGCATCGAAAAAAACGCTCTCGGGTGCTTTAGAGTGCCGAGTTTATCACTGCGCATGAAGAAATGACCACCTCCAACGTTTGGTTTATGTTTTATGAGCATTTTTAATTTTATTGCTTAAATCGCATTTTCTCGGCGAGCTGAGCGCTTTTTCTGAATTGTGCCGCTCCCGTCACTCTGGTTAGGTTGGCATCGAAAAAAACGCTCTCGGGTGCTTTAGAGTGCCGAGTTATTCACTGCGCATGAAGAAATGACCACCTCCAACGTTTGGTTTATGTTTAATAAGCATTTTTAATTTTATTGCTTGAATCGCATTTTCTCGGCGAGCTGAGCACTTTTTCTGAATTGTGCCGCTCCCGTCACTCTGGTTAGGTTGGCATCGAAAAAAACGCTCTCGGGTGCTTTAGAGTGCCGAGTTTATTACTACGCATTAAGAAATGACCACCTCCAACGTTTGGTTTATGTTTTATAAGCATTTTTAATTTTATTGCTTAAATCGCATTTTCTCGGCGAGCTGAGCACTTTTTCTGAATTGTGCCGCTCCCGTCACTCTGGTTAGGTTGGCATCGAAAAAAACGCTCTCGGGTGCTTTAGAGTGCCGAGTTATTCACTGCGCACGAAGAAATGACCACCTCCAACGTTTGGTTTATGTTTTATAAGCATTTTTAATTTTATTGCTTAAATCGCATTTTCTCGGCGAGCTGAGCGCTTTTTCTGAATTGTGCCGCTCCCGTCACTCTGGTTAGGTTGGCATCGAAAAAAACGCTCTCGGGTGCTTTAGAGTGCCGAGTTTATTACTGCGCATGAAGAAATGACCACCTCCAACGTTTGGTTTATGTTTTATAAGCATTTTTAATTTTATTGCTTAAATCGCATTTTCTCGGCGAGCTGAGCACTTTTTCTGAATTGTGCCGCGCCCGTCACTCTGGTTAGGTTGGCATCGAAAAAAACGCTCTCGGGTGCTTTAGAGTGCCGAGTTTATTACTGCGCATTAAGAAATGACCACCTCCAACGTTTGGTTTATGTTTTATAAGCATTTTTAATTTTATTGCTTAAATCGCATTTTCTCGGCGAGCTGAGCACTTTTTCTGAATTGTACCGCTCCCGTCACTCTGGTTAGGTTGGCATCGAAAAAAACGCTCTCGGGTGCTTTAGAGTGCCGAGTTATTCACTGCGCATGAAGAAATGACCACCTCCAACGTTTGGTTTATGTTTTATAAGCATTTTTAATTTTATTGCTTAAATCGCATTTTCTCGGCGAGCTGAGCACTTTTTCTGAATTGTGCCGCTCCCGTCACTCTGGTTAGGTTGGCATCGAAAAAAACGCTCTCGGGTGCTTTAGAGTGCCGAGTTTATCACTGCGCATGAAGAAATGACCACCTCCAACGTTTGGTTTATGTTTTATAAGCATTTTTAATTTTATTGCTTAAATCGCATTTTCTCGGCGAGCTGAGCGTTTTTTCTGAATTGTGCCGCTCCCGTAACTCTGGTTAGGTTGGCATCGAAAAAAACGCTCTCGGGTGCTTTAGAGTGCCGAGTTTATCACTGCGCATGAAGAAATGACCACCTCCAACGTTTGGTTTATGTTTTATAAGCATTTTTAATTTTATTGCTTAAATCGCATTTTCTCGGCGAGCTGAGCACTTTTTCTGAATTGTGCCGCTCCCGTCACTCTGGTTAGGTTGGCATCGAAAAAAACGCTCTCGGGTGCTTTAGAGTGCCGAGTTATTCACTGCGCATGAAGAAATGACCACCTCCAACGTTTGGTTTATGTTTTATAAGCATTTTTAATTTTATTGCTTAAATCGCATTTTCTCGGCGAGCTGAGCACTTTTTCTGAATTGTGCCGCTCCCGTCACTCTGGTTAGGTTGGCATCGAAAAAAACGCTCTCGGGTGCTTTAGAGTGCCGAGTTTATCACTGCGCATGAAGAAAAGACCACCTCCAACGTTTGGTTTATGTTTTATAGGCATTTTTAATTTTATTGCTTAAATCGCATTTTCTCGGCGAGCTGAGCGCTTTTTCTGAATTGTGCCGCTCCCGTCACTCTGGTTAGGTTGGCATCGAAAAAAACGCTCTCGGGTGCTTTAGAGTGCCGAGTTATTCACTGCGCATGAAGAAATGACCACCTCCAACGTTTGGTTTATGTTTAATAAGCATTTTTAATTTTATTGCTTAAATCGCATTTTCTCGGCGAGCTGAGCGCTTTTTCTGAATTGTGCCGCTCCCGTCACTCTGGTTAGGTTGGCAACGAAAAAAACGCTCTCGGGTGCTTTAGAGTGCCGAGTTTATTACTGCGCATTAAGAAATGACCACCTCCAACGTTTGGTTTATGTTTTATAAGCATTTTTAATTTTATTGCTTAAATCGCATTTTCTCGGCGAGCTGAGCACTTTTTCTGAATTGTGCCGCTCCCGTCACTCTGGTTAGGTTGGCATCGAGAAAAACGCTATCGGGTGCTTTAGAGTGCCGAGTTATTCACTGCGCATGAAGAAAAGACCACCTCCAACGTTTGGTTTATGTTTAATAAGCATTTTTAATTTTATTGCTTAAATCGCATTTTCTCGGCCAGCTGAGCACTTTTTCTGAATTGTGCCGCTCCCGTCACTCTGGTTAGGTTGGCATCGAAAAAAACGCTCTCGGGTGCTTTAGAGTGCCGACTTTATCACTGCGCATGAAGAAATGACCACCTCCAACGTTTGGTTTATGTTTTATAAGCATTTTTAATTTTATTGCTTAAATCGCATTTTCTCGGCGAGCTGAGCGCTTTTTCTGAATTGTGCCGCTCCCGTCACTCTGGTTAGGTTGGCATCGAAAAAAACGCTCTCGGGTGCTTTAGAGTGCCGAGTTTATTACTGCGCATTAAGAAATGACCACCTCCAACGTTTGGTTTATGTTTTATAAGCATTTTTAATTTTATTGCTTAAATCGCATTTTCTCGGCGAGCTGAGCACTTTTTCTGAATTGTGCCGCTCCCGTCACTCTGGTTAGGTTGGCATCGAAAAAAACGCTCTCGGGTGCTTTAGAGTGCCGAGTTTATTACTGCGCATTAAGAAATGACCACCTCCAACGTTTGGTTTATGTTTTATAAGCATTTTTAATTTTATTGCTTAAATCGCATTTTCTCGGCGAGCTGAGCACTTTTTCTGAATTGTGCCGCTCCCGTCACTCTGGTTAGGTTGGCATCGAAAAAAACGCTATCGGGTGCTTTAGAGTGCCGAGTTATTCACTGCGCATGAAGAAATGACCACCTCCAACGTTTGGTTTATGTTTAATAAGCATTTTTAATTTTATTGCTTAAATCGCATTTTCTCGGCGAGCTGAGCGCTTTTTCTGAATTGTGCCGCTCCCGTCACTCTGGTTAGGTTGGCATCGAAAAAAACGCTCTCGGGTGCTTTAGAGTGCCGAGTTTATCACTGCGCATGAAGAAATGACCACCTCCAACGTTTGGTTTATGTTTTATGAGCATTTTTAATTTTATTGCTTAAATCGCATTTTCTCTGCGAGCTGAGCGCTTTTTCTGAATTGTGCCGCTCCCGTCACTCTGGTTAGGTTGGCATCGAAAAAAACGCTCTCGGGTGCTTTAGAGTGCCGAGTTATTCACTGCGCATGAAGAAATGACCACCTCCAACGTTTGGTTTATGTTTAATAAGCATTTTTAATTTTATTGCTTGAATCGCATTTTCTCGGCGAGTTGAGCACTTTTTCTGAATTGTGCCGCGCCCGTCACTCTGGTTAGGTTGGCATCGAAAAAAACGCTCTCGGGTGCTTTAGAGTGCCGAGTTTATTACTGCGCATTAAGAAATGACCACCTCCAACGTTTGGTTTATGTTTTATAAGCATTTTTAATTTTATTGCTTAAATCGCATTTTCTCGGCGAGCTGAGCACTTTTTCTGAATTGTGCCGCTCCCGTCACTCTGGTTAGGTTGGCATCGAAAAAAACGCTCTCGGGTGCTTTAGAGTGCCGAGTTATTCACTGCGCATGAAGAAATGACCACCTCCAACGTTTGGTTTATGTTTTATAAGCATTTTTAATTTTATTGCTTAAATCGCATTTTCTCGGCGAGCTGAGCACTTTTTCTGAATTGTGCCGCTCCCGTCACTCTGGTTAGGTTGGCATCGAAAAAAACGCTCTCGGGTGCTTTAGAGTGCCGAGTTTATCACTGCGCATGAAGAAATGACCACCTCCAACGTTTGGTTTATGTTTTATAAGCATTTTTAATTTTATTGCTTAAATCGCATTTTCTCGGCGAGCTGAGCGCTTTTTCTGAATTGTGCCGCTCCCGTAACTCTGGTTAGGTTGGCATCGAAAAAAACGCTCTCGGGTGCTTTAGAGTGCCGAGTTTATCACTGCGCATGAAGAAATGACCACCTCCAACGTTTGGTTTATGTTTTATAAGCATTTTTAATTTTATTGCTTAAATCGCATTTTCTCGGCGAGCTGAGCACTTTTTCTGAATTGTGCCGCTCCCGTCACTCTGGTTAGGTTGGCATCGAAAAAAACGCTCTCGGGTGCTTTAGAGTGCCGAGTTATTCACTGCGCATGAAGAAATGACCACCTCCAACGTTTGGTTTATGTTTTATAAGCATTTTTAATTTTATTGCTTAAATCGCATTTTCTCGGCGAGCTGAGCACTTTTTCTGAATTGTGCCGCTCCCGTCACTCTGGTTAGGTTGGCATCGAAAAAAACGCTCTCGGGTGCTTTAGAGTGCCGAGTTTATCACTGCGCATGAAGAAATGACCACCTCCAACGTTTGGTTTATGTTTTATAAGCATTTTTAATTTTATTGCTTAAATCGCATTTTCTCGGCGAGCTGAGCGCTTTTTCTGAATTGTGCCGCTCCCGTCACTCTGGTTAGGTTGGCATCGAAAAAAACGCTCTCGGGTGCTTTAGAGTGCCGAGTTATTCACTGCGCATGAAGAAATGACCACCTCCAACGTTTGGTTTATGTTTAATAAGCATTTTTAATTTTATTGCTTAAATCGCATTTTCTCGGCGAGCTGAGCGCTTTTTCTGAATTGTGCCGCTCCCGTCACTCTGGTTAGGTTGGCATCGAAAAAAACGCTCTCGGGTGCTTTAGAGTGCCGAGTTATTCACTGCGCATGAAGAAATGACCACCTCCAACGTTTGGTTTATGTTTTATAAGCATTTTTAATTTTATTGCTTAAATCGCATTTTCTCGGCGAGCTGAGCGCTTTTTCTGAATTGTGCCTCTCCCGTCACTCTGGTTAGGTTGGCATCGAAAAAAACGCTCTCGGGTGCTTTAGAGTGCCGAGTTTATTACTGCGCATTAAGAAATGACCACCTCCAACGTTTGGTTTATGTTTTATAAGCATTTTTAATTTTATTGCTTAAATCGCATTTTCTCGGCGAGCTGAGCACTTTTTCTGAATTGTGCCGCTCCCGTCACTCTGGTTAGGTTGGCATCGAAAAAAACGCTCTCGGGTGCTTTAGAGTGCCGAGTTTATTACTGCGCATTAAGAAATGACCACCTCCAACGTTTGGTTTATGTTTTATAAGCATTTTTAATTTTATTGCTTAAATCGCATTTTCTCGGCGAGCTGAGCACTTTTTCTGAATTGTGCCGCTCCCGTCACTCTGGTTAGGTTGGCATCGAAAAAAACGCTATCGGGTGCTTTAGAGTGCCGAGTTATTCACTGCGCATGAAGAAATGACCACCTCCAACGTTTGGTTTATGTTTAATAAGCATTTTTAATTTTATTGCTTAAATCGCATTTTCTCGGCGAGCTGAGCGCTTTTTCTGAATTGTGCCGCTCCCGTCACTCTGGTTAGGTTGGCATCGAAAAAAACGCTCTCGGGTGTTTAGAGTGCCGAGTTTACCACTGCGCATGAAGAAATGACCACCTCCAACGTTTGGTTTATGTTTTATAAGCATTTTTAATTTTATTGCTTAAATCGCATTTTCTCGGCGAGCTGAGCGCTTTTTCTGAATTGTGCCGCTCCCGTCACTCTGGTTAGGTTGGCATCGAAAAAAACGCTCTCGGGTGCTTTAGAGTGCCGAGTTATTCACTGCGCATGAAGAAATGACCACCTCCAACGTTTGGTTTATGTTTAATAAGCATTTTTAATTTTATTGCTTAAATCGCATTTTCTCGGCGAGCTGAGCACTTTTTCTGAATTGTGCCGCTCCCGTCACTCTGGTTAGGTTGGCATCGAAAAAAACGCTCTCGGGTGCTTTAGAGTGCCGAGTTTATTACTACGGATTAAGAAATGACCACCTCCAACGTTTGGTTTATGTTTTATAAGCATTTTTAATTTTATTGCTTAAATCGCATTTTCTCGGCGAGCTGAGCACTTTTTCTGAATTGTGCCGCTCCCGTCACTCTGGTTAGGTTGGCATCGAAAAAAACGCTCTCGGGTGCTTTAGAGTGCCGAGTTATTCACTGCGCACGAAGAAATGACCACCTCCAACGTTTGGTTTATGTTTTATAACCATTTTTAATTTTATTGCTTAAATCGCATTTTCTCGGCGAGCTGAGCGCTTTTTCTGAATTGTGCCGCTCCCGTCACTCTGGTTAGGTTGGCATCGAAAAAAACGCTCTCGGGTGCTTTAGAGTGCCGAGTTTGTTACTGCGCATTAAGAAATGACCACCTCCAACGTTTGGTTTATGTTTTATAAGCATTTTTAATTTTATTGCTTAAATCGCATTTTCTCGGCGAGCTGAGCACTTTTTCTGAATTGTGCCGCTCCCGTCACTCTGGTTAGGTTGGCATCGAAAAAAACGCTCTCGGGTGATTTAGAGTGCCGAGTTTATTACTGCGCATTAAGAAATGACCACCTCCAACGTTTGGTTTATGTTTTATAAGCATTTTTAATTTTATTGCTTAAATCGCATTTTCTCGGCGAGCTGAGCACTTTTTCTGAATTGTGCCGCTCCCGTCACTCTGGTTAGGTTGGCATCGAGAAAAACGCTATCGGGTGCTTTAGAGTGCCGAGTTATTCACCGCGCATGAAGAAAAGACCACCTCCAACGTTTGGTTTATGTTTAATAAGCATTTTTAATTTTATTGCTTAAATCGCATTTTCTCGGCGAGCTGAGCACTTTTTCTGAATTGTGCCGCTCCCGTCACTCTGGTTAGGTTGGCATCGAAAAAAACGCTCTCGGGTGCTTTAGAGTGCCGAGTTTATCACTGCGCATGAAGAAATGACCACCTCCAACGTTTGGTTTATGTTTAATAAGCATTTTTAATTTTATTGCTTAAATCGCATTTTCTCGGCGAGCTGAGCACTTTTTCTGAATTGTGCCGCTCCCGTCACTCTGGTTAGGTTGGCATCGAAAAAAACGCTCTCGGGTGCTTTAGAGTGCCGACTTTATCACTGCGCATGAAGAAATGACCACCTCCAACGTTTGGTTTATGTTTTATAAGCATTTTTAATTTTATTGCTTAAATCGCATTTTCTCGGCGAGCTGAGCACTTTTTCTGAATTGTGCCGCTCCCGTCACTCTGGTTAGGTTGGCATCGAAAAAAACGCTCTCGGGTGCTTTAGAGTGCCGAGTTTATTACTGCGCATTAGGAAATGACCACCTCCAACGTTTGGTTTATGTTTTATAAGCATTTTTAATTGTATTGCTTAAATCGCATTTTCTCGGCGAGCTGAGCGCTTTTTCTGAATTGTGCCGCTCCCGTCACTCTGGTTAGGTTGGCATCGAAAAAAACGCTCTCGGGTGCTTTAGAGTGCCGAGTTTATTACTGCGCATTAAGAAATGACCACCTCCAACGTTTGGTTTATGTTTTATAAGCATTTTTAATTTTATTGCTTAAATCGCATTTTCTCGGCGAGCTGAGCACTTTTTCTGAATTGTGCCGCTCCCGTCACTCTGGTTAGGTTGGCATCGAAAAAAACGCTCTCGGGTGCTTTAGAGTGCCGAGTTTATTACTGCGCATTAAGAAATGACCACCTCCAACGTTTGGTTAATTTTATTGCTTAAATCGCATTTTCTCGGCGAGCTGAGCACTTTTTCTGAATTGTGCCGCTCCCGTCACTCTGGTTAGGTTGGCATCGAAAAAAACGCTCTCGGGTGCTTTAGAGTGCCGAGTTTATCACTGCGCATGAAGAAATGACCACCTCCAACGTTTGGTTTATGTTTAATAAGCATTTTTAATTTTATTGCTTAAATCGCATTTTCTCGGCGAGCTGAGCACTTTTTCTGAATTGTGCCGCTCCCGTCACTCTGGTTAGGTTGGCATCGAAAAAAACGCTCTCGGGTGCTTTAGAGTGCCGACTTTATCACTGCGCATGAAGAAATGACCACCTCCAACGTTTGGTTTATGTTTTATAAGCATTTTTAATTTTATTGCTTAAATCGCATTTTCTCGGCGAGCTGAGCACTTTTTCTGAATTGTGCCGCTCCCGTCACTCTGGTTAGGTTGGCATCGAAAAAAACGCTCTCGGGTGCTTTAGAGTGCCGAGTTTATTACTGCGCATTAGGAAATGACCACCTCCAACGTTTGGTTTATGTTTTATAAGCATTTTTAATTGTATTGCTTAAATCGCATTTTCTCGGCGAGCTGAGCGCTTTTTCTGAATTGTGCCGCTCCCGTCACTCTGGTTAGGTTGGCATCGAAAAAAACGCTCTCGGGTGCTTTAGAGTGCCGAGTTTATTACTGCGCATTAAGAAATGACCACCTCCAACGTTTGGTTTATGTTTTATAAGCATTTTTAATTTTATTGCTTAAATCGCATTTTCTCGGCGAGCTGAGCACTTTTTCTGAATTGTGCCGCTCCCGTCACTCTGGTTAGGTTGGCATCGAAAAAAACGCTCTCGGGTGCTTTAGAGTGCCGAGTTTATTACTGCGCATTAAGAAATGACCACCTCCAACGTTTGGTTTATGTTTTATAAGCATTTTTAATTTTATTGCTTAAATCGCATTTTCTCGGCGAGCTGAGCACTTTTTCTGAATTGTGCCGCTCCCGTCACTCTGGTTAGGTTGGCATCGAAAAAAACGCTCTCGGGTGCTTTAGAGTGCCGAGTTTATTACTGCGCATTAAGAAATGACCACCTCCAACGTTTGGTTTATGTTTTATAAGCATTTTTAATTTTATTGCTTAAATCGCATTTTCTCGGCGAGCTGAGCGCTTTTTCTGAATTGTGCCTGTCCCGTCACTCTGGTTAGGTTGGCATCGAAAAAAACGCTCTCGGGTGCTTTAGAGTGCCGAGTTATTCACTGCGCATGAAGAAATGACCACCTCCAACGTTTGGTTTATGTTTAATAAGCATTTTTAATTTTATTGCTTAAATCGCATTTTCTCGGCGAGCTGAGCGCTTTTTCTGAATTGTGCCGCTCCCGTCACTCTGGTTAGGTTGGCATCGAAAAAAACGCTCTCGGGTGCTTTAGAGTGCCGAGTTATTCACTGCGAATGAAGAAATGACAACCTCCAACGTTTGGTTTATGTTTAATAAGCATTTTTAATTTTATTGCTTAAATCGCATTTTCTCGGCGAGCTGAGCACTTTTTCTGAATTGTGCCGCTCCCGTCACTCTGGTTAGGTTGGCATCGAAAAAAACGCTATCGGGTGCTTTAGAGTGCCGAGTTTATTACTGCGCATTAAGAAATGACCACCTCCAACGTTTGGTTTATGTTTTATAAGCATTTTTAATTTTATTGCTTAAATCGCATTTTCTCGGTGAGCTGAGCGCTTTTTCTGAATTGTGCCGCTCCCGTCACTCTGGTTAGGTTGGCATCGAAAAAAACGCTCTCGGGTGCTTTAGAGTGCCGAGTTTATTACTGCGCATTAAGAAATGACCACCTCCAACGTTTGGTTTATGTTTTATAAGCATTTTTAATTTTATTGCTTAAATCGCATTTTCTCGGCGAGCTGAGCACTTTTTCTGAATTGTGCCGTCCCGTCACTCTGGTTAGGTTGGCATCGAAAAAAACGCTCACGGGTGCTTTAGAGTGCCGAGTTTATTACTGCGCATTAAGAAATGACCACCTCCAACGTTTGGTTTATGTTTTATAAGCATTTTTAATTTTATTGCTTAAATCGCATTTTCTCGGCGAGCTGAGCACTTTTTCTGAATTGTGCCGCTCCCGTCACTCTGGTTAGGTTGGCATCGAAAAAAACGCTCTCGGGTGCTTTAGAGTGCCGAGTTATTCACTGCGCATGGAGAAATGACCACCTCCAACGTTTGGTTTATGTTTTATAAGCATTTTTAATTTTATTGCTTAAATCGCATTTTCTCGGCGAGCTGAGCACTTTTTCTGAATTGTGCCGCTCCCGTCACTCTGGTTATAGGTTGGCATCGAAAAAAACGCTCTCGGGTGCTTTAGAGTGCCGAGTTTATCACTGCGCATGAAGAAATGACCACCTCCAACGTTTGGTTTATGTTTTATAAGCATTTTTAATTTTATTGCTTAAATCGCATTTTCTCGGCGAGCTGAGCGCTTTTTCTGAATTGTGCCGCTCCCGTCACTCTGGTTAGGTTGGCATCGAAAAAAACGCTCTCGGGTGCTTTAGAGTGCCGAGTTTATCACTGCGCATGTAGAAATGACCACCTCCAACGTTTGGTTTATGTTTTATAAGCATTTTTAATTTTATTGCTTAAATCGCATTTTCTCGGCGAGCTGAGCGCTTTTTCTGAATTGTGCCGCTCCCGTAACTCTGGTTAGGTTGGCATCGAAAAAAACGCTCTCGGGTGCTTTAGAGTGCCGAGTTTATCACTGCGCATGAAGAAATGACCACTTCCAACGTTTGGTTTATGTTTTATAAGCATTTTTAATTTTATTGCTTAAATCGCATTTTCTCGGCGAGCTGAGCGCTTTTTCTGAATTGTGCCGCTCCCGTAACTCTGGTTAGGTTGGCATCGAAAAAAACGCTCTCGGGTGCTTTAGAGTGCCGAGTTTATCACTGCGCATGAAGAAATGACCACTTCCAACGTTTGGTTTATGTTTTATAAGCATTTTTAATTTTATTGCTTAAATCGCATTTTCTCGGCGAGCTGAGCACTTTTTCTGAATTGTGCCGCTCCCGTCACTCTGGTTAGGTTGGCATCGAAAAAAACGCTCTCGGGTGCTCTAGAGTGCCGAGTTTATTACTGCGCATTAAGAAATGACCACCTCCAACGTTTGGTTTATGTTTTATAAGCATTTTTAATTTTATTGCTTAAATCGCATTTTCTCGGCGAGCTGAGCACTTTTTCTGAATTGTGCCGCTCCCGTCACTCTGGTTAGGTTGGCATCGAAAAAAACGCTCTCGGGTGCTTTAGAGTGCCGAGTTATTCACTGCGCATGAAGAAATGACCACCTCCAACGTTTGGTTTATGTTTTATAAGCATTTTTAATTTTATTGCTTAAATCGCATTTTCTCGGCGAGCTGAGCACTTTTTCTGAATTGTGCCGCTCCCGTCACTCTGGTTAGGTTGGCATCGAAAAAAACGCTCTCGGGTGCTTTAGAGTGCCGAGTTTATCACTGCGCATGAAGAAATGACCACCTCCAACGTTTGGTTTATGTTTTATAAGCATTTTTAATTTTATTGCTTAAATCGCATTTTCTCGGCGAGCTGAGCGCTTTTTCTGAATTGTGCCGCTCCCGTCACTCTGGTTAGGTTGGCATCGAAAAAAACGCTCTCGGGTGCTTTAGAGTGCCGAGTTATTCACTGCGCATGAAGAAATGACCACCTCCAACGTTTGGTTTATGTTTAATAAGCATTTTTAATTTTATTGCTTAAATCGCATTTTCTCGGCGAGCTGAGCGCTTTTTCTGAATTGTGCCGCTCCCGTAACTCTGGTTAGGTTGGCATCGAAAAAAACGCTCTCGGGTGCTTTAGAGTGCCGAGTTTATCACTGCGCATGAAGAAATGACCACTTCCAACGTTTGGTTTATGTTTTATAAGCATTTTTAATTTTATTGCTTAAATCGCATTTTCTCGGCGAGCTGAGCGCTTTTTCTGAATTGTGCCGCTCCCGTAACTCTGGTTAGGTTGGCATCGAAAAAAACGCTCTCGGGTGCTTTAGAGTGCCGAGTTTATCACTGCGCATGAAGAAATGACCACTTCCAACGTTTGGTTTATGTTTTATAAGCATTTTTAATTTTATTGCTTAAATCGCATTTTCTCGGCGAACTGAGCACTTTTTCTGAATTGTGCCGCTCCCGTCACTCTGGTTAGGTTGGCATCGAAAAAAACGCTCTCGGGTGCTCTAGAGTGCCGAGTTTATTACTGCGCATTAAGAAATGACCACCTCCAACGTTTGGTTTATGTTTTATAAGCATTTTTAATTTTATTGCTTAAATCGCATTTTCTCGGCGAGCTGAGCACTTTTTCTGAATTGTGCCGCTCCCGTCACTCTGGTTAGGTTGGCATCGAAAAAAACGCTCTCGGGTGCTTTAGAGTGCCGAGTTATTCACTGCGCATGAAGAAATGACCACCTCCAACGTTTGGTTTATGTTTTATGAGCATTTTTAATTTTATTGCTTAAATCGCATTTTCTCGGCGAGCTGAGCACTTTTTCTGAATTGTGCCGCTCCCGTCACTCTGGTTAGGTTGGCATCGAAAAAAACGCTCTCGGGTGCTTTAGAGTGCCGAGTTTATTACTGCGCATTAAGAAATGACCACCTCCAACGTTTGGTTTATGTTTTATAAGCATTTTTAATTTTATTGCTTAAATCGCATTTTCTCGGCGAGCTGAGCACTTTTTCTGAATTGTGCCGCTCCCGTCACTCTGGGTATAGGTTGGCATCGAAAAAAACGCTTTTGGGTGCTTTAGAGTGCCGAGTTATTCACTGCGCATGAAGAAATGACCACCTCCAACGTTTGGTTTATGTTAATAAGCATTTTTAATTTTATTGCTTAAATCGCATTTTCTCGGCGAGCTGAGCACTTTTTCTGAATTGTGCCGCTCCCGTCACTCTGGTTAGGTTGGCATCGAAAAAAACGCTCTCGGGTGCTTTAGAGTGCCGAGTTTATTACTGCGCATTAAGAAATGACCACCTCCAACGTTTGGTTTATGTTTTATAAGCATTTTTAATTTTATTGCTTAAATCGCATTTTCTCGGCGAGCTGAGCACTTTTTCTGAATTGTGCCGCTCCCGTCACTCTGGTTAGGTTGGCATCGAAAAAAACGCTCTCGGGTGCTTTAGAGTGCCGAGTTTATTACTGCGCATTAAGAAATGACCACCTCCAACGTTTGGTTTATGTTTTATAAGCATTTTTAATTTTATTGCTTAAATCGCATTTTCTCGGCGAGCTGAGCGCTTTTTCTGAATTGTGCCGCTCCCGTCACTCTGGTTAGGTTGGCATCGAAAAAAACGCTCTCGGGTGCTTTAGAGTGCCGAGTTATTCACTGCGCATGAAGAAATGACCACCTCCAACGTTTGGTTTATGTTTAATAAGCATTTTTAATTTTATTGCTTAAATCGCATTTTCTCGGCGAGCTGAGCACTTTTTCTGAATTGTGCCGCTCCCGTCACTCTGGTTAGGTTGGCATCGAAAAAAACGCTCTCGGGTGCTTTAGAGTGCCGAGTTTATTACTGCGCATGAAGAAATGCCCACCTCCAACGTTTGGTTTATGTTTAATAAGCATTTTTAATTTTATTGCTTAAATCGCATTTTCTCGGCGAGCTGAGCACTTTTTCTGAATTGTGCCGCTCCCGTCACTCTGGTTAGGTTGGCATCGAAAAAAACGCTCTCGGGTGCTTTAGAGTGCCGAGTTATTCACTGCGCATGAAGAAATGACCACCTCCAACGTTTGGTTTATGTTTAATAAGCATTTTTAATTTTATTGCTTAAATCGCATTTTCTCGGCGAGCTGAGCACTTTTTCTGAATTGTGCCGCTCCCGTCACTCTGGTTAGGTTGGCATCGAAAAAAACGCTCACGGGTGCTTTAGAGTGCCGAGTTTATTACTGCGCATTAAGAAATGACCACCTCCAACGTTTGGTTTATGTTTTATAAGCATTTTTAATTTTATTGCTTAAATCGCATTTTCTCGGCGAGCTGAGCACTTTTTCTGAATTGTGCCGCTCCCGTCACTCTGGTTAGGTTGGCATCGAAAAAAACGCTCTCGGGTGCTTTAGAGTGCCGAGTTTATCACTGCGCATGAAGAAATGACCACCTCCAACGTTTGGTTTATGTTTAATAAGCATTTTTAATTTTATTGCTTAAATCGCATTTTCTCGGCGAGCTGAGCACTTTTTCTGAATTGTGCCGCTCCCGTCACTCTGGTTAGGTTGGCATCGAAAAAAACGCTCTCGGGTGCTTTAGAGTGCCGACTTTATCACTGCGCATGAAGAAATGACCACCTCCAACGTTTGGTTTATGTTTTATAAGCATTTTTAATTTTATTGCTTAAATCGCATTTTCTCGGCGAGCTGAGCACTTTTTCTGAATTGTGCCGCTCCCGTCACTCTGGTTAGGTTGGCATCGAAAAAAACGCTCACGGGTGCTTTAGAGTGCCGAGTTTATTACTGCGCATTAAGGAATGACCACCTCCAACGTTTGGTTTATGTTTTATAAGCATTTTTAATTTTATTGCTTAAATCGCATTTTCTCGGCGAGCTGAGCACTTTTTCTGAATTGTGCCGCTCCCGTCACTCTGGTTAGGTTGGCATCGAAAAAAACGCTCACGGGTGCTTTAGAGTGCCGAGTTTATTACTGCGCATTAAGAAATGACCACCTCCAACGTTTGGTTTATGTTTTATAAGCATTTTTAATTTTATTGCTTAAATCGCATTTTCTCGGCGAGCTGAGCACTTTTTCTGAATTGTGCCGCTCCCGTCACTCTGGTTAGGTTGGCATCGAAAAAAACGCTCTCGGGTGCTTTAGAGTGCCGAGTTATTCACTGCGCATGAAGAAATGACCACCTCCAACGTTTGGTTTATGTTTTATAAGCATTTTTAATTTTATTGCTTAAATCGCATTTTCTCGGCGAGCTGAGCGCTTTTTCTGAATTGTGCCGCTCCCGTAACTCTGGTTAGGTTGGCATCGAAAAAAACGCTCTCGGGTGCTTTAGAGTGCCGAGTTTATTACTGCGCATTAAGAAATGACCACCTCCAACGTTTGGTTTATGTTTTATAAGCATTTTTAATTTTATTGCTTAAATCGCATTTTCTCGGCGAGCTGAGCAATTGTGCCGCTCCCGTCACTCTGGTTAGGTTGGCATCGAAAAAAACGCTCTCGGGTGCTTTAGAGTGCCGAGTTTATTACTGCGCATTAAGAAATGACCACCTCCAACGTTTGGTTTATGTTTTATAAGCATTTTTAATTTTATTGCTTAAATCGCATTTTCTCGGCGAGCTGAGCACTTTTTCTGAATTGTGCCGCTCCCGTCACTCTGGTTAGGTTGGCATCGAAAAAAACGCTCACGGGTGCTTTAGAGTGCCGAGTTTATTACTGCGCATTAAGAAATGACCACCTCCAACGTTTGGTTTATGTTTTATAAGCATTTTTAATTTTATTGCTTAAATCGCATTTTCTCGGCGAGCTGAGCACTTTTTCTGAATTGTGCCGCTCCCGTCACTCTGGTTAGGTTGGCATCGAAAAAAACGCTCTCGGGTGCGTTAGAGTGCCGAGTTATTCACTGCGCATGGAGAAATGACCACCTCCAACGTTTGGTTTATGTTTTATAAGCATTTTTAATTTTATTGCTTAAATCGCATTTTCTCGGCGAGCTGAGCACTTTTTCTGAATTGTGCCGCTCCCGTCACTCTGGTTAGGTTGGCATCGAAAAAAACGCTCTCGGGTGCTTTAGAGTGCCGAGTTTATCACTGCGCATGAAGAAATGACCACCTCCAACGTTTGGTTTATGTTTTATAAGCATTTTTAATTTTATTGCTTAAATCGCATTTTCTCGGCGAGCTGAGCGCTTTTTCTGAATTGTGCCGCTCCCGTCACTCTGGTTAGGTTGGCATCGAAAAAAACGCTCTCGGGTGCTTTAGAGTGCCGAGTTTATCACTGCGCATGAAGAAATGACCACCTCCAACGTTTGGTTTATGTTTTATAAGCATTTTTAATTTTATTGCTTAAATCGCATTTTCTCGGCGAGCTGAGCGCTTTTTCTGAATTGTGCCGCTCCCGTAACTCTGGTTAGGTTGGCATCGAAAAAAACGCTCTCGGGTGCTTTAGAGTGCCGAGTTTATCACTGCGCATGAAGAAATGACCACTTCCAACGTTTGGTTTATGTTTTATAAGCATTTTTAATTTTATTGCTTAAATCGCATTTTCTCGGCGAGCTGAGCACTTTTTCTGAATTGTGCCGCTCCCGTCACTCTGGTTAGCTTGGCATCGAAAAAAACGCTCTCGGGTGCTCTAGAGTGCCGAGTTTATTACTGCGCATTAAGAAATGACCACCTCCAACGTTTGGTTTATGTTTTATAAGCATTTTTAATTTTATTGCTTAAATCGCATTTTCTCGGCGAGCTGAGCACTTTTTCTGAATTGTGCCGCTCCCGTCACTCTGGTTAGGTTGGCATCGAAAAAAACGCTCTCGGGTGCTTTAGAGTGCCGAGTTTATTACTGCGCATTAAGAAATGACCACCTCCAACGTTTGGTTTATGTTTTATAAGCATTTTTAATTTTATTGCTTAAATCGCATTTTCTCGGCGAGCTGAGCACTTTTTCTGAATTGTGCCGCTCCCGTCACTCTGGTTAGGTTGGCATCGAAAAAAACGCTCTCGGGTGCTTTAGAGTGCCGAGTTATTCACTGCGCATGAAGAAATGACCACCTCCAACGTTTGGTTTATGTTTTATAAGCATTTTTAATTTTATTGGTTAAATCGCATTTTCTCGGCGAGCTGAGCACTTTTTCTGAATTGTGCCGCTCCCGTCACTCTGGTTAGGTTGGCATCGAAAAAAACGCTCTCGGGTGCTTTAGAGTGCCGAGTTTATCACTGCGCATGAAGAAATGACCACCTCCAACGTTTGGTTTATGTTTTATAAGCATTTTTAATTTTATTGCTTAAATCGCATTTTCTCGGCGAGCTGAGCGCTTTTTCTGAATTGTGCCGCTCCCGTCACTCTGGTTAGGTTGGCATCGAAAAAAACGCTCTCGGGTGCTTTAGAGTGCCGAGTTATTCACTGCGCATGAAGAAATGACCACCTCCAATGTTTGGTTTATGTTTAATAAGCATTTTTAATTTTATTGCTTAAATCGCATTTTCTCGGTGAGCTGAGCGCTTTTTCTGAATTGTGCCGCTCCCGTCACTCTGGTTAGGTTGGCATCGAAAAAAACGCTCTCGGGTGCTTTAGAGTGCCGAGTTATTCACTGCGCATGAAGAAATGACCACCTCCAACGTTTGGTTTATGTTTAATAAGCATTTTTAATTTTATTGCTTAAATCGCATTTTCTCGGCGAGCTGAGCACTTTTTCTGAATTGTGCCGCTCCCGTCACTCTGGTTAGGTTGGCATCGAAAAAAACGCTCTCGGGTGCTTTAGAGTGCCGAGTTTATTACTGCGCATTAAAATGACCACCTCCGACGTTTGGTTTATGTTTTATAAGCATTTTTAATATTATTGCTTAAATCGCATTTTCTCGGCGAGCTGAGCGCTTTTTCTGAATTGTGCCGCTCCCGTCACTCTGGTTAGGTTGGCATCGAAAAAAACGCTCTCGGGTGCTCTAGAGTGCCGAGTTTATTACTGCGCATTAAGAAATGACCACCCCCAACGTTTGGTTTATGTTTTATAAGCATTTTTAATTTTATTGCTTAAATCGCATTTTCTCGGCGAGCTGAGCACTTTTTCTGAATTGTGCCGCTCCCGTCACTCTGGTTAGGTTGGCATCGAAAAAAACGCTCTCGGGTGCTTTAGAGTGCCGAGTTTATTACTGCGCATTAAGAAATGACCACCTCCAACGTTTGGTTTATGTTTTATAAGCATTTTTAATTTTATTGCTTAAATCGCATTTTCTCGGCGAGCTGAGCACTTTTTCTGAATTGTGCCGCTCCCGTCACTCTGGTTAGGTTGGCATCGAAAAAAACGCTCTCGGGTGCTTTAGAGTGCCGAGTTATTCACTGCGCATGAAGAAATGACCACCTCCAACGTTTGGTTTATGTTTTATAAGCATTTTTAATTTTATTGCTTAAATCGCATTTTCTCGGCGAGCTGAGCACTTTTTCTGAATTGTGCCGCTCCCGTCACTCTGGTTAGGTTGGCATCGAAAAAAACGCTCTCGGGTGCTTTAGAGTGCCGAGTTTATCACTGCGCATGAAGAAATGACCACCTCCAACGTTTGGTTTATGTTTTATAAGCATTTTTAATTTTATTGCTTAAATCGCATTTTCTCGGCGAGCTGAGCGCTTTTTCTGAATTGTGCCGCTCCCGTCACTCTGGTTAGGTTGGCATCGAAAAAAACGCTCTCGGGTGCTTTAGAGTGCCGAGTTATTCACTGCGCATGAAGAAATGACCACCTCCAATGTTTGGTTTATGTTTAATAAGCATTTTTAATTTTATTGCTTAAATCGCATTTTCTCGGCGAGCTGAGCGCTTTTTCTGAATTGTGCCGCTCCCGTCACTCTGGTTAGGTTGGCATCGAAAAAAACGCTCTCGGGTGCTTTAGAGTGCCGAGTTATTCACTGCGCATGAAGAAATGACCACCTCCAACGTTTGGTTTATGTTTAATAAGCATTTTTAATTTTATTGCTTAAATCGCATTTTCTCGGCGAGCTGAGCACTTTTTCTGAATTGTGCCGCTCCCGTCACTCTGGTTAGGTTGGCATCGAAAAAAACGCTCTCGGGTGCTTTAGAGTGCCGAGTTTATTACTGCGCATTAAGAAATGACCACCTCCAACGTTTGGTTTATGTTTTATAAGCATTTTTAATTTTATTGCTTAAATCGCATTTTCTCGGCGAGCTGAGCACTTTTTCTAAATTGTGCCGCTCCCGTCACTCTGGTTAGGTTGGCATCGAAAAAAACGCTCTCGGGTGCTTTAGAGTGCCGAGTTTATTACTGCGCATTAAGAAATGACCACCTCCAACGTTTGGTTTATGTTTTATAAGCATTTTTAATTTTATTGCTTAAATCGCATTTTCTCGGCGAGCTGAGCACTTTTTCTGAATTGTGCCGCTCCCGTCACTCTGGTTAGGTTGGCATCGAAAAAAACGCTCTCGGGTGCTTTAGAGTGCCGAGTTTATTACTGCGCATTAAGAAATGACCACCTCCAACGTTTGGTTTATGTTTTATAAGCATTTTTAATTTTATTGCTTAAATCGCATTTTCTCGGCGAGCTGAGCACTTTTTCTGAATTGTGCCGCTCCCGTCACTTGGCATCGAAAAAAACGCTCTCGGGTGCTTTAGAGTGCCGAGTTATTCACTGCGCATGAAGAAATGACCACCTCCAACGTTTGGTTTATGTTTTATAAGCATTTTTAATTTTATTGCTTAAATCGCATTTTCTCGGCGAGCTGAGCGCTTTTTCTGAATTGTGCCGCTCCCGTCACTCTGGTTAGGTTGGCATCGAAAAAAACGCTCTCGGGTGCTTTAGATTGCTGAGTTTATTACTGCGCATTAAGAAATGACCACCTCCAACGTTTGGTTTATGTTTTATAAGCATTTTTAATTTTATTGCTTAAATCGCATTTTCTCGGCGAGCTGAGCGCTTTTTCTGAATTGTGCCGCTCCCGTCACTCTGGTTAGGTTGGCATCGAAAAAAACGCTCTCGGGTGCTTTAGAGTGCCGAGTTTATTACTTCGCATTAAGAAATGACCACCTCCAACGTTTGGTTTATGTTTTATAAGCATTTTTAATTTTATTGCTTAAATCGCATTTTCTCGGCGAGCTGAGCACTTTTTCTGAATTGTGCCGCTCCCGTCACTCTGGTTAGGTTGGCATCGAAAAAAACGCTCTCGGGTGCTTTAGAGTGCCGAGTTATTCACTGCGCATGAAGAAATGACCACCTCCAACGTTTGGTTTATGTTTAATAAGCATTTTTAATTTTATTGCTTAAATCGCATTTTCTCGGCGAGCTGAGCACTTTTTCTGAATTGTGCCGCTCCCGTCACTCTGGTTAGGTTGGCATCGAAAAAAACGCTCTCGGGTGCTTTAGAGTGCCGAGTTTATCACTGCGCATGAAGAAATGACCACCTCCAACGTTTGGTTTATGTTTTATAAGCATTTTTAATTTTATTGCTTAAATCGCATTTTCTCGGCGAGCTGAGCGCTTTTTCTGAATTGTGCCGCTCCCGTCACTCTGGTTAGGTTGGCATCGAAAAAAACGCTCTCGGGTGCTTTAGAGTGCCGAGTTTATTACTGCGCATTAAGAAATGACCACCTCCAACGTTTGGTTTATGTTTTATAAGCATTTTTAATTTTATTGCTTAAATCGCATTTTCTCGGCGAGCTGAGCACTTTTTCTGAATTGTGCCGCTCCCGTCACTCTGGTTAGGTTGGCATCGAAAAAAACGCTCTCGGGTGCTTTAGAGTGCCGAGTTTATTACTGCGCATTGAGAAATGACCACCTCCAACGTTTGGTTTATGTTTTATAAGCATTTTTAATTTTATTGCTTAAATCGCGTTTTCTCGGCGAGCTGAGCACTTTTTCTGAATTGTGCCGCTCCCGTCACTCTGGTTAGGTTGGCATCGAAAAAAACGCTCTCGGGTGCTTTAGAGTGCCGAGTTTATTACTGCGCATTAAGAAATGACCACCTCCAACGTTTGGTTTATGTTTTATAAGCATTTTTAATTTTATTGCTTAAATCGCATTTTCTCGGCGAGCTGAGCGCTTTTTCTGAATTGTGCCGCTCCCGTCACTCTGGTTAGGTTGGCATCGAAAAAAACGCTCTCGTGTGCTTTAGAGTGCCGAGTTTATCACTGCGCATGAAGAAATGACCACCTCCAACGTTTGGTTTATGTTTTATAAGCATTTTTAATTTTATTGCTTAAATCGCATTTTCTCGGCGAGCTGAGCGCTTTTTCTGAATTGTGCCGCTCCCGTAACTCTGGTTAGGTTGGCATCGAAAAAAACGCTCTCGGGTGCTTTAGAGTGCCGAGTTTATCACTGCGCATGAAGAAATGACCACTTCCAACGTTTGGTTTATGTTTTATAAGCATTTTTAATTTTATTGCTTAAATCGCATTTTCTCGGCGAGCTGAGCACTTTTTCTGAATTGTGCCGCTCCCGTCACTCTGGTTAGGTTGGCATCGAAAAAAACGCTCTCGGGTGCTCTAGAGTGCCGAGTTTATTACTGCGCATGAAGAAATGACCACCTCCAACGTTTGGTTTATGTTTTATAAGCATTTTTAATTTTATTGCTTAAATCGCATTTTCTCGGCGAGCTGAGCACTTTTTCTGAATTGTGCCGCTCCCGTCACTCTGGTTAGGTTGGCATCGAAAAAAACGCTCTCGGGTGCTTAAGAGTGCCGAGTTTATTACTGCGCATTAAGAAATGACCACCTCCAACGTTTGGTTTATGTTTTATAAGCATTTTTAATTTTATTGCTTAAATCGCATTTTCTCGGCGAGCTGAGCACTTTTTCTGAATTGTGCCGCTCCCGTCACTCTGGTTAGGTTGGCATCGAAAAAAACGCTCTCGGGTGCTTTAGAGTGCCGAGTTATTCACTGCGCATGAAGAAATGACCACCTCCAACGTTTGGTTTATGTTTTATAAGCATTTTTAATTTTATTGCTTAAATCGCATTTTCTCGGCGAGCTGAGCACTTTTTGTGCCGCTCCCGTCACTCTGGTTAGGTTGGCATCGAAAAAAACGCTCTCGGGTGCTTTAGAGTGCCGAGTTATTCACTGCGCATGAAGAAATGACCACCTCCAACGTTTGGTTTATGTTTAATAAGCATTTTTTATTTTATTGCTTGAATCGCATTTTCTCGGCGAGCTGAGCACTTTTTCTGAATTGTGCCGCTCCCGTCACTCTGGTTAGGTTGGCATCGAAAAAAACGCTCTCGGGTGCTTTAGAGTGCCGAGTTTATCACTGCGCATGAAGAAATGACCACCTCCAACGTTTGGTTTATGTTTTATAAGCATTTTTAATTTTATTGCTTAAATCGCATTTTCTCGGCGAGCTGAGCACTTTTTCTGAATTGTGCCGCTCCCGTCACTCTGGTTAGGTTGGCATCGAAAAAAACGCTCTCGGGTGCTTTAGAGTGCCGAGTTTATCACTGCGCATGAAGAAATGACCACCTCCAACGTTTGGTTTATGTTTTATAAGCATTTTTAATTTTATTGCTTAAATCGCATTTTCTCGGCGAGCTGAGCGCTTTTTCTGAATTGTGCCGCTCCCGTCACTCTGGTTAGGTTGGCATCGAAAAAAACGCTCTCGGGTGCTTTAGAGTGCCGAGTTTATTACTGCGCATTAAGAAATGACCACCTCCAACGTTTGGTTTATGTTTTATAAGCATTTTTAATTTTATTGCTTAAATCGCATTTTCTCGGCGAGCTGAGCACTTTTTCTGAATTGTGCCGCTCCCGTCACTCTGGTTAGGTTAATTGGCATCGAAAAAAACGCTCTCGGGTGCTTTAGAGTGCCGAGTTTATTACTGCGCATTAAGAAATGACCACCTCCAACGTTTGGTTTATGTTTTATAAGCATTTTTAATTTTATTGCTTAAATCGCATTTTCTCGGCGAGCTGAGCACTTTTTCTGAATTGTGCCGCTCCCGTCACTCTGGTTAGGTTGGCATCGAAAAAAACGCTATCGGGTGCTTTAGAGTGCCGAGTTATTCACTGCGCATGAAGAAATGACCACCTCCAACGTTTGGTTTATGTTTAATAAGCATTTTTAATTTTATTGCTTAAATCGCGTTTTCTCGGCGAGCTGAGCACTTTTTCTGAATTGTGCCGCTCCCGTCACTCTGGTTAGGTTGGCATCGAAAAAAACGCTCTCGGGTGATTTAGAGTGCCGAGTTTATTACTGCGCATTAAGGAATGACCACCTCCAACGTTTGGTTTATGTTTTATAAGCATTTTTAATTTTATTGCTTAAATCGCATTTTCTCGGCGAGCGGAGCACTTTTTCTGAATTGTGCCGCTCCCGTCACTCTGGTTAGGTTGGCATCGAAAAAAACGCTCTCGGGTGCTTTAGAGTGCCGAGTTTATTACTGCGCATTACGAAATGACCACCTCCAACGTTTGGTTTATGTTTTATAAGCATTTTTAATTTTATTGCTTAATTCGCATTTTCTCGGCGAGCTGAGCGCTTTTTCTGAATTGTGCCGCTCCCGTCACTCTGGTTAGGTTGGCATCGAAAAAAACGCTCTCGGGTGCTTTAGAGTGCCGAGTTATTCACTGCGCATGAAGAAATGACCACCTCCAACGTTTGGTTTATGTTTAATAAGCATTTTTAATTTTATTGCTTAAATCGCATTTTCTCGGCGAGCTGAGCACTTTTTCTGAATTGTGCCGCTCCCGTCACTCTGGTTAGGTTGGCATCGAAAAAAACGCTCTCGGGTGCTTTAGAGTGCCGAGTTTATTACTGCGCATTAAGAAATGACCACCTCCAACGTTTGGTTTATGTTTTATAAGCATTTTTAATTTTATTGCTTAAATCGCATTTTCTCGGCGAGCTGAGCACTTTTTCTGAATTGTGCCGCTCCCGTCACTCTGGTTAGGTTGGCATCGAAAAAAACGCTCTCGGGTGCTTTAGAGTGCCGAGTTTATTACTGCGCATTAAGAAATGACCACCTCCAACGTTTGGTTTATGTTTTATAAGCATTTTTAATTTTATTGCTTAAATCGCATTTTCTCGGCGAGCTGAGCACTTTTTCTGAATTGTGCCGCTCCCGTCACTTGGCATCGAAAAAAACGCTCTCGGGTGCTTTAGAGTGCCGAGTTATTCACTGCGCATGAAGAAATTACCACCTCCAACGTTTGGTTTATGTTTTATAAGCATTTTTAATTTTATTGCTTAAATCGCATTTTCTCGGCGAGCTGAGCGCTTTTTCTGAATTGTGCCGCTCCCGTCACTCTGGTTAGGTTGGCATCGAAAAAAACGCTCTCGGGTGCTTTAGAGTGCTGAGTTTATTACTGCGCATTAAGAAATGACCACCTCCAACGTTTGGTTTATGTTTTATAAGCATTTTTAATTTTATTGCTTAAATCGCATTTTCTCGGCGAGCTGAGCGCTTTTTCTGAATTGTGCCGCTCCCGTCACTCTGGTTAGGTTGGCATCGAAAAAAACGCTCTCGGGTGCTTTAGAGTGCCGAGTTTATTACTGCGCATTAAGAAATGACCACCTCCAACGTTTGGTTTATGTTTTATAAGCATTTTTAATTTTATTGCTTAATTCGCATTTTCTCGGCGAGCTGAGCGCTTTTTCTGAATTGTGCCGCTCCCGTGGTTAGGTTGGCATCGAAAAAAACGCTCTCGGGTGCTTTAGAGTGCCGAGTTATTCACTGCGCATGAAGAAATGACCACCTCCAACGTTTGGTTTATGTTTAATAAGCATTTTTAATTTTATTGCTTAAATCGCATTTTCTCGGCGAGCTGAGCACTTTTTCTGAATTGTGCCGCTCCCGTCACTCTGGTTAGGTTGGCATCGAAAAAAACGCTCTCGGGTGCTTTAGAGTGCCGAGTTTATTACTGCGCATTAAGAAATGACCACCTCCAACGTTTGGTTTATGTTTTATAAGCATTTTTAATTTTATTGCTTAAATCGCATTTTCTCGGCGAGCTGAGCACTTTTTCTGAATTGTGCCGCTCCCGTCACTCTGGTTAGGTTGGCATCGAAAAAAACGCTCTCGGGTGCTTTAGAGTGCCGAGTTTATTACTGCGCATTAAGAAATGACCACCTCCAACGTTTGGTTTATGTTTTATAAGCATTTTTAATTTTATTGCTTAAATCGCATTTTCTCGGCGAGCTGAGCACTTTTTCTGAATTGTGCCGCTCCCGTCACTTGGCATCGAAAAAAACGCTCTCGGGTGCTTTAGAGTGCCGAGTTATTCACTGCGCATGAAGAAATGACCACCTCCAACGTTTGGTTTATGTTTTATAAGCATTTTTAATTTAATTGCTTAAATCGCATTTTCTCGGCGAGCTGAGCGCTTTTTCTGAATTGTGCCGCTCCCGTCACTCTGGTTAGGTTGGCATCGAAAAAAACGCTCTCGGGTGCTTTAGAGTGCTGAGTTTATTACTGCGCATTAAGAAATGACCACCTCCAACGTTTGGTTTATGTTTTATAAGCATTTTTAATTTTATTGCTTAAATCGCATTTTCTCGGCGAGCTGAGCGCTTTTTCTGAATTGTGCCGCTCCCGTCACTCTGGTTAGGTTGGCATCGAAAAAAACGCTCTCGGGTGCTTTAGAGTGCCGAGTTTATTACTGCGCATTAAGAAATGACCACCTCCAACGTTTGGTTTATGTTTTATAAGCATTTTTAATTTTATTGCTTAAATCGCATTTTCTCGGCGAGCTGAGCACTTTTTCTGAATTGTGCCGCTCCCGTCACTCTGGTTAGGTTATTGGCATCGAAAAAAACGCTCTCGGGTGCTTTAGAGTGCTGAGTTATTCACTGCGCACGAAGAAATGACCACCTCCAACGTTTGGTTTATGTTTTATAAGCATTTTTAATTTTATTGCTTAAATCGCATTTTCTCGGCGAGCTGAGCGCTTTTTCTGAATTGTGCCGCTCCCGTCACTCTGGTTAGGTTGGCATCGAAAAAAACGCTCTCGGGTGCTTTAGAGTGCCGAGTTTATTACTGCGCATTAAGAAATGACCACCTCCAACGTTTGGTTTATGTTTTATAAGCATTTTTAATTTTATTGCTTAAATCGCATTTTCTCGGCGAGCTGAGCACTTTTTCTGAATTGTGCCGCTCCCGTCACTCTGGTTAGGTTGGCATCGAAAAAAACGCTCTCGGGTGCTTTAGAGTGCCGAGTTTATTACTGCGCATTAAGAAATGACCACCTCCAACGTTTGGTTTATGTTTTATAAGCATTTTTAATTTTATTGCTTAAATCGCATTTTCTCGGCGAGCTGAGCACTTTTTCTGAATTGTGCCGCTCCCGTCACTCTGGTTAGGTTGGCATCGAAAAAAACGCTATCGGGTGCTTTAGAGTGCCGAGTTATTCACTGCGCATGAAGAAATGACCACCTCCAAACGTTTGGTTTATGTTTAATAAGCATTTTTAATTTTATTGCTTAAATCGCATTTTCTCGGCGAGCTGAGCACTTTTTCTGAATTGTGCCGCTCCCGTCACTCTGGTTAGGTTGGCATCGAAAAAAACGCTCTCGGGTGCTTTAGAGTGCCGAGTTTATTACTGCGCATTAAGAAATGACCACCTCCAACGTTTGGTTTATGTTTTATAAGCATTTTTAATTTTATTGCTTAAATCGCATTTTCTCGGCGAGCTGAGCACTTTTTCTGAATTGTGCCGCTCCCGTCACTCTGGTGTTGGCATCGAAAAAAACGCTCTCGGGTGCTTTAGAGTGCCGAGTTTATTACTGCGCATTAAGAAATGACCACCTCCAACGTTTGGTTTATGTTTTATAAGCATTTTTAATTTTATTGCTTAAATCGCATTTTCTCGGCGAGCTGAGCGCTTTTTCTGAATTGTGCCGCTCCCGTCACTCTGGTTAGGTTGGCATCGAAAAAAACGCTCTCGGGTGCTTTAGAGTGCCGAGTTATTCACTGCGCATGAAGAAATGACCACCTCCAACGTTTGGTTTATGTTTAATAAGCATTTTTAATTTTATTGCTTAAATCGCAACTGTAAAAAAATTTCCGAGAAATTTACAGTAATTAACTGGCAGCTAGTAACCAGTAACTTACTGTAAAAACGTTTTACAGTAGATATACTGTATTCCCTATTTACAGTATTATCGTATTTACTGTAAAGCAAAAACCAGTTAAATACTGTGATTTTGGCTGTATTTACAGTATTAGATGTTTTAACTGTGGCCTAAATAACAGTTAAATACTGTGATTTCAGTTGGATTTATAGTATTAGATGTTTTAACTGTATGCTAAATAACAATTAAATACTGTGATTCCAGTTGCGTTTACAGTATTAGTTGTTTAACTGTATACAAAATAACATTTAAATACTGTGATTTCAGTTTTATTTACAGTTAGATGTTTTAACTGTATACTAAAAAATTAAAAACTGATTTTATTTGCATTTACAGTATAGTTGCTTAACTGCAGAATAAATATCAATGAAATACCGCGCTTTCAGTTGCCTTTAAATAACTGGTTTATTTACTGTACAAACAAATGAACGGTATTGTATATGGCAATGCAGTAACAGTAGGTACCAGGTAATCATTGTAAATTGAGTTTCTCACTGTACAATTTAAATGCTGAATCAGTGATTTAATATTAATCATTAATAGAATGACCCATATTCTAAAATATTTCAATTAACTACAGACAACAAGACATTTGTTAACAGGGTTATTTATTTTTTTTGTGAACATGAACATAAAGCACATTACCAAACCTTTTAGACAAAACTTCCTTGGGCTTGGACAAAACAGGAGCCCTGAAATTAAAGAAGAAAATACATTAAGAATTATGATGGTGATGTCGTTGTCATGTCAAGATACTTGTTCCTGATAGGAAGTGTGTCACATGGCTGCAGGAACACTCATGCAATTAGCAAGGTTGGAGTTATATTATTAGTAGGGATGTAACGATTACTCATGAGATGATTAAAAATCGATTTGAATATGTCGCAAGTTAGATCGGAGAGAAAATAAATCTCTGCATTGAAACAGCTGATATGCAAATTAGTTGTGACCGTTATCTGAACCTCACCTGTATCTAGTCAGTTAGCCTCCATGAAGTGAAGCCTTCATGAACTCCATGATGAAGGAGATCACATGGGGGTTCATGTATCAAGTCTTTCTCCTCACCACTCTCCCAGTCTTCCGGCTCATCTGCTCCTTGGCACTGCACTTGGTGGAGTCAGGATTAATCCTGACCAAAAACATATGAAATGAGTAAGAGGTTGAGACAATTGCAATTATCAGAGAGATATAGAAAATGCCAGTGGGAATAAAGTTAGGTATATAATTTTATCGGTTAATACCTCTGAATAAATTCCAAAGTTGTGCAGGTTTCCACCTGATACTCTAGGTTGAAAACATAGTAACAGGCGAAAAGAGTGGCCAAGACAGTGGTGAAGTCAGCCATGTGAGCAGCAGGTGGGATTATGACCCTCCCCTCGATCGACAGCATCCATTTTTTTGCAGTCAGGATTGTCTCTCCTTAAAGTCAGACATAACAAAAATCATATTTCACAGCAGTCCATTTTATAAATGATCTGGTTCACATGAATGACTGTAAAAACAGGGCAGGGAGCAAACATATCTTACAAGCTGTACATAAAACAGATAAAAGGAGCATATATAGTAACTGATGGCAAGCAAACTGATTACTACTTGTGTATTACTATTTTATTTTATTACTTATAGTGATAGTAGTCCTACTTACCGAGTTTCTGGACGTCGCGACGTGTGCTTGGTGGTGCTGCCTCCCGAAGGAAAACGCATACGGAGGCGGAGAAGGTGTAGAAAAAAAGAAAGGCGGGAAAATACTCTTCTCTTGCGCAGCATAAAAATATAAAATAACGACACAGTAACGACCATCGTACTGTCGCAGCAAGTACAACATGTATATATATACATATATCATTTTGTGGCTTCAGTAAGTTTAAAAAAAAGACAATCTGGTCAGTTAAAGTTACTGCTATCACAAGCTAGCTAACAGTTAACGTTACCAGTAGCTAGCTCTGTCTGCCCTCTCTCTCGCGATCGAAAAACAGCGCTCTCTCGGTGCCGTTTTCGCAGCCAAAGTGAAACAAATGAACGCAGACGACGCAAACACATAGAAACACAACAAAAAAACACACAATACAAGACAAGGTCTTATAAGAAAAGTTGTTGTCGGAGCCAGAGATGCAAGCGCTGTGATCGCGATTTGTCCCCTTTACTTTGACGTGATTGGCCATTCAAAGCAGGACCATTGAACACACTCGATCCTCATTGGATAAATTCATGTCAGCCCATGTCACCCCATACCCGCCAGTGAAAAAGAAAACGGAAAAAAACTAATGCTAGGAATAAAAAAAATGCCATGGTAAGTCATTATGACATAATGATTATTAAAGTCATAATTTTTATATGATATTTATATGATAATTATTGATTTCATTATGATATATATATATATATATATCATATAATATATATATAATATATCAAAGTCAAAACCTTAAAGTCAAAGTCAGCTTTATTGTCAATCTCTCCACATGTCACAACACACAAAGAGAGCGAAATGACGTTTTCTCTATCCCACGGTGACGAGACACATAACACGATAGACATACAAGTACGCGACACAATATAAAAACAAGGCAAAAATTCAAACAATCAATAGTAAGAGTGATGAATAAATAATAAATAAACAGATAATATATATATATATATATATATATATATATATATATATATATATATATATATATATATATATATATATATATATATATATATATATAAATAAAAATCTGTTAATATAAATTCTCAATGTTCATTCATCAACGACATTGACAATAAAAATACAGTAGCTTACGTTTCTATTTACAGTATAATACTGGCTATTGTGATTTTTCTTACAGTAATGCTTCAACTACTGTGTTTTCCACTGTAATACTTATACTACTGTGATTTTGTCGTGTTTACACTGTCTAACTGTAACAATTACAGCGACTTACTGTAAAGATCATACACAGTAAGGTTACTGTGTTTAATACAGTGATTAACTGTAGATATCATTTTCTCGGCGAGCTGAGCACTTTTTCTGAATTGTGCCGCTCCCGTCACTCTGGTTAGGTTGGCATCGAAAAAAACGCTCTCGGGTGCTTTAGAGTGCCGAGTTTATTACTGCGCATTAAGAAATGACCACCTCCAACGTTTGGTTTATGTTTTATAAGCATTTTTAATTTTATTGCTTAAATCGCATTTTCTCGGCGAGCTGAGCGCTTTTTCTGAATTGTGCCGCTCCCGTCACTCTGGTTAGGTTGGCATCGAAAAAAACGCTCTCGGGTGCTTTAGAGTGCCGAGTTATTCACTGCGCATGAAGAAATGACCACCTCCAACGTTTGGTTTATGTTTAATAAGCATTTTTAATTTTATTGCTTAAATCGCATTTTCTCGGCGAGCTGAGCACTTTTTCTGAATTGTGCCGCTCCCGTCACTCTGGTTAGGTTGGCATCGAAAAAAACGCTCTCGGGTGCTTTAGAGTGCCGAGTTTATTACTGCGCATTAAGAAATGACCACCTCCAACGTTTGGTTTATGTTTTATAAGCATTTTTAATTTTATTGCTTAAATCGCATTTTCTCGGCGAGCTGAGCACTTTTTCTGAATTTTGCCGCTCCCGTCACTCTGGTTAGGTTGGCATCGAAAAAAACGCTCTCGGGTGCTTTAGAGTGCCGAGTTTATCACTGCGCATGAAGAAATGACCACCTCCAACGTTTGGTTTATGTTTAATAAGCATTTTTAATTTTATTGCTTAAATCGCATTTTCTCGGCGAGCTGAGCACTTTTTCTGAATTGTGCCGCTCCCGTCACTCTGGTTAGGTTGGCATCGAAAAAAACGCTCTCGGGTGCTTTAGAGTGCCGAGTTTATCACTGCGCATGAAGAAATGACCACCTCCAACGTTTGGTTTATGTTTTATAAGCATTTTTAATTTTATTGCTTAAATCGCATTTTCTCGGCGAGCTGAGCGCTTTTTCTGAATTGTGCCGCTCCCGTCACTCTGGTTAGGTTGGCATCGAAAAAAACGCTCTCGGGTGCTTTAGAGTGCCGAGTTTATCACTGCGCATGAAGAAATGACCACCTCCAACGTTTGGTTTATGTTTTATAAGCATTTTTAATTGTATTGCTTAAATCGCATTTTCTCGGCGAGCTGAGCGCTTTTTCTGAATTGTGCCGCTCCCGTAACTCTGGTTAGGTTGGCATCGAAAAAAACGCTCTCGGGTGCTTTAGAGTGCCGAGTTTATCACTGCGCATGAAGAAATGACCACTTCCAACGTTTGGTTTATGTTTTATAAGCATTTTTAATTTTATTGCTTAAATCGCATTTTCTCGGCGAGCTGAGCACTTTTTCTGAATTGTGCCGCTCCCGTCACTCTGGTTAGGTTGGCATCGAAAAAAACGCTCTCGGGTGCTCTAGAGTGCCGAGTTTATTACTGCGCATTAAGAAATGACCACCAACGTTTGGTTTATGTTTTATAAGCATTTTTAATTTTATTGCTTAAATCGCATTTTCTCGGCGAGCTGAGCACTTTTTCTGAATTGTGCCGCTCCCGTCACTCTGGTTAGGTTGGCATCGAAAAAAACGCTCTCGGGTGCTTTAGAGTGCCGAGTTTATTACTGCGCATTAAGAAATGACCACCTCCAACGTTTGGTTTATGTTTTATAAGCATTTTTAATTTTATTGCTTAAATCGCATTTTCTCGGCGAGCTGAGCACTTTTTCTGAATTGTGCCGCTCCCGTCACTCTGGTTAGGTTGGCATCGAAAAAAACGCTCTCGGGTGCTTTAGAGTGCCGAGTTATTCACTGCGCATGAAGAAATGACCACCTCCAACGTTTGGTTTATGTTTTATATAAGCATTTTTAATTTTATTGCTTAAATCGCATTTTCTCGGCGAGCTGAGCACTTTTTCTGAATTGTGCCGCTCCCGTCACTCTGGTTAGGTTGGCATCGAAAAAAACGCTCTCGGGTGCTTTAGAGTGCCGAGTTTATCACTGCGCATGAAGAAATGACCACCTCCAACGTTTGGTTTATGTTTTATAAGCATTTTTAATTTTATTGCTTAAATCGCATTTTCTCGGCGAGCTGAGCGCTTTTTCTGAATTGTGCCGCTCGCGTCACTCTGGTTAGGTTGGCATCGAAAAAAACGCTCTCGGGTGCTTTAGAGTGCCGAGTTATTCACTGCGCATGAAGAAATGACCACCTCCAATGTTTGGTTTATGTTTAATAAGCATTTTTAATTTTATTGCTTAAATCGCATTTTCTCGGCGAGCTGAGCGCTTTTTCTGAATTGTGCCGCTCCCGTCACTCTGGTTAGGTTGGCATCGAAAAAAACGCTCTCGGGTGCTTTAGAGTGCCGAGTTATTCACTGCGCATGAAGAAATGACCACCTCCAACGTTTGGTTTATGTTTAATAAGCATTTTTAATTTTATTGCTTAAATCGCATTTTCTCGGCGAGCTGAGCACTTTTTCTGAATTGTGCCGCTCCCGTCACTCTGGTTAGGTTGGCATCGAAAAAAACGCTCTCGGGTGCTTTAGAGTGCCGAGTTTATTACTGCGCATTAGGAAATGACCACCTCCAACGTTTGGTTTATGTTTTATAAGCATTTTTAATTTTATTGCTTAAATCGCATTTTCTCGGCGAGCTGAGCGCTTTTTCTGAATTGTGCCGCTCCCGTCACTCTGGTTAGGTTGGCATCGAAAAAAACGCTCTCGGGTGCTTTAGAGTGCCGAGTTTATTACTGCGCATTAAGAAATGACCACCTCCAACGTTTGGTTTATGTTTTATAAGCATTTTTAATTTTATTGCTTAAATCGCATTTTCTCGGCGAGCTGAGCACTTTTTCTGAATTGTGCCGCTCCCGTCACTCTGGTTAGGTTGGCATCGAAAAAAACGCTCTCGGGTGCTTTAGAGTGCCGAGTTTATTACTGCGCATTGAGAAATGACCACCTCCAACGTTTGGTTTATGTTTTATAAGCATTTTTAATTTTATTGCTTAAATCGCATTTTCTCGGCGAGCTGAGCACTTTTTCTGAATTGTGCCGCTCCCGTCACTCTGGTTAGGTTGGCATCGAAAAAAACGCTCTCGGGTGCTTTAGAGTGCCGAGTTTATTACTGCGCATTAAGAAATGACCACCTCCAACGTTTGGTTTATGTTTTATAAGCATTTTTAATTTTATTGCTTAAATCGCATTTTCTCGGCGAGCTGAGCGCTTTTTCTGAATTGTGCCGCTCCCGTCACTCTGGTTAGGTTGGCATCGAAAAAAACGCTCTCGGGTGCTTTAGAGTGCCGAGTTATTCACTGCGCATGAAGAAATGACCACCTCCAACGTTTGGTTTATGTTTTATAAGCATTTTTAATTTTATTGCTTAAATCGCATTTTCTCGGCGAGCTGAGCACTTTTTCTGAATTGTGCCGCTCCCGTCACTCTGGTTAGGTTGGCATCGAAAAAAACGCTCTCGGGTGCTTTAGAGTGCCGAGTTTATCACTGCGCATGAAGAAATGACCACCTCCAACGTTTGGTTTATGTTTTATAAGCATTTTTAATTTTATTGCTTAAATCGCATTTTCTCGGCGAGCTGAGCGCTTTTTCTGAATTGTGCCGCTCCCGTCACTCTGGTTAGGTTGGCATCGAAAAAAACGCTCTCGGGTGCTTTAGAGTGCCGAGTTATTCACTGTGCATGAAGAAATGACCACCTCCAATGTTTGGTTTATGTTTAATAAGCATTTTTAATTTTATTGCTTAAATCGCATTTTCTCGGCGAGCTGAGCGCTTTTTCTGAATTGTGCCGCTCCCGTCACTCTGGTTAGGTTGGCATCGAAAAAAACGCTCTCGGGTGCTTTAGAGTGCCGAGTTATTCACTGCGCATGAAGAAATGACCACCTCCAACCTTTGGTTTATGTTTAATAAGCATTTTTAATTTTATTGCTTAAATCGCATTTTCTCGGCGAGCTGAGCACTTTTTCTGAATTGTGCCGCTCCCGTCACTCTGGTTAGGTTGGCATCGAAAAAAACGCTCTCGGGTGCTTAAGAGTGCCGAGTTTATTACTGCGCATTAAGAAATGACCACCTCCAACGTTTGGTTTATGTTTTATAAGCATTTTTAATTTTATTGCTTAAATCGCATTTTCTCGGCGAGCTGAGCACTTTTTCTGAATTGTGCCGCTCCCGTCACTCTGGTTAGGTTGGCATCGAAAAAAACGCTCTCGGGTGCTTTAGAGTGCCGAGTTTATTACTGCGCATTAAGAAATGACCACCTCCAACGTTTGGTTTATGTTTTATAAGCATTTTTAATTTTATTGCTTAAATCGCATTTTCTCGGCGAGCTGAGCACTTTTTCTGAATTGTGCCGCTCCCGTCACTCTGGTTAGGTTGGCATCGAAAAAAACGCTCTCGGGTGCTTTAGAGTGCCGAGTTATTCACTGCGCATGAAGAAATGACCACCTCCAACGTTTGGTTTATGTTTAATAAGCATTTTTTATTTTATTGCTTGAATCGCATTTTCTCGGCGAGCTGAGCACTTTTTCTGAATTGTGCCGCTCCCGTCACTCTGGTTAGGTTGGCATCGAAAAAAACGCTCTCGGGTGCTTTAGAGTGCCGAGTTTATCACTGCGCATGAAGAAATGACCACCTCCAACGTTTGGTTTATGTTTTATAAGCATTTTTAATTTTATTGCTTAAATCGCATTTTCTCGGCGAGCTGAGCACTTTTTCTGAATTGTGCCGCTCCCGTCACTCTGGTTAGGTTGGCATCGAAAAAAACGCTCTCGGGTGCTTTAGAGTGCCGAGTTTATCACTGCGCATGAAGAAATGACCACCTCCAACGTTTGGTTTATGTTTTATAAGCATTTTTAATTTTATTGCTTAAATCGCATTTTCTCGGCGAGCTGAGCGCTTTTTCTGAATTGTGCCGCTCCCGTCACTCTGGTTAGGTTGGCATCGAAAAAAACGCTCTCGGGTGCTTTAGAGTGCCGAGTTTATTACTGCGCATTAAGAAATGACCACCTCCAACGTTTGGTTTATGTTTTATAAGCATTTTTAATTTTATTGCTTAAATCGCATTTTCTCGGCGAGCTGAGCACTTTTTCTGAATTGTGCCGCTCCCGTCACTCTGGTTAGGTTGGCATCGAAAAAAACGCTATCGGGTGCTTTAGAGTGCCGAGTTATTCACTGCGCATGAAGAAATGACCACCTCCAACGTTTGGTTTATGTTTAATAAGCATTTTTAATTTTATTGCTTAAATCGCATTTTCTCGGCGAGCTGAGCACTTTTTCTGAATTGTGCCGCTCCCGTCACTCTGGTTAGGTTGGCATCGAAAAAAACGCTCTCGGGTGATTTAGAGCGCCGAGTTTATTACTGCGCATTAAGAAATGACCACCTCCAACGTTTGGTTTATGTTTTATAAGCATTTTTAATTTTATTGCTTAAATCGCATTTTCTCGGCGAGCTGAGCACTTTTTCTGAATTGTGCCGCTCCCGTCACTCTGGTTAGGTTGGCATCGAAAAAAACGCTCTCGGGTGCTTTAGAGTGCCGAGTTTATTACTGCGCATTAAGAAATGACCACCTCCAACGTTTGGTTTATGTTTTATAAGCATTTTTAATTTTATTGCTTAAATCGCATTTTCTCGGCGAGCTGAGCGCTTTTTCTGAATTGTGCCGCTCCCGTCACTCTGGTTAGGTTGGCATCGAAAAAAACGCTCTCGGGTGCTTTAGAGTGCCGAGTTATTCACTGCGCATGAAGAAATGACCACCTCCAACGTTTGGTTTATGTTTAATAAGCATTTTTAATTTTATTGCTTAAATCGCATTTTCTCGGCGAGCTGAGCACTTTTTCTGAATTGTGCCGCTCCCGTCACTCTGGTTAGGTTGGCATCGAAAAAAACGCTCTCGGGTGCTTTAGAGTGCCGAGTTTATTACTGCGCATTAAGAAATGACCACCTCCAACGTTTGGTTTATGTTTTATAAGCATTTTTAATTTTATTGCTTAAATCGCATTTTCTCGGCGAGCTGAGCGCTTTTTCTGAATTGTGCCGCTCCCGTCACTCTGGTTAGGTTGGCATCGAAAAAAACGCTTTCGGGTGCTTTAGAGTGCCGAGTTATTCACTGCGCATGAAGAAATGACCACCTCCAACGTTTGGTTTATGTTTAATAAGCATTTTTAATTTTATTGCTTAAATCGCATTTTCTCGGCGAGCTGAGCACTTTTTCTGAATTGTGCCGCTCCCGTCACTCTGGTTAGGTTGGCATCGAAGAAAACGCTCTCGGGTGCTTTAGAGTGCCGAGTTTATTACTGCGCATTAAGAAATGACCACCTCCAACGTTTGGTTTATGTTTTATAAGCATTTTTAATTTTATTGCTTAAATCGCATTTTCTCGGCGAGCTGAGCACTTTTTCTGAATTGTGCCGCTCCCGTCACTCTGGTTAGGTTGGCATCGAAAAAAACGCTCTCGGGTGCTTTAGAGTGCCGAGTTTATCACTGCGCATGAAGAAATGACCACCTCCAACGTTTGGTTTATGTTTAAAAAGCATTTTTAATTTTATTGCTTAAATCGCATTTTCTCGGCGAGCTGAGCACTTTTTCTGAATTGTGCCGCTCCCGTCACTCTGGTTAGGTTGGCATCGAAAAAAACGCTCTCGGGTGCTTTAGAGTGCCGACTTTATCACTGCGCCTGAAGAAATGACCACCTCCAACGTTTGGTTTATGTTTTATAAGCATTTTTAATTTTATTGCTTAAATCGCATTTTCTCGGCGAGCTGAGCACTTTTTCTGAATTGTGCCGCTCCCGTCACTCTGGTTAGGTTGGCATCGAAAAAAACGCTCACGGGTGCTTTAGAGTGCCGAGTTTGTTACTGCGCATTAAGAAATGACCACCTCCAACGTTTGGTTTATGTTTTATAAGCATTTTTAATTTTATTGCTTAAATCGCATTTTCTCGGCGAGCTGAGCACTTTTTCTGAATTGTGCCGCTCCCGTCACTCTGGTTAGGTTGGCATCGAAAAAAACGCTCTCGGGTGCTTTAGAGTGCCGAGTTATTCACTGCGCATGAAGAAATGACCACCTCCAACGTTTGGTTTATGTTTAATAAGCATTTTTAATTTTATTGCTTAAATCGCATTTTCTCGGCGAGCTGAGCACTTTTTCTGAATTGTGCCGCTCCCGTCACTCTGGTTAGGTTGGCATCGAAAAAAACGCTCTCGGGTGCTTTAGAGTGCCGAGTTTATCACTGCGCATGAAGAAATGACCACCTCCAACGTTTGGTTTATGTTTTATAAGCATTTTTAATTTTATTGCTTAAATCGCATTTTCTCGGCGAGCTGAGCGCTTTTTCTGAATTGTGCCGCTCCCGTCACTCTGGTTAGGTTGGCATCGAAAAAAACGCTCTCGGGTGCTTTAGAGTGCCGAGTTTATCACTGCGCATGAAGAAATGACCACCTCCAACGTTTGGTTTATGTTTTATAAGCATTTTTAATTTTATTGCTTAAATCGCATTTTCTCGGCGAGCTGAGCGCTTTTTCTGAATTGTGCCGCTCCCGTAACTCTGGTTAGGTTGGCATCGGAAAAAACGCTCTCGGGAGCTTTAGAGTGCCGAGTTTATCACTGCGCATGAAGAAATGACCACTTCCAACGTTTGGTTTATGTTTTATAAGCATTTTTAATTTTATGGCTTAAATCGCATTTTCTCGGCGAGCTGAGCACTTTTTCTGAATTGTGCCGCTCCCGTCACTCTGGTTAGGTTGGCATCGAAAAAAACGCTCTCGGGTGCTCTAGAGTGCCGAGTTTATTACTGCGCATTAAGAAATGACCACCTCCAACGTTTGGTTTATGTTTTATAAGCATTTTTAATTTTATTGCTTAAATCGCATTTTCTCGGCGAGCTGAGCACTTTTTCTGAATTGTGCCGCTCCCGTCACTCTAGGTTGGCATCGAAAAAAACGCTCTCGGGTGCTTTAGAGTGCCGAGTTTATTACTGCGCATGAAGAAATGACCACCTCCAATGTTTGGTTTATGTTTAATAAGCATTTTTAATTTTATTGCTTAAATCGCATTTTCTCGGCGAGCTGAGCGCTTTTTCTGAATTGTGCCGCTCCCGTCACTCTGGTTAGGTTGGCATCGAAAAAAACGCTCTCGGGTGCTTTAGAGTGCCGAGTTATTCACTGCGCATGAAGAAATGACCACCTCCAACGTTTGGTTTATGTTTAATAAGCATTTTTAATTTTATTGCTTAAATCGCATTTTCTCGGCGAGCTGAGCACTTTTTCTGAATTGTGCCGCTCCAGTCACTCTGGTTAGGTTGGCATCGAAAAAAACGCTCTCGGGTGCTTTAGAGTGCCGAGTTTATTACTGCGCATTAGGAAATGACCACCTCCAACGTTTGGTTTATGTTTTATAAGCATTTTTAATTTTATTGCTTAAATCGCATTTTCTCGGCGAGCTGAGCGCTTTTTCTGAATTGTGCCGCTCCCGTCACTCTGGTTAGGTTGGCATCGAAAAAAACGCTCTCGGGTGCTTTAGAGTGCCGAGTTTATTACTGCGCATTAAGAAATGACCACCTCCAACGTTTGGTTTATGTTTTATAAGCATTTTTAATTTTATTGCTTAAATCGCATTTTCTCGGCGAGCTGAGCACTTTTTCTGAATTGTGCCGCTCCCGTCACTCTGGTTAGGTTGGCATCGAAAAAAACGCTCTCGGGTGCTTTAGAGTGCCGAGTTTATCACTGCGCATGAAGAAATGACCACCTCCAACGTTTGGTTTATGTTTTAGCATTTTTAATTTTATTGCTTAAATCGCATTTTCTCGGCGAGCTGAGCGCTTTTTCTGAATTGTGCCGCTCCCGTAACTCTGGTTAGGTTGGCATCGAAAAAAACGCTCTCGGGTGCTTTAGAGTGCCGAGTTATTCACTGCGCATGAAGAAATGACCACCTCCAACGTTTGGTTTATGTTTTATAAGCATTTTTAATTTTATTGCTTAAATCGCATTTTCTCGGCGAGCTGAGCGCTTTTTCTGAATTGTGCCGCTCCCGTCACTCTGGTTAGGTTGGCATCGAAAAAAACGCTCTCGGGTGCTTTAGAGTGCCGAGTTATTCACTGCGCATGAAGAAATGACCACCTCCAACGTTTGGTTTATGTTTAATAAGCATTTTTAATTTTATTGCTTAAATCGCATTTTCTCGGCGAGCTGAGCACTTTTTCTGAATTGTGCCGCTCCCGTCACTCTGGTTAGGTTGGCATCGAAAAAAACGCTCTCGGGTGCTTTAGAGTGCCGAGTTTATTACTGCGCATTAAGAAATGACCACCTCCAACGTTTGGTTTATGTTTTATAAGCATTTTTAATTTTATTGCTTAAATCGCATTTTCTCGGCGAGCTGAGCACTTTTTCTGAATTGTGCCGCTCCCGTCACTCTGGTTAGGTTGGCATCGAAAAAAACGCTCTCGGGTGCTTTAGAGTGCCGAGTTTATCACTGCGCATGAAGAAATGACCACCTCCAACGTTTGGTTTATGTTTAATAAGCATTTTTAATTTTATTGCTTAAATCGCATTTTCTCGGCGAGCTGAGCACTTTTTCTGAATTGTGCCGCTCCCGTCACTCTGGTTAGGTTGGCATCGAAAAAAACGCTCTCGGGTGCTTTAGAGTGCCGACTTTATCACTGCGCATGAAGAAATGACCACTTCCAACGTTTGGTTTATGTTTTATAAGCATTTTTAATTTTATTGCTTAAATCGCATTTTCTCGGCGAGCTGAGCACTTTTTCTGAATTGTGCCGCTCCCGTCACTCTGGTTAGGTTGGCATCGAAAAAAACGCTCACGGGTGCTTTAGAGTGCCGAGTTTATTACTGCGCATTAAGAAATGACCACCTCCAACGTTTGGTTTATGTTTTATAAGCATTTTTAATTTTATTGCTTAAATCGCATTTTCTCGGCGAGCTGAGCACTTTTTCTGAATTGTGCCGCTCCCGTCACTCTGGTTAGGTTGGCATCGAAAAAAACGCTCTCGGGTGCTTTAGAGTGCCGAGTTATTCACTGCGCATGAAGAAATGACCACCTCCAACGTTTGGTTTATGTTTTATAAGCATTTTTAATTTTATTGCTTAAATCGCATTTTCTCGGCGAGCTGAGCGCTTTTTCTGAATTGTGCCGCTCCCGTAACTCTGGTTAGGTTGGCATCGAAAAAAACGCTCTCGGGTGCTTTAGAGTGCCGAGTTTATTACTGCGCATTAAGAAATGACCACCTCCAACGTTTGGTTTATGTTTTATAAGCATTTTTAATTTTATTGCTTAAATCGCATTTTCTCGGCGAGCTGAGCACTTTTTCTGAATTGTGCCGCTCCCGTCACTCTGGTTAGGTTGGCATCGAAAAAAACGCTCTCGGGTGCTTTAGAGTGCCGAGTTTATTACTGCGCATTAAGAAATGACCACCTCCAACGTTTGGTTTATGTTTTATAAGCATTATTAATTTTATTGCTTAAATCGCATTTTCTCGGCGAGCTGAGCACTTTTTCTGAATTGTGCCGCTCCCGTCACTCTGGTTAGGTTGGCATCGAAAAAAACGCTATCGGGTGCTTTAGAGTGCCGAGTTATTCACTGCGCATGAAGAAATGACCACCTCCAACGTTTGGTTTATGTTTAATAAGCATTTTTAATTTTATTGCTTAAATCGCATTTTCTCGGCGAGCTGAGCACTTTTTCTGAATTGTGCCGCTCCCGTCACTCTGGTTAGGTTGGCATCGAAAAAAACGCTCTCGGGTGCTTTAGAGTGCCGAGTTTATTACTGCGCATTAAGAAATGACCACCTCCAACGTTTGGTTTATGTTTTATAAGCATTTTTAATTTTATTGCTTAAATCGCATTTTCTCGGCGAGCTGAGCACTTTTTCTGAATTGTGCCGCTCCCGTCACTTGGCATCGAAAAAAACGCTCTCGGGTGCTTTAGAGTGCCGAGTTATTCACTGCGCATGAAGAAATGACCACCTCCAACGTTTGGTTTATGTTTTATAAGCATTTTTAATTTTATTGCCTAAATCGCATTTTCTCGGGGAGCTGAGCACTTTTTCTGAATTGTGCCGCTCCCGTCACTCTGGTTAGGTTGGCATCGAAGAAAACGCTCTCGGGTGCTTTAGAGTGCCGAGTTTATTACTGCGCATGAAGAAATGACCACCTCCAACGTTTGGTTTATGTTTTATAAGCATTTTTAATTTTATTGCTTAAATCGCATTTTCTCGGCGAGCTGAGCGCTTTTTCTGAATTGTGCCGCTCCCGTCACTCTGGTTAGGTTGGCATCGAAAAAAACGCTCTCGGGTGCTTTAGAGTGCCGAGTTTATTACTGCGCATTAAGAAATGACCACCTCCAACGTTTGGTTTATGTTTTATAAGCATTTTTAATTTTATTGCTTAAATCGCATTTTCTCGGCGAGCTGAGCACTTTTTCTGAATTGTGCCGCTCCCGTCACTCTGGTTAGGTTGGCATCGAAAAAAACGCTATCGGGTGCTTTAGAGTGCCGAGTTATTCACTGCGCATGAAGAAATGACCACCTCCAACGTTTGGTTTATGTTTAATAAGCATTTTTAATTTTATTGCTGTTAGGTTTTTACAGACAGTGTGAATAAATGTTAAGAGAAATGCACCAACGGACAAACCAAAAGTGAGGCAGAATATTGAGTCGTAACTTGCGCAAGGAGTGCAGTACAGACAGCTTACAATGCCCAGCTACACTAAAGTCTGCCTGCACTCTTGCTCTTTTTATTTGGGGAGACCCTGTCTACAAACATAGCAGAAACCGTTAGGGGAAAGGGGAAGCGCAAGGGTTTCTGCTTAGGTAAGAAACAAAAACGGCAGACGGTGCACTTGCGATATTGCGAAATAGAAATGAGCAAACAGAGTTCAGTAAGTTCAATGTGTTCAAGCGACCATATGAGCAGGAACCAGGGGCGCGCTTAGCGCCAGATCTTGAGGGTGTGAAGTGTGGAGTCAGCCACTTGACGAAGATTGACACATTGCCGTCGCTGACACATTGCCGTTGCAGGGCGTTGTTTTCTCTGCAGCTGCATCTCGCTGACCAAGATAGGACCTCACACTTCTGCTAATGTGGTTTTCTGTGGTGAATCATAAGAACAGCAAAGCAGAACAACGAACGCACGTACGCACTAATCTATCGGTAGATCATTTACTGTAATATGATAATATAGAAACAAAAAGAGAACGCATGATAACATATATATACAATTTTCCAACAATTCCCCCCTGTTTATCATAAGTTCTCAGAGACCCTCAAATCACCCAAAGGCTACTTCAAAAGATTTTCAGCCGCAGGATCACACGTCATAAGAACAAATTTACGCTCGGGAGGCGATTGAAGCCAATCAGACAACGTCGGACTCAGGAAAAAGTCGGACAGGTCCACAGCGGGGGTCTCATAAATGGAGTCAACGCTGGGGTGACACTTCAAGGGTTGAGGGAGCTCAAAGTCGTCCACAGGGAGCAACGGAAAAGTCTCAGCCGCCGGAGAGATAGCAGTTGCAATCAATTTATTAATTAGGGACCGGAGACACGGAATGCAACAACATCCACACAAGGTCAAAACAGCAGAAAAAACGGCGAGGGAGACGAGGACCGAGGAAACCAGGGTGCGGTACTTGCCGAACACATTCAGCCAGCTGTTCCAAGCCTCCGTGTTCACACCACTGTGGTCCTTCATCTTCCCATTCAAGGCCCTCAAGCCCTCAAGGGCCAGGGACAGGCTTCCGCCGGCTGCAGTGTTATTTGGGATAAAAGTGCAGCATTGCTCACCGAACATGGCGCAGACACCGCCCTCCTTTGCGAGTAGCATGTCAAGGGCCATCCGGTTCTGGAAAGCCATGAGGGAAGTCGCGGCCAGCTGGGAGTGGACCGCTCTGAAGCCTGCCTCGGTCCAATTTCCAAGCCTCTGCACGTTGTAGTGGATGTAATTGATCCTGTCAACATTTTTGTTAAGGGTGCACCACCAACATATGGAGGATTCGAAACCAGCTGCTATCTGGTTCACCAGCTTATACTCATCCGGCACTCCTCTGGGAACTCCAATGGCATCTATATAGGTCGGATCCGCCACGCCTTGCCACTCGGCACTCCGCTTAGCCCTCGACCAGGGTCGGGGCACAAAAGAATCAACAAAAATTTCTAGCTCATGAGGAGCTGCGGGCATTAACAAAACGGGAAGCAAAAGGGTCACCAAAACGCAAGTTCCAGAGCTATTAAAAGGGAGACTATCATAAAGTTTGTCAGTGTTGCACCAAAACCAAATATCACTACGAGCGATTGGCGAGAAAAGGTTAGCGACATTGAACAGGGAAGTGCACATAGGAGCAGACAAAACGCCTAGGCTTGCGCCAGTACCGGGCAACTTGATGCACGTGAAATTACCTTTAGCAACATCAGTAGAAAAAAGGGGTTTGGACTTTGTCAAGGAGGAAACGGGATAGACCTTGTCCCAACTGGAGCAAGGATGAGTAGACGGAATGGAAAGGGTCAACATCACAAAAATCGCACACTCAGGAGCCACACTAGCGGGAATGATCTTCAAGAGGGGCCTTGGGCCCATACATACAAAGCAACTGGTGTTAGTCACATTAGCAGCTTGCTCGGCCATGAGGAGCCAATTGTTAGTCTGACCACTCATACCTGTGGAGGCCACAAAGTGACTGTCTGCATCGGTGAGGGCCACGCTCGTAACCACCACTCCAGATGCCTTGGAAAAGTCACTCAACACGGGACTGTCGGCGCCCCGCATTGTTTTGTCAACACAAATTACAATAGGAAACTGAGGATCTCTCCCAGAGGACCAAGCCCACAACTGAAAACCCCAACAGGAAGTATTGAACAAGGTAGTGTGAGGGGGTCGAATCGCGTCATCAGGGAGTGTAACGGTTAAAAGAAGACTGGAGCCTTGGTTCTTTAAAGTTATACGCTTAGCAAAAAACACAGCTTCTTCACTGGAGCCAGGAGGCCAATAACCTGGTACCTGCGAGGTGATAAGGGCGCTCCAATCAGAGATATCCGGATTGCCAGTCAAATACCACCAATGCCCAGGCCATTTGTCACCCGTAGTGGGCTGGCCTTGTCGGGTACCTCTCAAACTCTTCAAGGGCACGGTGATAGTGGAAGTCGTGTTTGGGGCCACGGTGAACGCCAATGAATTTAGGTATGCGTTGGCTATGCGCCATGGTACGCAGGGAATACCGTCATGAACGAGAGCAGGCGTGCAGTAATTAGAAATGGACGAGATCTTACGCCTAATGGACGAGACCTCACGCCTATGTCTACGCGAGGCAACGTTGTTCCATGGACAATATCGGTAACCAAAGGAACCATTGCGACTGTGCCCAGAATCGTCAGCCGCCAAACAATGTTTGTAATACTCTTCAAGAGAAAAAACATCAGGTACATCAGTAACAGTGGAAACTTCAGGTGGACTATCTGGAGACGCGTGTTTTACATAACCAGGGCCGAAGCGCATATAGTACGTTGCCCAAACTATAGCGAAACCTAAAATGACAAAAATCCAAATGAATGCTCCCCAAGATTTGCAACCATCCCGCACCTTCGCAAGACATTGTCCCAACGGCATTTTAACACCTAGTTTCAAATCTCCTCAGAGTCAACACCCTGAGCTTCGGGTTGGTGTCTTGGAATTCTTCCGCTGGCTTTCGTGTCAACCCTGGATCTTGACACCAGAATCAGGCACTATTACCAGACTTTGCTCACCTTCCGTACTTAGGTTGGGTCTGCGGAGATCACCTTTTTACAGTGAGACAAATGAATCCACGTGTTGCGTTCGGCTATTTTAAAGCGTTAGGTGTCGTGAGAAGCACTAAAAAGGGACCTTCCCACTTGGTTTCAAAACATGGTAATCTATATTGTCGCCCAAACAATTTTTATACGGGGTTAAACCCACAGTACTTGTAATATTTATGTACAGTTTGACCAGGTCCAAACATTTTGTCCATGATCTTTCAGTTTTTTTCCATGCACATTTTCACACTTTATACCAGTCCTGTCATGAGAATTAATTTCTGAAATCTCATATCTCGGTATTATTTCTTTCCATAACGTTTTTGCCACTGTTAAGGCATTCAGTGTTTTTGTTGAAGCCAATTCAAACCATTTTGAGAATGCATCTATTATGACCAGGCAGTATAACCCTGTGGATTGTGTGTAGCGCATGTTAAACAAGCTCTACAAAAGAAATTTTGTTTTGAATATGAATCAAATCCGTATGTTGTATGAAGCTGACTGACCAGCCCCACTCTCCCCCCTCTTGAGCCATGTGACACGCACTATGGCTCAATATTGCTGCCCATTTGTATAGGTTCCTTGGTAGGATAGGTTTGTCTTCTGGTCATTTATAGATGCCATTCTCTACTCTTGCCCCTCTTTTCGTCCATAATTGAATTTCAGTCTATGGACTTTGTCGCTTTACATCTTTAAAAATGTGTCAGTGATTTAATCTGCTTCTTGTGTATGTAAAATTTGAACTGTCTTCTGCGCTGCAGTTTTGCGGTTCTATCTGCAAGCTTGTTGCCTCTTGACACCTTATCAGTCTCGTGCGTGCGCACTGGACACGTGCATATAGCTACTGCTTCCACAACTAGCTTAGCAAGTAAATGGATGGCCTCCCCGAATGGGGAGCGACTCAGCTAGCAAATGATTAGACATTTTCACGTGATTTCATCATCATTTAATTTGACACACCTTTTAAAATGCTTTTTCAGTGTCCCAGTGCACACGTTCTGCGTGTGTAACCGGTTGTCTCAACTCGTGTTCCCCATCCTAATTTTTCTTTTCTCAAGGTGACAACCCAATCCACTAATCAAGAAATAAAAATAAAAATCAACAAACTAACTGCCAATAAATTAATATAATAGTTAATTGTTGTTGTTTCTTAACTTTAACTAACTCAATCACTCTCTTATTCTCAAATGTAAAAACTTGTGTAGTCTTGACACAACCAATCGACTATTTCTTCTAAATTTAGCTTTGAAATGTTGTTATTTAATAATTTTGCTTCATCCAATTCCAGAAAGCAAGTTCTTTCCATCGCTCAAATTTTGTTTCATCAGGGCTAGGCATTAATGCAGTGTGGACCAGTTTCTGCCCACAAAAAAAAAATTGCTTGCCTTTCTTTTCTTCTTATTTTTACAAAATTGCTTTTGTTTTGTGGTGCAAATCAGATAGACTACAGTCTAGCAAATTCTTTTGTGCACCTACATGAGCCAATTTCATCCTTTTAACACATAACACTTACAGCACACAGACAACACAAAAAGAGCAGAGACACAGCTCACAAACAATACCAACAAACAACGCTGCGCAAACGTCATCCTCTATTTTGACGTTTTGGTTATACTTTTTTTTCTCATCAGTGCCTTTTATCCTTCATGCAAATATTGTCACATCTTCCTTAAGCATCACCCTGCTTCAAATATTCAAACATTCTCTGAGAAACTCACACTTTCCCTGCTTCGCCCGGAGCCATAGCACTCCTCATGCGAGGGGGGCGCGCGGCATCAATGTTGATTGGTCACAGGCTGGCCATTTCCTGCAACAATCATGATGCCGGCCCACCGCCCACACGAGCATAGCACAGGCCCACGCGCATAGTCCAGACCCGCAACTTCGCGCAAGCGCAGGCACGCTTATCAGTCTCACCTTCTCAAAGGGCAGGCCAACTATACTGTTCCCCCCTACATCATGTTCACCTTCGACATCTTTCACTGTCTTCTACACAACATTTGCTGTCTCATTTGTCCACACCCTCAGCTACGGCCCTCAAGCGAGGCCGTGCTGATATTGTTTCATCATAGTTTCTCTAACCAACTTAAACACACCATTGTCCACTTCTTAATTTCCCTATTATCGCTCAACAGCCTCCTGAACATTCTCCATTACTGATTTCTTCCATAGAACACACATCTCACTCACACCCACTCATATACACTCCCACTCATGAGGATCCTCTGCGCGCACACACACACACGCACACACACACACAAAAGGATGACGCACAACATATAAGACCACATAGAGCCCACTAAGAACACACCGATTTTCCCGTTTTTATTCATTTTCTTTTTGTTTACGCCATGTCTGGCATTAATTAATTGCTTGAGATTATTCAATGATCTTGAGGTCAACTAACCGTCGAAGTTGTCATCAGTTATCCATTTGTCAAGATATTTCACATTTTCAGGGTCGACCCACTCCATTAATTTCCAATCTTTGCATTTTAATTTATCTCGGGGTAAAAAATTTCGTTTGCTGTTTAAATTTCCCATGGTTTTTTATTTTCTAAATTTCGGAGTTGGCGGTTCGAATGGCACCTACAGTGTCCTAAAGCCAACTTTATTCACAGGACAGTGGTTAAATATTCGATGTGGAGTAAGTCTCCTTTCACCTCCCCCGGAGGGGAGCGGAGAGTTTTCGGCCTCTGCACCTCACACAAAGCCACTGTTTACAATCCTGTGTTTTTATATAGAGGAGAGCTCAAATGAGATCACTCTCAGTCAAACCGTACACAAACACACCACGCGCGTTTTTTCATCACTTTTAGGAATAACAGAGGAGTCCGCCCCTCCTTGCGGAATTTAACTAACAATTAATCGCTAGGTTTAGCTAACAATTAGTTAGGGGGCTCCGCACCGCCCCGCGGAATTTAACTGTTCCTATTTTACTTGACAGGGTCTAGAATTCCCAAGGTTTTAGTGACTTCTTCGTCACTTGTTCACTTTAAGTGACCTCTTGTCACCGCTCATTCATTCCTTTTAGTAGAATCAATATTCCTACTCACAGTCCGCTGGTTCTTTTCCTCGGGTGATTTCGGCAGTCCTCCCGGCGTCCAGCCGAACCGCTCGAGGCAGTCCCGTCAAAGGGCTTTTGTTTACCTTGGCCAAGGATTTTTCCTGCGTCGAGGAGTCCCGCCGGAGCCGCAAGGACATATAGAAATCCCGGACGAGCCCCCAATTTCTGTTAGGTTTTTACAGACAGTGTGAATAAATGTTAAGAGAAATGCACCAACGGACAAACCAAAAGTGAGGCAGAATATTGAGTCGTAACTTGCGCAAGGAGTGCAGTACAGACAGCTTACAATGCCCAGCTACACTAAAGTCTGCCTGCACTCTTGCTCTTTTTATTTGGGGAGACCCTGTCTACAAACATAGCAGAAACCGTTAGGGGAAAGGGGAAGCGCAAGGGTTTCTGCTTAGGTAAGAAACAAAAACGGCAGACGGTGCACTTGCGATATTGCGAAATAGAAATGAGCAAACAGAGTTCAGTAAGTTCAATGTGTTCAAGCGACCATATGAGCAGGAACCAGGGGCGCGCTTAGCGCCAGATCTTGAGGGTGTGAAGTGTGGAGTCAGCCACTTGACGAAGATTGACACATTGCCGTCGCTGACACATTGCCGTTGCAGGGCGTTGTTTTCTCTGCAGCTGCATCTCGCTGACCAAGATAGGACCTCACACTTCTGCTAATGTGGTTTTCTGTGGTGAATCATAAGAACAGCAAAGCAGAACAACGAACGCACGTACGCACTAATCTATCGGTAGATCATTTACTGTAATATGATAATATAGAAACAAAAAGAGAACGCATGATAACATATATATACAATTTTCCAACAATTGCTTAAATCGCATTTTCTCGGCGAGCTGAGCACTTTTTCTGAATTGTGCCGCTCCCGTCACTCTGGTTAGGTTGGCATCGAAAAAAACGCTCTCGGGTGCTTTAGAGTGCCGAGTTTATTACTGCGCATTAAGAAATGACCACCTCCAACGTTTGGTTTATGTTTTATAAGCATTTTTAATTTTATTGCTTAAATCGCATTTTCTCGGCGAGCTGAGCACTTTTTCTGAATTGTGCCGCTCCCGTCACTCTGGTTAGGTTGGCATCGAAAAAAACGCTCTCGGGTGCTTTAGAGTGCCGAGTTTATTACTGCGCGTTAAGAAATGACCACCTCCAACGTTTGGTTTATGTTTTATAAGCATTTTTAATTTTATTGCTTAAATCGCATTTTCTCGGCGAGCTGAGCGCTTTTTCTGAATTGTGCCGCTCCCGTCACTCTGGTTAGGTTGGCATCGAAAAAAACGCTCTCGGGTGCTTTAGAGTGCCGAGTTATTCACTGCGCATGAAGAAATGACCACCTCCAACGTTTGGTTTATGTTTAATAAGCATTTTTAATTTTATTGCTTAAATCGCATTTTCTCGGCGAGCTGAGCACTTTTTCTGAATTGTGCCGCTCCCGTCACTCTGGTTAGGTTGGCATCGAAAAAAACGCTCTCGGGTGCTTTAGAGTGCCGAGTTTATTACTGCGCATTAAGAAATGACCACCTCCAACGTTTGGTTTATGTTTAATAAGCATTTTTAATTTTATTGCTTAAATCGCATTTTCTCGGCGAGCTGAGCGCTTTTTCTGAATTGTGCCGCTCCCGTCACTCTGGTTAGGTTGGCATCGAAAAAAACGCTCTCGGGTGCTTTAGAGTGCCGAGTTATTCACTGCGCATGAAGAAATGACCACCTCCAACGTTTGGTTTATGTTTAATAAGCATTTTTAATTTTATTGCTTAAATCGCATTTTCTCGGCGAGCTGAGCACTTTTTCTGAATTGTGCCGCTCCCGTCACTCTGGTTAGGTTGGCATCGAAAAAAACGCTCTCGGGTGCTTTAGAGTGCCGAGTTTATTACTGCGCATTAGGAAATGACCACCTCCAACGTTTGGTTTATGTTTTATAAGCATTTTTAATTTTATTGCTTAAATCGCATTTTCTCGGCGAGCTGACCGCTTTTTCTGAATTGTGCCGCTCCCGTCACTCTGGTTAGGTTGGCATCGAAAAAAACGCTCTCGGGTGCTTTAGAGTGCCGAGTTTATTACTGCGCATTAAGAAATGACCACCTCCAACGTTTGGTTTATGTTTTATAAGCATTTTTAATTTTATTGCTTAAATCGCATTTTCTCGGCGAGCTGAGCACTTTTTCTGAATTGTGCCGCTCCCGTCACTCTGGTTAGGTTGGCATCGAAAAAAACGCTCTCGGGTGCTTTAGAGTGCCGAGTTTATTACTGCGCATTGAGAAATGACCACCTCCGACGTTTGGTTTATGTTTTATAAGCATTTTTAATTTTATTGCTTAAATCGCATTTTCTCGGCGAGCTGAGCACTTTTTCTGAATTGTGCCGCTCCCGTCACTCTGGTTAGGTTGGCATCGAAAAAAACGCTCTCGGGTGCTATAGAGTGCCGAGTTTATTACTGCGCATTAAGAAATGACCACCTCCAACGTTTGGTTTATGTTTTATAAGCATTTTTAATTTTATTGCTTAAATCGCATTTTCTCGGCGAGCTGAGCGCTTTTTCTGAATTGTGCCGCTCCCGTCACTCTGGTTAGGTTGGCATCGAAAAAAACGCTCTCGGGTGCTTTAGAGTGCCGAGTTTATCACTGCGCATGAAGAAATGACCACCTCCAACGTTTGGTTTATGTTTTATAAGCATTTTTAATTTTATTGCTTAAATCGCATTTTCTCGGCGAGCTGAGCGCTTTTTCTGAATTGTGCCGCTCCCGTAACTCTGGTTAGGTTGGCATCGAAAAAAACGCTCTCGGGTGCTTTAGAGTGCCGAGTTTATCACTGCGCATGAAGAAATGACCACTTCCAACGTTTGGTTTATGTTTTATAAGCATTTTTAATTTTATTGCTTAAATCGCATTTTCTCGGCGAGCTGAGCACTTTTTCTGAATTGTGCCGCTCCCGTCACTCTGGTTAGGTTGGCATCGAAAAAAACGCTCTCGGGTGCTCTAGAGTGCCGAGTTTATTACTGCGCATTAAGAAATGACCACCTCCAACGTTTGGTTTATGTTTTATAAGCATTTTTAATTTTATTGCTTAAATCGCATTTTCTCGGCGAGCTGAGCACTTTTTCTGAATTGTGCCGCTCCCGTCACTCTGGTTAGGTTGGCATCGAAAAAAACGCTCTCGGGTGCTTTAGAGTGCCGAGTTATTCACTGCGCATGAAGAAATGACCACCTCCAACGTTTGGTTTATGTTTTATAAGCATTTTTAATTTTATTGCTTAAATCGCATTTTCTCGGCGAGCTGAGCACTTTTTCTGAATTGTGCCGCTCCCGTCACTCTGGTTAGGTTGGCATCGAAAAAAACGCTCTCGGGTGCTTTAGAGTGCCGAGTTATTCACTGCGCACGAAGAAATGACCACCTCCAACGTTTGGTTTATGTTTTATAAGCATTTTTAATTTTATTGCTTAAATCGCATTTTCTCGGCGAGCTGAGCACTTTTTCTGAATTGTGCCGCTCCCGTCACTCTGGTTAGGTTGGCATCGAAAAAAACGCTCTCGGGTGCTTTAGAGTGCCGAGTTTATTACTGCGCATTAAGAAATGACCACCTCCAACGTTTGGTTTATGTTTTATAAGCATTTTTAATTTTATTGCTTAAATCGCATTTTCTCGGCGAGCTGAGCACTTTTTCTGAATTGTGCCGCTCCCGTCACTCTGGTTAGGTTGGCATCGAAAAAAACGCTATCGGGTGCTTTAGAGTGCCGAGTTATTCACTGCGCATGAAGAAATGACCACCTCCAACGTTTGGTTTATGTTTAATAAGCATTTTTAATTTTATTGCTTAAATCGCATTTTCTCGGCGAGCTGAGCACTTTTTCTGAATTGTGCCGCTCCCGTCACTCTGGTTAGGTTGGCATCGAAAAAAACGCTCTCGGGTGCTTTAGAGTGCCGAGTTTATTACTGCGCATTAAGAAATGACCACCTCCAACGTTTGGTTTATGTTTTATAAGCATTTTTAATTTTATTGCTTAAATCGCATTTTCTCGGCGAGCTGAGCACTTTTTCTGAATTGTGCCGCTCCCGTCACTCTGGTTAGGTTGGCATCGAAAAAAACGCTCTCGGGTGCTTTAGAGTGCCGAGTTTATTACTGCGCATTAAGAAATGACCACCTCCAACGTTTGGTTTATGTTTTATAAGCATTTTTAATTTTATTGCTTAAATCGCATTTTCTCGGCAAGCTGAGCGCTTTTTCTGAATTGTGCCGCTCCCGTCACTCTGGTTAGGTTGGCATCGAAAAAAACGCTCTCGGGTGCTTTAGAGTGCCGAGTTATTCACTGCGCATGAAGAAATGACCACCTCCAACGTTTGGTTTATGTTTAATAAGCATTTTTAATTTTATTGCTTAAATCGCATTTTCTCGGCGAGCTGAGCACTTTTTCTGAATTGTGCCGCTCCCGTCACTCTGGTTAGGTTGGCATCGAAAAAAAACGCTCTCGGGTGCTTTAGAGTGCCGAGTTTATTACTGCGCATTAAGAAATGACCACCTCCAACGTTTGGTTTATGTTTAATAAGCATTTTTAATTTTATTGCTTAAATCGCATTTTCTCGGCGAGCTGAGCGCTTTTTCTGAATTGTGCCGCTCCCGTCACTCTGGTTAGGTTGGCATCGAAAAAAACGCTCTCGGGTGCTTTAGAGTGCCGAGTTATTCACTGCGCATGAAGAAATGACCACCTCCAACGTTTGGTTTATGTTTAATAAGCATTTTTAATTTTATTGCTTAAATCGCATTTTCTCGGCGAGCTGAGCACTTTTTCTGAATTGTGCCGCTCCCGTCACTCTGGTTAGGTTGGCATCGAAAAAAACGCTCTCGGGTGCTTTAGAGTGCCGAGTTTATTACTGCGCATTAGGAAATGACCACCTCCAACGTTTGGTTTATGTTTTATAAGCATTTTTAATTTTATTGCTTAAATCGCATTTTCTCGGCGAGCTGAGCGCTTTTTCTGAATTGTGCCGCTCCCGTCACTCTGGTTAGGTTGGCATCGAAAAAAACGCTCTCGGGTGCTTTAGAGTGCCGAGTTTATTACTGCGCATTAAGAAATGACCACCTCCAACGTTTGGTTTATGTTTTATAAGCATTTTTAATTTTATTGCTTAAATCGCATTTTCTCGGCGAGCTGAGCACTTTTTCTGAATTGTGCCGCTCCCGTCACTCTGGTTAGGTTGGCATCGAAAAAAACGCTCTCGGGTGCTTTAGAGTGCCGAGTTTATTACTGCGCATTGAGAAATGACCACCTCCAACGTTTGGTTTATGTTTTATAAGCATTTTTAATTTTATTGCTTAAATCGCATTTTCTCGGCGAGCTGAGCACTTTTTCTGAATTGTGCCGCTCCCGTCACTCTGGTTAGGTTGGCATCGAAAAAAACGCTCTCGGGTGCTATAGAGTGCCGAGTTTATTACTGCGCATTAAGAAATGACCACCTCCAACGTTTGGTTTATGTTTTATAAGCATTTTTAATTTTATTGCTTAAATCGCATTTTCTCGGCGAGCTGAGCGCTTTTTCTGAATTGTGCCGCTCCCGTCACTCTGGTTAGGTTGGCATCGAAAAAAACGCTCTCGGGTGCTTTAGAGTGCCGAGTTTATCACTGCGCATGAAGAAATGACCACTTCCAACGTTTGGTTTATATTTTATAAGCATTTTTAATTTTATTGCTTAAATCGCATTTTCTCGGCGAGCTGAGCGCTTTTTCTGAATTGTGCCGCTCCCGTAACTCTGGTTAGGTTGGCATCGAAAAAAACGCTCTCGGGTGCTTTAGAGTGCCGAGTTTATCACTGCGCATGAAGAAATGACCACTTCCAACGTTTGGTTTATGTTTTATAAGCATTTTTAATTTTATTGCTTAAATCGCATTTTCTCGGCGAGCTGAGCACTTTTTCTGAATTGTGCCGCTCCCGTCACTCTGGTTAGGTTGGCATCGAAAAAAACGCTCTCGGGTGCTTTAGAGTGCCGAGTTATTCACTGCGCATGAAGAAATGACCACCTCCAACGTTTGGTTTATGTTTTATAAGCATTTTTAATTTTATTGCTTAAATCGCATTTTCTCGGCGAGCTGAGCACTTTTTCTGAATTGTGCCGCTCCCGTCACTCTGGTTAGGTTGGCATCGAAAAAAACGCTCTCGGGTGCTTTAGAGTGCCGAGTTTATCACTGCGCATGAAGAAATGACCACCTCCAACGTTTGGTTTATGTTTTATAAGCATTTTTAATTTTATTGCTTAAATCGCATTTTCTCGGCGAGCTGAGCGCTTTTTCTGAATTGTGCCGCTCCCGTCACTCTGGTTAGGTTGGCATCGAAAAAAACGCTCTCGGGTGCTTTAGAGTGCCGAGTTATTCACTGCGCATGAAGAAATGACCACCTCCAATGTTTGGTTTATGTTTAATAAGCATTTTTAATTTTATTGCTTAAATCGCATTTTCTCGGCGAGCTGAGCGCTTTTTCTGAATTGTGCCGCTCCCGTCACTCTGGTTAGGTTGGCATCGAAAAAAACGCTCTCGGGTGCTTTAGAGTGCCGAGTTATTCACTGCGCATGAAGAAATGACCACCTCCAACGTTTGGTTTATGTTTAATAAGCATTTTTAATTTTATTGCTTAAATCGCATTTTCTCGGCGAGCTGAGCACTTTTTCTGAATTGTGCCGCTCCCGTCACTCTGGTTAGGTTGGCATCGAAAAAAACGCTCTCGGGTGCTTTAGAGTAACGAGTTTATTACTGCGCATTAAGAAATGACCACCTCCAACGTTTGGTTTATGTTTTATAAGCATTTTTAATTTTATTGCTTAAATCGCATTTTCTCGGCGAATTGAGCACTTTTTCTGAATTGTGCCGCTCCCGTCACTCTGGTTAGGTTGGCATCGAAAAAAACGCTCTCGGGTGCTTTAGAGTGCCGAGTTTATTACTGCGCATTAAGAAATGACCACCTCCAACGTTTGGTTTATGTTTTATAAGCATTTTTAATTTTATTGCTTAAATCGCATTTTCTCGGCGAGCTGAGCACTTTTTCTGAATTGTGCCGCTCCCGTCACTCTGGTTAGGTTGGCATCGAAAAAAACGCTCTCGGGTGCTTTAGAGTGCCGAGTTTATTACTGCGCATTAAGAAATGACCACCTCCAACGTTTGGTTTATGTTTTATAAGCATTTTTAATTTTATTGCTTAAATCGCATTTTCTCGGCGAGCTGAGCACTTTTTCTGAATTGTGCCGCTCCCGTCACTCTGGTTAGGTTGGCATCGAAAAAAACGCTCTCGGGTGCTTTAGAGTGCCGAGTTATTCACTGCGCATGAAGAAATGACCACCTCCAACGTTTGGTTTATGTTTAATAAGCATTTTTAATTTTATTGCTTGAATCGCATTTTCTCGGCGAGCTGAGCACTTTTTCTGAATTGTGCCGCTCCCGTCACTCTGGTTAGGTTGGCATCGAAAAAAACGCTCTCGAGTGCTTTAGAGTGCCGAGTTTATCACTGCGCATGAAGAAATGACCACCTCCAACGTTTGGTTTATGTTTTATAAGCATTTTTAATTTTATTGCTTAAATCGCATTTTCTCGGCGAGCTGAGCACTTTTTCTGAATTGTGCCGCTCCCGTCACTCTGGTTAGGTTGGCATCGAAAAAAACGCTCTCGGGTGCTTTAGAGTGCCGAGTTTATCACTGCGCATGAAGAAATGACCACCTCCAACGTTTGGTTTATGTTTTATAAGCATTTTTAATTTTATTGCTTAAATCGCATTTTCTCGGCGAGCTGAGCGCTTTTTCTGAATTGTGCCGCTCCCGTCACTCTGGTTAGGTTGGCATCGAAAAAAACGCTCTCGGGTGCTTTAGAGTGCCGAGTTTATTACTGCGCATTAAGAAATGACCACCTGCAACGTTTGGTTTATGTTTTATAAGCATTTTTAATTTTATTGCTTAAATCGCATTTTCTCGGCGAGCTGAGCACTTTTTCTGAATTGTGCCGCTCCCGTCACTCTGGTTAGGTTGGCATCGAAAAAAACGCTCTCGGGTGCTTTAGAGTGCCGAGTTATTCACTGCGCATGAAGAAATGACCACCTCCAACGTTTGGTTTATGTTTAATAAGCATTTTTAATTTTATTGCTTAAATCGCATTTTCTCGGCGAGCTGAGCACTTTTTCTGAATTGTGCCGCTCCCGTCACTCTGGTTAGGTTGGCATCGAAAAAAACGCTCTCGGGTGCTTTAGAGTGCCGAGTTTATTACTGCGCATTAAGAAATGACCACCTCCAACGTTTGGTTTATGTTTAATAAGCATTTTTAATTTTATTGCTTAAATCGCATTTTCTCGGCGAGCTGAGCGCTTTTTCTGAATTGTGCCGCTCCCGTCACTCTGGTTAGGTTGGCATCGAAAAAAACGCTCTCGGGTGCTTTAGAGTGCCGAGTTATTCACTGCGCATGAAGAAATGACCACCTCCAACGTTTGGTTTATGTTTAATAAGCATTTTTAATTTTATTGCTTAAATCGCATTTTCTCGGCGAGCTGAGCACTTTTTCTGAATTGTGCCGCTCCCGTCACTCTGGTTAGGTTGGCATCGAAAAAAACGCTCTCGGGTGCTTTAGAGTGCCGAGTTATTCACTGCGCATGGAGAAATGACCACCTCCAACGTTTGGTTTATGTTTTATAAGCATTTTTAATTTTATTGCTTAAATCGCATTTTCTCGGCGAGCTGAGCACTTTTTCTGAATTGTGCCGCTCCCGTCACTCTGGTTAGGTTGGCATCGAAAAAAACGCTCTCGGGTGCTTTAGAGTGCCGAGTTTATCACTGCGCATGAAGAAATGACCACCTCCAACGTTTGGTTTATGTTTTATAAGCATTTTTAATTTTATTGCTTAAATCGCATTTTCTCGGCGAGCTGAGCGCTTTTTCTGAATTGTGCCGCTCCCGTCACTCTGGTTAGGTTGGCATCGAAAAAAACGCTCTCGGGTGCTTTAGAGTGCCGAGTTATTCACTGCGCATGAAGAAATGACCACCTCCAATGTTTGGTTTATGTTTAATAAGCATTTTTAATTTTATTGCTTAAATCGCATTTTCTCGGCGAGCTGAGCGCTTTTTCTGAATTGTGCCGCTCCCGTCACTCTGGTTAGGTTGGCATCGAAAAAAACGCTCTCGGGTGCTTTAGAGTGCCGAGTTATTCACTGCGCATGAAGAAATGACCACCTCCAACGTTTGGTTTATGTTTAATAAGCATTTTTAATTTTATTGCTTAAATCGCATTTTCTCGGCGAGCTGAGCACTTTTTCTGAATTGTGCCGCTCCCGTCACTCTGGTTAGGTTGGCATCGAAAAAAACGCTCTCGGGTGCTTTAGAGTAACGAGTTTATTACTGCGCATTAAGAAATGACCACCTCCAACGTTTGGTTTATGTTTTATAAGCATTTTTAATTTTATTGCTTAAATCGCATTTTCTCGGCGAGCTGAGCACTTTTTCTGAATTGTGCCGCTCCCGTCACTCTGGTTAGGTTGGCATCGAAAAAAACGCTCTCGGGTGCTTTAGAGTGCCGAGTTTATTACTGCGCATTAAGAAATGACCACCTCCAACGTTTGGTTTATGTTTTATAAGCATTTTTAATTTTATTGCTTAAATCGCATTTTCTCGGCGAGCTGAGCACTTTTTCTGAATTGTGCCGCTCCCGTCACTCTGGTTAGGTTGGCATCGAAAAAAACGCTCTCGGGTGCTTTAGAGTGCCGAGTTTATTACTGCGCATTAAGAAATGACCACCTCCAACGTTTGGTTTATGTTTTATAAGCATTTTTAATTTTATTGCTTAAATCGCATTTTCTCGGCGAGCTGAGCACTTTTTCTGAATTGTGCCGCTCCCGTCACTCTGGTTAGGTTGGCATCGAAAAAAACGCTCTCGGGTGCTTTAGAGTGCCGAGTTATTCACTGCGCATGAAGAAATGACCACCTCCAACGTTTGGTTTATGTTTAATAAGCATTTTTAATTTTATTGCTTGAATCGCATTTTCTCGGCGAGCTGAGCACTTTTTCTGAATTGTGCCGCTCCCGTCACTCTGGTTAGGTTGGCATCGAAAAAAACGCTCTCGGGTGCTTTAGAGTGCCGAGTTTATCACTGCGCATGAAGAAATGACCACCTCCAACGTTTGGTTTATGTTTTATAAGCATTTTTAATTTTATTGCTTAAATCGCATTTTCTCGGCGAGCTGAGCACTTTTTCTGAATTGTGCCGCTCCCGTCACTCTGGTTAGGTTGGCATCGAAAAAAACGCTCTCGGGTGCTTTAGAGTGCCGAGTTTATCACTGCGCATGAAGAAATGACCACCTCCAACGTTTGGTTTATGTTTTATAAGCATTTTTAATTTTATTGCTTAAATCGCATTTTCTCGGCGAGCTGAGCGCTTTTTCTGAATTGTGCCGCTCCCGTCACTCTGGTTAGGTTGGCATCGAAAAAAACGCTCTCGGGTGCTTTAGAGTGCCGAGTTTATTACTGCGCATTAAGAAATGACCACCTCCAACGTTTGGTTTATGTTTTATAAGCATTTTTAATTTTATTGCTTAAATCGCATTTTCTCGGCGAGCTGAGCACTTTTTCTGAATTGTGCCGCTCCCGTCACTCTGGTTAGGTTGGCATCGAAAAAAACGCTATCGGGTGCTTTAGAGTGCCGAGTTATTCACTGCATGCGCATGAAGAAATGACCACCTCCAACGTTTGGTTTATGTTTAATAAGCATTTTTAATTTTATTGCTTAAATCGCATTTTCTCGGCGAGCTGAGCACTTTTTCTGAATTGTGCCGCTCCCGTCACTCTGGTTAGGTTGGCATCGAAAAAAACGCTCTCGGGTGCTTTAGAGTGCCGAGTTTATTACTGCGCATTAAGAAATGACCACCTCCAACGTTTGGTTTATGTTTTATAAGCATTTTTAATTTTATTGCTTAAATCGCATTTTCTCGGCGAGCTGAGCACTTTTTCTGAATTGTGCCGCTCCCGTCACTCTGGTTAGGTTGGCATCGAAAAAAACGCTCTCGGGTGCTTTAGAGTGCCGAGTTTATTACTGCGCATTAAGAAATGACCACCTCCAACGTTTGGTTTATGTTTTATAAGCATTTTTAATTTTATTGCTTAAATCGCATTTTCTCGGCGAGCTGAGCGCTTTTTCTGAATTGTGCCGCTCCCGTCACTCTGGTTAGGTTGGCATCGAAAAAAACGCTCTCGGGTGCTTTAGAGTGCCGAGTTATTCACTGCGCATGAAGAAATGACCACCTCCAACGTTTGGTTTATGTTTAATAAGCATTTTTAATTTTATTGCTTAAATCGCATTTTCTCGGCGAGCTGAGCGCTTTTTCTGAATTGTGCCGCTCCCGTCACTCTGGTTAGGTTGGCATCGAAAAAAACGCTCTCGGGTGCTTTAGAGTGCCGAGTTTATTACTGCGCATTAAGAAATTACCACCTCCAACGTTTGGTTTATGTTTAATAAGCATTTTTAATTTTATTGCTTAAATCGCATTTTCTCGGCGAGCTGAGCGCTTTTTCTGAATTGTGCCGCTCCCGTCACTCTGGTTAGGTTGGCATCGAAAAAAACGCTCTCGGGTGCTTTAGAGTGCCGAGTTATTCACTGCGCATGAAGAAATGACCACCTCCAACGTTTGGTTTATGTTTAATAAGCATTTTTAATTTTATTGCTTAAATCGCATTTTCTCGGCGAGCTGAGCACTTTTTCTGAATTGTGCCGCTCCCGTCACTCTGGTTAGGTTGGCATCGAAAAAAACGCTCTCGGGTGCTTTAGAGTGCCGAGTTTATTACTGCGCATTAGGAAATGACCACCTCCAACGTTTGGTTTATGTTTTATAAGCATTTTTAATTGTATTGCTTAAATCGCATTTTCTCGGCGAGCTGAGCGCTTTTTCTGAATTGTGCCGCTCCCGTCACTCTGGTTAGGTTGGCATCGAAAAAAACGCTCTCGGGTGCTTTAGAGTGCCGAGTTTATTACTGCGCATTAAGAAATGACCACCTCCAACGTTTGGTTTATGTTTTATAAGCATTTTTAATTTTATTGCTTAAATCGCATTTTCTCGGCGAGCTGAGCACTTTTTCTGAATTGTGCCGCTCCCGTCACTCTGGTTAGGTTGACATCGAAAAAAACGCTCTCGGGTGCTTTAGAGTGCCGAGTTTATCACTGCGCATGAAGAAATGACCACCTCCAACGTTTGGTTTATGTTTAATAAGCATTTTTAATTTTATTGCTTAAATCGCATTTTCTCGGCGAGCTGAGCACTTTTTCTGAATTGTGCCGCTCCCGTCACTCTGGTTAGGTTGGCATCGAAAAAAACGCTCTCGGGTGCTTTAGAGTGCCGACTTTATCACTGCGCATGAAGAAATGACCACCTCCAACGTTTGGTTTATGTTTTATAAGCATTTTTAATTTTATTGCTTAAATCGCATTTTCTCGGCGAGCTGAGCACTTTTTCTGAATTGTGCCGCTCCCGTCACTCTGGTTAGGTTGGCATCGAAAAAAACGCTCACGGGTGCTTTAGAGTGCCGAGTTTATTACTGCGCATTAAGAAATGACCACCTCCAACGTTTGGTTTATGTTTTATAAGCATTTTTAATTTTATTGCTTAAATCGCATTTTCTCGGCGAGCTCAGCACTTTTTCTGAATTGTGCCGCTCCCGTCACTCTGGTTAGGTTGGCATCGAAAAAAACGCTCTCGGGTGCTTTAGAGTGCCGAGTTATTCACTGCGCATGAAGAAATGACCACCTCCAACGTTTGGTTTATGTTTTATAAGCATTTTTAATTTTATTGCTTAAATCGCATTTTCTCGGCGAGCTGAGCACTTTTTCTGAATTGTGCCGCTCCCGTCACTCTGGTTAGGTTGGCATCGAAAAAAACGCTCACGGGTGCTTTAGAGTGCCGAGTTTATTACTGCGCATTAAGAAATGACCACCTCCAACGTTTGGTTTATGTTTTATAAGCATTTTTAATTTTATTGCTTAAATCGCATTTTCTCGGCGAGCTGAGCACTTTTTCTGAATTGTGCCGCTCCCGTCACTCTGGTTAGGTTGGCATCGAAAAAAACGCTCTCGGGTGCTTTAGAGTGCCGAGTTATTCACTGCGCATGAAGAAATGACCACCTCCAACGTTTGGTTTATGTTTAATAAGCATTTTTAATTTTATTGCTTAAATCGCATTTTCTCGGCGAGCTGAGCACTTTTTCTGAATTGTGCCGCTCCCGTCACTCTGGTTAGGTTGGCATCGAAAAAAACGCTCTCGGGTGCTTTAGAGTGCCGAGTTTATTACTGCGCATTAGGAAATGACCACCTCCAACGTTTGGTTTATGTTTTATAAGCATTTTTAATTGTATTGCTTAAATCGCATTTTCTCGGCGAGCTGAGCGCTTTTTCTGAATTGTGCCGCTCCCGTCACTCTGGTTAGGTTGGCATCGAAAAAAACGCTCTCGGGTGCTTTAGAGTGCCGAGTTTTTCACTGCGCATGAAGAAATGACCACCTCCAACGTTTGGTTTATGTTTAATAAGCATTTTTAATTTTATTGCTTAAATCGCATTTTCTCGGCGAGCTGAGCGCTTTTTCTGAATTGTGCCGCTCCCGTAACTCTGGTTAGGTTGGCATCGAAAAAAACGCTCTCGGGTGCTTTAGAGTGCCGAGTTTATCACTGCGCATGAAGAAATGACCACTTCCAACGTTTGGTTTATGTTTTATAAGCATTTTTAATTTTATTGCTTAAATCGCATTTTCTCGGCGAGCTGAGCGCTTTTTCTGAATTGTGCCGCTCCCGTAACTCTGGTTAGGTTGGCATCGAAAAAAACGCTCTCGGGTGCTTTAGAGTGCCGAGTTATTCACTGCGCATGAAGAAATGACCACCTCCAACGTTTGGTTTATGTTTTATAAGCATTTTTAATTTTATTGCTTAAATCGCATTTTCTCGGCGAGCTGAGCACTTTTTCTGAATTGTGCCGCTCCCGTCACTCTGGTTAGGTTGGCATCGAAAAAAACGCTCTCGGGTGCTTTAGAGTGCCGAGTTTATCACTGCGCATGAAGAAATGACCACCTCCAACGTTTGGTTTATGTTTTATAAGCATTTTTAATTTTATTGCTTAAATCGCATTTTCTCGGCGAGCTGAGCGCTTTTTCTGAATTGTGCCGCTCCCGTCACTCTGGTTAGGTTGGCATCGAAAAAAACGCTCTCGGGTGCTTTAGAGTGCCGAGTTATTCACTGCGCATGAAGAAATGACCACCTCCAACGTTTGGTTTATGTTTAATAAGCATTTTTAATTTTATTGCTTAAATCGCATTTTCTCGGCGAGCTGAGCGCTTTTTCTGAATTGTGCCGCTCCCGTCACTCTGGTTAGGTTGGCATCGAAAAAAACGCTCTCGGGTGCTTTAGAGTGCCGAGTTATTCACTGCGCATGAAGAAATGACCACCTCCACCGTTTGGTTTATGTTTAATAAGCATTTTTAATTTTATTGCTTAAATCGCATTTTCTCGGCGAGCTGAGCACTTTTTCTGAATTGTGCCGCTCCCGTCACTCTGGTTAGGTTGGCATCGAAAAAAACGCTCTCGGGTGCTTTAGAGTGCCGAGTTTATTACTGCGCATTAAGAAATGACCACCTCCAACGTTTGGTTTATGTTTTATAAGCATTTTTAATTTTATTGCTTAAATCGCATTTTCTCGGCGAGCTGAGCACTTTTTCTGAATTGTGCCGCTCCCGTCACTCTGGTTAGGTTGGCATCGAAAAAAACGCTCTCGGGTGCTTTAGAGTGCCGAGTTTATTACTGCGCATTAAGAAATGACCACCTCCAACGTTTGGTTTATGTTTTATAAGCATTTTTAATTGTATTGCTTAAATCGCATTTTCTCGGCGAGCTGAGCACTTTTTCTGAATTGTGCCGCTCCCGTCACTCTGGTTAGGTTGGCATCGAAAAAAACGCTCTCGGGTGCTTTAGAGTGCCGAGTTTATTACTGCGCATTAAGAAATGACCACCTCCAACGTTTGGTTTATGTTTTATAAGCATTTTTAATTTTATTGCTTAAATCGCATTTTCTCGGCGAGCTGAGCACTTTTTCTGAATTGTGCCGCTCCCGTCACTCTGGTTAGGTTGGCATCGAAAAAAACGCTCTCGGGTGCTTTAGAGTGCCGAGTTTATTACTGCGCATTAAGAAATGACCACCTCCAACGTTTGGTTTATGTTTTATAAGCATTTTTAATTTTATTGCTTAAATCGCATTTTCTCGGCGAGCTGAGCGCTTTTTCTGAATTGTGCCGCTCCCGTCACTCTGGTTAGGTTGGCATCGAAAAAAACGCTCTCGGGTGCTTTAGAGTGCCGAGTTATTCACTGCGCATGAAGAAATGACCACCTCCAACGTTTGGTTTATGTTTAATAAGCATTTTTAATTTTATTGCTTAAATCGCATTTTCTCGGCGAGCTGAGCACCTTTTCTGAATTGTGCCGCTCCCGTCACTCTGGTTAGGTTGGCATCGAAAAAAACGCTCTCGGGTGCTTTAGAGTGCCGAGTTTATTACTGCGCATTAAGAAATGACCACCTCCAACGTTTGGTTTATGTTTTATAAGCATTTTTAATTTTATTGCTTAAATCGCATTTTCTCGGCGAGCTGAGCGCTTTTTCTGAATTGTGCCGCTCCCGTCACTCTGGTTAGGTTGGCATCGAAAAAAACGCTTTCGGGTGCTTTAGAGTGCCGAGTTATTCACTGCGCATGAAGAAATGACCACCTCCAACGTTTGGTTTATGTTTAATAAGCATTTTTAATTTTATTGCTTAAATCGCATTTTCTCGGCGAGCTGAGCACTTTTTCTGAATTGTGCCGCTCCCGTCACTCTGGTTAGGTTGGCATCGAAAAAAACGCTCTCGGGTGCTTTAGAGTGCCGAGTTTATTACTGCGCATTAAGAAATGACCACCTCCAACGTTTGGTTTATGTTTTATAAGCATTTTTAATTTTATTGCTTAAATCGCATTTTCTCGGCGAGCTGAGCACTTTTTCTGAATTGTGCCGCTCCCGTCACTCTGGTTAGGTTGACATCGAAAAAAACGCTCTCGGGTGCTTTAGAGTGCCGAGTTTATCACTGCGCATGAAGAAATGACCACCTCCAACGTTTGGTTTATGTTTAATAAGCATTTTTAATTTTATTGCTTAAATCGCATTTTCTCGGCGAGCTGAGCACTTTTTCTGAATTGTGCCGCTCCCGTCACTCTGGTTAGGTTGGCATCGAAAAAAACGCTCTCGGGTGCTTTAGAGTGCCGACTTTATCACTGCGCATGAAGAAATGACCACCTCCAACGTTTGGTTTATGTTTTATAAGCATTTTTAATTTTATTGCTTAAATCGCATTTTCTCGGCGAGCTGAGCACTTTTTCTGAATTGTGCCGCTCCCGTCACTCTGGTTAGGTTGGCATCGAAAAAAACGCTCACGGGTGCTTTAGAGTGCCGAGTTTATTACTGCGCATTAAGAAATGACCACTTCCAACGTTTGGTTTATGTTTTATAAGCATTTTTAATTTTATTGCTTAAATCGCATTTTCTCGGCGAGCTGAGCGCTTTTTCTGAATTGTGCCGCTCCCGTAACTCTGGTTAGGTTGGCATCGAAAAAAACGCTCTCGGGTGCTTTAGAGTGCCGAGCGATTCACTGCGCATGAAGAAATGACCACCTCCAACGTTTGGTTTATGTTTTATAAGCATTTTTAATTTTATTGCTTAAATCGCCGGCGAGCTGAGCACTTTTTCTGAATTGTGCCGCTCCCGTCACTCTGGTTAGGTTGGCATCGAAAAAAACGCTCTCGGGTGCTTTAGAGTGCCGAGTTTATCACTGCGCATGAAGAAATGACCACCTCCAACGTTTGGTTTATGTTTTATAAGCATTTTTAATTTTATTGCTTAAATCGCATTTTCTCGGCGAGCTGAGCGCTTTTTCTGAATTGTGCCGCTCCCGTCACTCTGGTTAGGTTGGCATCGAAAAAAACGCTCTCGGGTGCTTTAGAGTGCCGAGTTATTCACTGCGCATGAAGAAATGACCACCTCCAACGTTTGGTTTATGTTTAATAAGCATTTTTAATTTTATTGCTTAAATCGCATTTTCTCGGCGAGCTGAGCGCTTTTTCTGAATTGTGCCGCTCCCGTCACTCTGGTTAGGTTGGCATCGAAAAAAACGCTCTCGGGTGCTTTAGAATGCCGAGTTATTCACTGCGCATGAAGAAATGACCACCTCCACCGTTTGGTTTATGTTTAATAAGCATTTTTAATTTTATTGCTTAAATCGCATTTTCTCGGCGAGCTGAGCACTTTTTCTGAATTGTGCCGCTCCCGTCACTCTGGTTAGGTTGGCATCGAAAAAAACGCTCTCGGGTGCTTTAGAGTGCCGAGTTTATTACTGCGCATTAAGAAATGACCACCTCCAACGTTTGGATAAGCATTTTTAATTTTATTGCTTAAATCGCATTTTCTCGGCGAGCTGAGCACTTTTTCTGAATTGTGCCGCTCCCGTCACTCTGGTTAGGTTGGCATCGAAAAAAACGCTCTCGGGTGCTTTAGAGTGCCGAGTTTATCACTGCGCATGAAGAAATGACCACCTCCAACGTTTGGTTTATGTTTAATAAGCATTTTTAATTTTATTGCTTAAATCGCATTTTCTCGGCGAGCTGAGCACTTTTTCTGAATTGTGCCGCTCCCGTCACTCTGGTTAGGTTGGCATCGAAAAAAACGCTCTCGGGTGCTTTAGAGTGCCGACTTTATCACTGCGCATGAAGAAATGACCACCTCCAACGTTTGGTTTATGTTTTATAAGCATTTTTAATTTTATTGCTTAAATCGCATTTTCTCGGCGAGCTGAGCACTTTTTCTGAATTGTGCCGCTCCCGTCACTCTGGTTAGGTTGGCATCGAAAAAAACGCTCACGGGTGCTTTAGAGTGCCGAGTTTATTACTGCGCATTAAGAAATGACCACCTCCAACGTTTGGTTTATGTTTTATAAGCATTTTTAATTTTATTGCTTAAATCGCATTTTCTCGGCGAGCTGAGCACTTTTTCTGAATTGTGCCGCTCCCGTCACTCTGGTTAGGTTGGCATCGAAAAAAACGCTCTCGGGTGCTTTAGAGTGCCGAGTTATTCACTGCGCATGAAGAAATGACCACCTCCAACGTTTGGTTTATGTTTTATAAGCATTTTTAATTTTATTGCTTAAATCGCATTTTCTCGGCGAGCTGAGCGCTTTTTCTGAATTGTGCCGCTCCCGTAACTCTGGTTAGGTTGGCATCGAAAAAAACGCTCTCGGGTGCTTTAGAGTGCCGAGTTTATTACTGCGCATTAAGAAATGACCACCTCCAACGTTTGGTTTATGTTTTATAAGCATTTTTAATTTTATTGCTTAAATCGCATTTTCTCGGCGAGCTGAGCACTTTTTCTGAATTGTGCCGCTCCCGTCACTCTGGTTAGGTTGGCATCGAAAAAAACGCTCTCGGGTGCTTTAGAGTGCCGAGTTTATTACTGCGCATTAAGAAATGACCACCTCCAACGTTTGGTTTATGTTTTATAAGCATTTTTAATTTTATTGCTTAAATCGCATTTTCTCGGCGAGCTGAGCACTTTTTCTGAATTGTGCCGCTCCCGTCACTCTGGTTAGGTTGGCATCGAAAGAAACGCTATCGGGTGCTTTAGAGTGCCGAGTTATTCACTGCGCATGAAGAAATGACCACCTCCAACGTTTGGTTTATGTTTAATAAGCATTTTTAATTTTATTGCTTAAATCGCATTTTCTCGGCGAGCTGAGCACTTTTTCTGAATTGTGCCGCTCCCGTCACTCTGGTTAGGTTGGCATCGAAAAAACGCTCTCGGGTGCTTTAGAGTGCCGAGTTTATTACTGCGCATTAAGAAATGACCACCTCCAACGTTTGGTTTATGTTTTATAAGCATTTTTAATTTTATTGCTTAAATCGCATTTTCTCGGCGAGCTGAGCACTTTTTCTGAATTGTGCTGCTCCCGTCACTCTGGTTAGGTTGGCATCGAAAAAAACGCTCTCGGGTGCTTTAGAGTGCCGAGTTTATTACTGCGCATTAAGAAATGACCACCTCCAACGTTTGGTTTATGTTTTATAAGCATTTTTAATTTTATTGCTTAAATCGCATTTTCTCGGCGAGCTGAGCACTTTTTCTGAATTGTGCCGCTCCCGTCACTTGGCATCGAAAAAAACGCTCTCGGGTGCTTTAGAGTGCCGAGTTATTCACTGCGCATGAAGAAATGACCACCTCCAACGTTTGGTTTATGTTTTATAAGCATTTTTAATTTTATTGCTTAAATCGCATTTTCTCGGCGAGCTGAGCACTTTTTCTGAATTGTGCCGCTCCCGTCACTCTGGTTAGGTTGGCATCGAAAAAAACGCTATCGGGTGCTTTAGAGTGCCGAGTTATTCACTGCGCATGAAGAAATGACCACCTCCAACGTTTGGTTTATGTTTAATAAGCATTTTTAATTTTATTGCTTAAATCGCATTTTCTCGGCGAGCTGAGCACTTTTTCTGAATTGTGCCGCTCCCGTCACTCTGGTTAGGTTGGCATCGAAAAAAACGCTCTCGGGTGCTTTAGAGTGCCGAGTTTATTACTGCGCATTAAGAAATGACCACCTCCAACGTTTGGTTTATGTTTTATAAGCATTTTTAATTTTATTGCTTAAATCGCATTTTCTCGGCGAGCTGAGCACTTTTTCTGAATTGTGCCGCTCCCGTCACTCTGGTTAGGTTGGCATCGAAAAAAACGCTCTCGGGTGCTTTAGAGTGCCGAGTTTATTACTGCGCATTAAGAAATGACCACCTCCAACGTTTGGTTTATGTTTTATAAGCATTTTTAATTTTATTGCTTAAATCGCATTTTCTCGGCGAGCTGAGCGCTTTTTCTGAATTGTGCCGCTCCCGTCACTCTGGTTAGGTTGGCATCGAAAAAAACGCTCTCGGGTGCTTTAGAGTGCCGAGTTATTCACTGCGCATGAAGAAATGACCACCTCCAACGTTTGGTTTATGTTTAATAAGCATTTTTAATTTTATTGCTTAAATCGCATTTTCTCGGCGAGCTGAGCGCTTTTTCTGAATTGTGCCGCTCCCGTCACTCTGGTTAGGTTGGCATCGAAAAAAACGCTCTCGGGTGCTTTAGAGTGCCGAGTTATTCACTGCGCATGAAGAAATGACCACCTCCAATGTTTGGTTTATGTTTAATAAGCATTTTTAATTTTATTGCTTAAATCGCATTTTCTCGGCGAGCTGAGCGCTTTTTCTGAATTGTGCCGCTCCCGTCACTCTGGTTAGGTTGGCATCGAAAAAAACGCTCTCGGGTGCTTTAGAGTGCCGAGTTATTCACTGCGCATGAAGAAATGACCACCTCCAACGTTTGGTTTATGTTTAATAAGCATTTTTAATTTTATTGCTTAAATCGCATTTTCTCGGCGAGCTGAGCACTTTTTCTGAATTGTGCCGCTCCCGTCACTCTGGTTAGGTTGGCATCGAAAAAAACGCTCTCGGGTGCTTTAGAGTAACGAGTTTATTACTGCGCATTAAGAAATGACCACCTCCAACGTTTGGTTTATGTTTTATAAGCATTTTTAATTTTATTGCTTAAATCGCATTTTCTCGGCGAGCTGAGCACTTTTTCTGAATTGTGCCGCTCCCGTCACTCTGGTTAGGTTGGCATCGAAAAAAACGCTCTCGGGTGCTTTAGAGTGCCGAGTTTATTACTGCGCATTAAGAAATGACCACCTCCAACGTTTGGTTTATGTTTTATAAGCATTTTTAATTTTATTGCTTAAATCGCATTTTCTCGGCGAGCTGAGCACTTTTTCTGAATTGTGCCGCTCCCGTCACTCTGGTTAGGTTGGCATCGAAAAAAACGCTCTCGGGTGCTATAGAGTGCCGAGTTTATTACTGCGCATTAAGAAATGACCACCTCCAACGTTTGGTTTATGTTTTATAAGCATTTTTAATTTTATTGCTTAAATCGCATTTTCTCGGCGAGCTGAGCACTTTTTCTGAATTGTGCCGCTCCCGTCACTCTGGTTAGGTTGGCATCGAAAAAAACGCTCTCGGGTGCTTTAGAGTGCCGAGTTATTCACTGCGCATGAAGAAATGACCACCTCCAACGTTTGGTTTATGTTTTATAAGCATTTTTAATTTTATTGCTTAAATCGCATTTTCTCGGCGAGCTGAGCACTTTTTCTGAATTGTGCCGCTCCCGTCACTCTGGTTAGGTTGGCATCGAAAAAAACGCTCTCGGGTGCTTTAGAGTGCCGAGTTTATCACTGCGCATGAAGAAATGACCACCTCCAACGTTTGGTTTATGTTTTATAAGCATTTTTAATTTTATTGCTTAAATCGCATTTTCTCGGCGAGCTGAGCGCTTTTTCTGAATTGTGCCGCTCCCGTCACTCTGGTTAGGTTGGCATCGAAAAAAACGCTCTCAGGTGCTTTAGAGTGCCGAGTTTATTACTGCGCATTAAGAAATGACCACCTCCAACGTTTGGTTTATGTTTTATAAGCATTTTTAATTTTATTGCTTAAATCGCATTTTCTCGGCGAGCTGAGCACTTTTTCTGAATTGTGCCGCTCCCGTCACTCTGGTTAGGTTGGCATCGAAAAAAACGCTCTCGGGTGCTTTAGAGTGCCGAGTTATTCACTGCGCATGAAGAAATGACCACCTCCAACGTTTGGTTTATGTTTAATAAGCATTTTTAATTTTATTGCTTAAATCGCATTTTCTCGGCGAGCTGAGCACTTTTTCTGAATTGTGCCGCTCCCGTCACTCTGGTTAGGTTGGCATCGAAAAAAACGCTCTCGGGTGCTTTAGAGTGCCGAGTTTATTACTGCGCATTAAGAAATGACCACCTCCAACGTTTGGTTTATGTTTTATAAGCATTTTTAATTTTATTGCTTAAATCGCATTTTCTCGGCGAGCTGAGCGCTTTTTCTGAATTGTGCCGCTCCCGTCACTCTGGTTAGGTTGGCATCGAAAAAAACGCTTTCGGGTGCTTTAGAGTGCCGAGTTATTCACTGCGCATGAAGAAATGACCACCTCCAACGTTTGGTTTATGTTTAATAAGCATTTTTAATTTTATTGCTTAAATCGCATTTTCTCGGCGAGCTGAGCACTTTTTCTGAATTGTGCCGCTCCCGTCACTCTGGTTAGGTTGGCATCGAAAAAAACGCTCTCGGGTGCTTTAGAGTGCCGAGTTTATTACTGCGCATTAAGAAATGACCACCTCCAACGTTTGGTTTATGTTTTATAAGCATTTTTAATTTTATTGCTTAAATCGCATTTTCTCGGCGAGCTGAGCACTTTTTCTGAATTGTGCCGCTCCCGTCACTCTGGTTAGGTTGACATCGAAAAAAACGCTCTCGGGTGCTTTAGAGTGCCGAGTTTATCACTGCGCATGAAGAAATGACCACCTCCAACGTTTGGTTTATGTTTAATAAGCATTTTTAATTTTATTGCTTAAATCGCATTTTCTCGGCGAGCTGAGCACTTTTTCTGAATTGTGCCGCTCCCGTCACTCTGGTTAGGTTGGCATCGAAAAAAACGCTCTCGGGTGCTTTAGAGTGCCGACTTTATCACTGCGCATGAAGAAATGACCACCTCCAACGTTTGGTTTATGTTTTATAAGCATTTTTGATTTTATTGCTTAAATCGCATTTTCTCGGCGAGCTGAGCACTTTTTCTGAATTGTGCCGCTCCCGTCACTCTGGTTAGGTTGGCATCGAAAAAAACGCTCACGGGTGCTTTAGAGTGCCGAGTTTATTACTGCGCATTAAGAAATGACCACCTCCAACGTTTGGTTTATGTTTTATAAGCATTTTTAATTTTATTGCTTAAATCGCATTTTCTCGGCGAGCTCAGCACTTTTTCTGAATTGTGCCGCTCCCGTCACTCTGGTTAGGTTGGCATCGAAAAAAACGCTCTCGGGTGCTTTAGAGTGCCGAGTTATTCACTGCGCATGAAGAAATGACCACCTCCAACGTTTGGTTTATGTTTTATAAGCATTTTTAATTTTATTGCTTAAATCGCATTTTCTCGGCGAGCTGAGCACTTTTTCTGAATTGTGCCGCTCCCGTCACTCTGGTTAGGTTGGCATCGAAAAAAACGCTCACGGGTGCTTTAGAGTGCCGAGTTTATTACTGCGCATTAAGAAATGACCACCTCCAACGTTTGGTTTATGTTTTATAAGCATTTTTAATTTTATTGCTTAAATCGCATTTTCTCGGCGAGCTGAGCACTTTTTCTGAATTGTGCCGCTCCCGTCACTCTGGTTAGGTTGGCATCGAAAAAAACGCTCTCGGGTGCTTTAGAGTGCCGAGTTATTCACTGCGCATGAAGAAATGACCACCTCCAACGTTTGGTTTATGTTTTATAAGCATTTTTAATTTTATTGCTTAAATCGCATTTTCTCGGCGAGCTGAGCACTTTTTCTGAATTGTGCCGCTCCCGTCACTCTGGTTAGGTTGGCATCGAAAAAAACGCTCTCGGGTGCTTTAGAGTGCCGAGTTTATCACTGCGCATGAAGAAATGACCACCTCCAACGTTTGGTTTATGTTTTATAAGCATTTTTAATTGTATTGCTTAAATCGCATTTTCTCGGCGAGCTGAGCGCTTTTTCTGAATTGTGCCGCTCCCGTCACTCTGGTTAGGTTGGCATCGAAAAAAACGCTCTCGGGTGCTTTAGAGTGCCGAGTTTATTACTGCGCATTAAGAAATGACCACCTCCAACGTTTGGTTTATGTTTTATAAGCATTTTTAATTTTATTGCTTAAATCGCATTTTCTCGGCGAGCTGAGCGCTTTTTCTGAATTGTGCCGCTCCCGTCACTCTGGTTAGGTTGGCATCGAAAAAAACGCTTTCGGGTGCTTTAGAGTGCCGAGTTATTCACTGCGCATGAAGAAATGACCACCTCCAACGTTTGGTTTATGTTTAATAAGCATTTTTAATTTTATTGCTTAAATCGCATTTTCTCGGCGAGCTGAGCACTTTTTCTGAATTGTGCCGCTCCCGTCACTCTGGTTAGGTTGGCATCGAAAAAAACGCTCTCGGGTGCTTTAGAGTGCCGAGTTTATTACTGCGCATTAAGAAATGACCACCTCCAACGTTTGGTTTATGTTTTATAAGCATTTTTAATTTTATTGCTTAAATCGCATTTTCTCGGCGAGCTGAGCACTTTTTCTGAATTGTGCCGCTCCCGTCACTCTGGTTAGGTTGACATCGAAAAAAACGCTCTCGGGTGCTTTAGAGTGCCGAGTTTATCACTGCGCATGAAGAAATGACCACCTCCAACGTTTGGTTTATGTTTAATAAGCATTTTTAATTTTATTGCTTAAATCGCATTTTCTCGGCGAGCTGAGCACTTTTTCTGAATTGTGCCGCTCCCGTCACTCTGGTTAGGTTGGCATCGAAAAAAACGCTCTCGGGTGCTTTAGAGTGCCGACTTTATCACTGCGCATGAAGAAATGACCACCTCCAACGTTTGGTTTATGTTTTATAAGCATTTTTGATTTTATTGCTTAAATCGCATTTTCTCGGCGAGCTGAGCACTTTTTCTGAATTGTGCCGCTCCCGTCACTCTGGTTAGGTTGGCATCGAAAAAAACGCTCACGGGTGCTTTAGAGTGCCGAGTTTATTACTGCGCATTAAGAAATGACCACCTCCAACGTTTGGTTTATGTTTTATAAGCATTTTTAATTTTATTGCTTAAATCGCATTTTCTCGGCGAGCTCAGCACTTTTTCTGAATTGTGCCGCTCCCGTCACTCTGGTTAGGTTGGCATCGAAAAAAACGCTCTCGGGTGCTTTAGAGTGCCGAGTTATTCACTGCGCATGAAGAAATGACCACCTCCAACGTTTGGTTTATGTTTTATAAGCATTTTTAATTTTATTGCTTAAATCGCATTTTCTCGGCGAGCTGAGCACTTTTTCTGAATTGTGCCGCTCCCGTCACTCTGGTTAGGTTGGCATCGAAAAAAACGCTCACGGGTGCTTTAGAGTGCCGAGTTTATTACTGCGCATTAAGAAATGACCACCTCCAACGTTTGGTTTATGTTTTATAAGCATTTTTAATTTTATTGCTTAAATCGCATTTTCTCGGCGAGCTGAGCACTTTTTCTGAATTGTGCCGCTCCCGTCACTCTGGTTAGGTTGGCATCGAAAAAAACGCTCTCGGGTGCTTTAGAGTGCCGAGTTATTCACTGCGCATGAAGAAATGACCACCTCCAACGTTTGGTTTATGTTTTATAAGCATTTTTAATTTTATTGCTTAAATCGCATTTTCTCGGCGAGCTGAGCACTTTTTCTGAATTGTGCCGCTCCCGTCACTCTGGTTAGGTTGGCATCGAAAAAAACGCTCTCGGGTGCTTTAGAGTGCCGAGTTTATCACTGCGCATGAAGAAATGACCACCTCCAACGTTTGGTTTATGTTTTATAAGCATTTTTAATTGTATTGCTTAAATCGCATTTTCTCGGCGAGCTGAGCGCTTTTTCTGAATTGTGCCGCTCCCGTCACTCTGGTTAGGTTGGCATCGAAAAAAACGCTCTCGGGTGCTTTAGAGTGCCGAGTTTATTACTGCGCATTAAGAAATGACCACCTCCAACGTTTGGTTTATGTTTTATAAGCATTTTTAATTTTATTGCTTAAATCGCATTTTCTCGGCGAGCTGAGCGCTTTTTCTGAATTGTGCCGCTCCCGTCACTCTGGTTAGGTTGGCATCGAAAAAAACGCTTTCGGGTGCTTTAGAGTGCCGAGTTATTCACTGCGCATGAAGAAATGACCACCTCCAACGTTTGGTTTATGTTTAATAAGCATTTTTAATTTTATTGCTTAAATCGCATTTTCTCGGCGAGCTGAGCACTTTTTCTGAATTGTGCCGCTCCCGTCACTCTGGTTAGGTTGGCATCGAAAAAAACGCTCTCGGGTGCTTTAGAGTGCCGAGTTTATTACTGCGCATTAAGAAATGACCACCTCCAACGTTTGGTTTATGTTTTATAAGCATTTTTAATTTTATTGCTTAAATCGCATTTTCTCGGCGAGCTGAGCACTTTTTCTGAATTGTGCCGCTCCCGTCACTCTGGTTAGGTTGACATCGAAAAAAACGCTCTCGGGTGCTTTAGAGTGCCGAGTTTATCACTGCGCATGAAGAAATGACCACCTCCAACGTTTGGTTTATGTTTAATAAGCATTTTTAATTTTATTGCTTAAATCGCATTTTCTCGGCGAGCTGAGCACTTTTTCTGAATTGTGCCGCTCCCGTCACTCTGGTTAGGTTGGCATCGAAAAAAACGCTCTCGGGTGCTTTAGAGTGCCGAGTTTATTACTGCGCATTAAGAAATGACCACCTCCAACGTTTGGTTTATGTTTTATAAGCATTTTTAATTTTATTGCTTAAATCGCATTTTCTCGGCGAGCTGAGCACTTTTTCTGAATTGTGCCGCTCCCGTCACTCTGGTTAGGTTGGCATCGAAAAAAACGCTCTCGGGTGCTTTAGAGTGCCGAGTTATTCACTGCGCATGAAGAAATGACCACCTCCAACGTTTGGTTTATGTTTAATAAGCATTTTTAATTTTATTGCTTAAATCGCATTTTCTCGGCGAGCTGAGCACTTTTTCTGAATTGTGCCGCTCCCGTCACTCTGGTTAGGTTGGCATCGAAAAAAACGCTCTCGGGTGCTTTAGAGTGCCGAGTTTATCACTGCGCATGAAGAAATGACCACCTCCAACGTTTGGTTTATGTTTTATAAGCATTTTTAATTTTATTGCTTAAATCGCATTTTCTCGGCGAGCTGAGCGCTTTTTCTGAATTGTGCCGCTCCCGTCACTCTGGTTAGGTTGGCATCGAAAAAAACGCTCTCGGGTGCTTTAGAGTGCCGAGTTTATTACTGCGCATTAAGAAATGACCACCTCCAACGTTTGGTTTATGTTTTATAAGCATTTTTAATTTTATTGCTTAAATCGCATTTTCTCGGCGAGCTGAGCACTTTTTCTGAATTGTGCCGCTCCCGTCACTCTGGTTAGGTTGGCATCGAAAAAAACGCTCTCGGGTGCTTTAGAGTGCCGAGTTTATTACTGCGCATTAAGAAATGACCACCTCCAACGTTTGGTTTATGTTTTATAAGCATTTTTAATTTTATTGCTTAAATCGCATTTTCTCGGCGAGCTGAGCGCTTTTTCTGAATTGTGCCGCTCCCGTCACTCTGGTTAGGTTGGCATCGAAAAAAATGCTCTCGGGTGCTTTAGAGTGCCGAGTTATTCACTGCGCATGAAGAATGACCACCTCCAACGTTTGGTTTATGTTTAATAAGCATTTTTAATTTTATTGCTTAAATCGCATTTTCTCGGCGAGCTGAGCACTTTTTCTGAATTGTGCCGCTCCCGCCACTCTGGTTAGGTTGGCATCGAAAAAAACGCTCTCGGGTGCTTTAGAGTGCCGAGTTTATTACTGCGCATTAAGAAATGACCACCTCCAACGTTTGGTTTATGTTTTATAAGCATTTTTAATTTTATTGCTTAAATCGCATTTTCTCGGCGAGCTGAGCGCTTTTTCTGAATTGTGCCGCTCCCGTCACTCTGGTTAGGTTGGCATCGAAAAAAACGCTCTCGGGTGCTTTAGAGTGCCGAGTTATTCACTGCGCATGAAGAAATGACCACCTCCAACGTTTGGTTTATGTTTAATAAGCATTTTTAATTTTATTGCTTAAATCGCATTTTCTCGGCGAGCTGAGCACTTTTTCTGAATTGTGCCGCTCCCGTCACTCTGGTTAGGTTGGCATCGAAAAAAACGCTCTCGGGTGCTTTAGAGTGCCGAGTTTATTACTGCGCATTAAGAAATGACCACCTCCAACGTTTGGTTTATGTTTTATAAGCATTTTTAATTTTATTGCTTAAATCGCATTTTCTCGGCGAGCTGAGCACTTTTTCTGAATTGTGCCGCTCCCGTCACTTGGCATCGAAAAAAACGCTCTCGGGTGCTTTAGAGTGCCGAGTTATTCACTGCGCATGAAGAAATGACCACCTCCAACGTTTGGTTTATGTTTTATAAGCATTTTTAATTTTATTGCTTAAATCGCATTTTCTCGGCGAGCTGAGCACTTTTTCTGAATTGTGCCGCTCCCGTCACTCTGGTTAGGTTGGCATCGAAAAAAACGCTATCGGGTGCTTTAGAGTGCCGAGTTATTCACTGCGCATGAAGAAATGACCACCTCCAACGTTTGGTTTATGTTTAATAAGCATTTTTAATTTTATTGCTTAAATCGCATTTTCTCGGCGAGCTGAGCACTTTTTCTGAATTGTGCCGCTCCCGTCACTCTGGTTAGGTTGGCATCGAAAAAAACGCTCTCGGGTGCTTTAGAGTGCCGAGTTTATTACTGCGCATTAAGAAATGACCACCTCCAACGTTTGGTTTATGTTTTATAAGCATTTTTAATTTTATTGCTTAAATCGCATTTTCTCGGCGAGCTGAGCACTTTTTCTGAATTGTGCCGCTCCCGTCACTCTGGTTAGGTTGGCATCGAAAAAAACGCTCTCGGGTGCTTTAGAGTGCCGAGTTTATTACTGCGCATTAAGAAATGACCACCTCCAACGTTTGGTTTATGTTTTATAAGCATTTTTAATTTTATTGCTTAAATCGCATTTTCTCGGCGAGCTGAGCGCTTTTTCTGAATTGTGCCGCTCCCGTCACTCTGGTTAGGTTGGCATCGAAAAAAACGCTCTCGGGTGCTTTAGAGTGCCGAGTTATTCACTGCGCATGAAGAAATGACCACCTCCAACGTTTGGTTTATGTTTAATAAGCATTTTTAATTTTATTGCTTAAATCGCATTTTCTCGGCGAGCTGAGCGCTTTTTCTGAATTGTGCCGCTCCCGTCACTCTGGTTAGGTTGGCATCGAAAAAAACGCTCTCGGGTGCTTTAGAGTGCCGAGTTATTCACTGCGCATGAAGAAATGACCACCTCCAATGTTTGGTTTATGTTTAATAAGCATTTTTAATTTTATTGCTTAAATCGCATTTTCTCGGCGAGCTGAGCGCTTTTTCTGAATTGTGCCGCTCCCGTCACTCTGGTTAGGTTGGCATCGAAAAAAACGCTCTCGGGTGCTTTAGAGTGCCGAGTTATTCACTGCGCATGAAGAAATGACCACGTCCAACGTTTGGTTTATGTTTAATAAGCATTTTTAATTTTATTGCTTAAATCGCATTTTCTCGGCGAGCTGAGCACTTTTTCTGAATTGTGCCGCTCCCGTCACTCTGGTTAGGTTGGCATCGAAAAAAACGCTCTCGGGTGCTTTAGAGTAACGAGTTTATTACTGCGCATTAAGAAATGACCACCTCCAACGTTTGGTTTATGTTTTATAAGCATTTTTAATTTTATTGCTTAAATCGCATTTTCTCGGCGAGCTGAGCACTTTTTCTGAATTGTGCCGCTCCCGTCACTCTGGTTAGGTTGGCATCGAAAAAAACGCTCTCGGGTGCTTTAGAGTGCCGAGTTTATTACTGCGCATTAAGAAATGACCACCTCCAACGTTTGGTTTATGTTTTATAAGCATTTTTAATTTTATTGCTTAAATCGCATTTTCTCGGCGAGCTGAGCACTTTTTCTGAATTGTGCCGCTCCCGTCACTCTGGTTAGGTTGGCATCGAAAAAAACGCTCTCGGGTGCTATAGAGTGCCGAGTTTATTACTGCGCATTAAGAAATGACCACCTCCAACGTTTGGTTTATGTTTTATAAGCATTTTTAATTTTATTGCTTAAATCGCATTTTCTCGGCGAGCTGAGCACTTTTTCTGAATTGTGCCGCTCCCGTCACTCTGGTTAGGTTGGCATCGAAAAAAACGCTCTCGGGTGCTTTAGAGTGCCGAGTTATTCACTGCGCATGAAGAAATGACCACCTCCAACGTTTGGTTTATGTTTTATAAGCATTTTTAATTTTATTGCTTAAATCGCATTTTCTCGGCGAGCTGAGCACTTTTTCTGAATTGTGCCGCTCCCGTCACTCTGGTTAGGTTGGCATCGAAAAAAACGCTCTCGGGTGCTTTAGAGTGACGAGTTTATCACTGCGCATGAAGAAATGACCACCTCCAACGTTTGGTTTATGTTTTATAAGCATTTTTAATTTTATTGCTTAAACCGCATTTTCTCGGCGAGCTGAGCGCTTTTTCTGAATTGTGCCGCTCCCGTCACTCTGGTTAGGTTGGCATCGAAAAAAACGCTCTCGGGTGCTTTAGAGTGCCGAGTTATTCACTGCGCATGAAGAAATGACCACCTCCAATGTTTGGTTTATGTTTAATAAGCATTTTTAATTTTATTGCTTAAATCGCATTTTCTCGGCGAGCTGAGCGCTTTTTCTGAATTGTGCCGCTCCCGTCACTCTGGTTAGGTTGGCATCGAAAAAAACGCTCTCGGGTGCTTTAGAGTGCCGAGTTATTCACTGCGCATGAAGAAATGACCACCTCCAACGTTTGGTTTATGTTTAATAAGCATTTTTAATTTTATTGCTTAAATCGCATTTTCTCGGCGAGCTGAGCACTTTTTCTGAATTGTGCCGCTCCCGTCACTCTGGTTAGGTTGGCATCGAAAAAAACGCTCTCGGGTGCTTTAGAGTAACGAGTTTATTACTGCGCATTAAGAAATGACCACCTCCAACGTTTGGTTTATGTTTTATAAGCATTTTTAATTTTATTGCTTAAATCGCATTTTCTCGGCGAGCTGAGCACTTTTTCTGAATTGTGCCGCTCCCGTCACTCTGGTTAGGTTGGCATCGAAAAAAACGCTCTCGGGTGCTTTAGAGTGCCGAGTTTATTACTGCGCATTAAGAAATGACCACCTCCAACGTTTGGTTTATGTTTTATAAGCATTTTTAATTTTATTGCTTAAATCGCATTTTCTCGGCGAGCTGAGCACTTTTTCTGAATTGTGCCGCTCCCGTCACTCTGGTTAGGTTGGCATCGAAAAAAACGCTCTCAGGTGCTTTAGAGTGCCGAGTTTATTACTGCGCATTAAGAAATGACCACCTCCAACGTTTGGTTTATGTTTTAGAAGCATTTTTAATTTTATTGCTTAAATCGCATTTTCTCGGCGAGCTGAGCACTTTTTCTGAATTGTGCCGCTCCCGTCACTCTGGTTAGGTTGGCATCGAAAAAAACGCTCTCGGGTGCTTTAGAGTGCCGAGTTATTCACTGCGCATGAAGAAATGACCACCTCCAACGTTTGGTTTATGTTTAATAAGCATTTTTAATTTTATTGCTTAAATCGCATTTTCTCGGCGAGCTGAGCACTTTTTCTGAATTGTGCCGCTCCCGTCACTCTGGTTAGGTTGGCATCGAAAAAAACGCTCTCGGGTGCTTTAGAGTGCCGAGTTTATTACTGCGCATTAAGAAATGACCACCTCCAACGTTTGGTTTATGTTTTATAAGCATTTTTAATTTTATTGCTTAAATCGCATTTTCTCGGCGAGCTGAGCGCTTTTTCTGAATTGTGCCGCTCCCGTCACTCTGGTTAGGTTGGCATCGAAAAAAACGCTTTCGGGTGCTTTAGAGTGCCGAGTTATTCACTGCGCATGAAGAAATGACCACCTCCAACGTTTGGTTTATGTTTAATAAGCATTTTTAATTTTATTGCTTAAATCGCATTTTCTCGGCGAGCTGAGCACTTTTTCTGAATTGTGCCGCTCCCGTCACTCTGGTTAGGTTGGCATCGAAAAAAACGCTCTCGGGTGCTTTAGAGTGCCGAGTTTATTACTGCGCATTAAGAAATGACCACCTCCAACGTTTGGTTTATGTTTTATAAGCATTTTTAATTTTATTGCTTAAATCGCATTTTCTCGGCGAGCTGAGCACTTTTTCTGAATTGTGCCGCTCCCGTCACTCTGGTTAGGTTGACATCGAAAAAAACGCTCTCGGGTGCTTTAGAGTGCCGAGTTTATCACTGCGCATGAAGAAATGACCACCTCCAACGTTTGGTTTATGTTTAATAAGCATTTTTAATTTTATTGCTTAAATCGCATTTTCTCGGCGAGCTGAGCACTTTTTCTGAATTGTGCCGCTCCCGTCACTCTGGTTAGGTTGGCATCGAAAAAAACGCTCTCGGGTGCTTTAGAGTGCCGACTTTATCACTGCGCATGAAGAAATGACCACCTCCAACGTTTGGTTTATGTTTTATAAGCATTTTTAATTTTATTGCTTAAATCGCATTTTCTCGGCGAGCTGAGCACTTTTTCTGAATTGTGCCGCTCCCGTCACTCTGGTTAGGTTGGCATCGAAAAAAACGCTCACGGGTGCTTTAGAGTGCCGAGTTTATTACTGCGCATTAAGAAATGACCACCTCCAACGTTTGGTTTATGTTTTATAAGCATTTTTAATTTTATTGCTTAAATCGCATTTTCTCGGCGAGCTCAGCACTTTTTCTGAATTGTGCCGCTCCCGTCACTCTGGTTAGGTTGGCATCGAAAAAAACGCTCTCGGGTGCTTTAGAGTGCCGAGTTATTCACTGCGCATGAAGAAATGACCACCTCCAACGTTTGGTTTATGTTTTATAAGCATTTTTAATTTTATTGCTTAAATCGCATTTTCTCGGCGAGCTGAGCACTTTTTCTGAATTGTGCCGCTCCCGTCACTCTGGTTAGGTTGGCATCGAAAAAAAATCTCACGGGTGCTTTAGAGTGCCGAGTTTATTACTGCGCATTAAGAAATGACCACCTCCAACGTTTGGTTTATGTTTTATAAGCATTTTTAATTTTATTGCTTAAATCGCATTTTCTCGGCGAGCTGAGCACTTTTTCTGAATTGTGCCGCTCCCGTCACTCTGGTTAGGTTGGCATCGAAAAAAACGCTCTCGGGTGCTTTAGAGTGCCGAGTTATTCACTGCGCATGAAGAAATGACCACCTCCAACGTTTGGTTTATGTTTTATAAGCATTTTTAATTTTATTGCTTAAATCGCATTTTCTCGGCGAGCTGAGCACTTTTTCTGAATTGTGCCGCTCCCGTCACTCTGGTTAGGTTGGCATCGAAAAAAACGCTCTCGGGTGCTTTAGAGTGCCGAGTTTATCACTGCGCATGAAGAAATGACCACCTCCAACGTTTGGTTTATGTTTTATAAGCATTTTTAATTGTATTGCTTAAATCGCATTTTCTCGGCGAGCTGAGCGCTTTTTCTGAATTGTGCCGCTCCCGTCACTCTGGTTAGGTTGGCATCGAAAAAAACGCTCTCGGGTGCTTTAGAGTGCCGAGTTTATTACTGCGCATTAAGAAATGACCACCTCCAACGTTTGGTTTATGTTTTATAAGCATTTTTAATTTTATTGCTTAAATCGCATTTTCTCGGCGAGCTGAGCGCTTTTTCTGAATTGTGCCGCTCCCGTCACTCTGGTTAGGTTGGCATCGAAAAAAACGCTTTCGGGTGCTTTAGAGTGCCGAGTTATTCACTGCGCATGAAGAAATGACCACCTCCAACGTTTGGTTTATGTTTAATAAGCATTTTTAATTTTATTGCTTAAATCGCATTTTCTCGGCGAGCTGAGCACTTTTTCTGAATTGTGCCGCTCCCGTCACTCTGGTTAGGTTGGCATCGAAAAAAACGCTCTCGGGTGCTTTAGAGTGCCGAGTTTATTACTGCGCATTAAGAAATGACCACCTCCAACGTTTGGTTTATGTTTTATAAGCATTTTTAATTTTATTGCTTAAATCGCATTTTCTCGGCGAGCTGAGCACTTTTTCTGAATTGTGCCGCTCCCGTCACTCTGGTTAGGTTGACATCGAAAAAAACGCTCTCGGGTGCTTTAGAGTGCCGAGTTTATCACTGCGCATGAAGAAATGACCACCTCCAACGTTTGGTTTATGTTTAATAAGCATTTTTAATTTTATTGCTTAAATCGCATTTTCTCGGCGAGCTGAGCACTTTTTCTGAATTGTGCCGCTCCCGTCACTCTGGTTAGGTTGGCATCGAAAAAAACGCTCTCGGGTGCTTTAGAGTGCCGAGTTTATTACTGCGCATTAAGAAATGACCACCTCCAACGTTTGGTTTATGTTTTATAAGCATTTTTAATTTTATTGCTTAAATCGCATTTTCTCGGCGAGCTGAGCACTTTTTCTGAATTGTGCCGCTCCCGTCACTCTGGTTAGGTTGGCATCGAAAAAAACGCTCTCGGGTGCTTTAGAGTGCCGAGTTATTCACTGCGCATGAAGAAATGACCACCTCCAACGTTTGGTTTATGTTTAATAAGCATTTTTAATTTTATTGCTTAAATCGCATTTTCTCGGCGAGCTGAGCACTTTTTCTGAATTGTGCCGCTCCCGTCACTCTGGTTAGGTTGGCATCGAAAAAAACGCTCTCGGGTGCTTTAGAGTGCCGAGTTTATCACTGCGCATGAAGAAATGACCACCTCCAACGTTTGGTTTATGTTTTATAAGCATTTTTAATTTTATTGCTTAAATCGCATTTTCTCGGCGAGCTGAGCGCTTTTTCTGAATTGTGCCGCTCCCGTCACTCTGGTTAGGTTGGCATCGAAAAAAACGCTCTCGGGTGCTTTAGAGTGCCGAGTTATTCACTGCGCATGAAGAAATGACCACCTCCAACGTTTGGTTTATGTTTAATAAGCATTTTTAATTTTATTGCTTAAATCGCATTTTCTCGGCGAGCTGAGCGCTTTTTCTGAATTGTGCCGCTCCCGTCACTCTGGTTAGGTTGGCATCGAAAAAAACGCTCTCGGGTGCTTTAGAGTGCCGAGTTATTCACTGCGCATGAAGAAATGACCACCTCCACCGTTTGGTTTATGTTTAATAAGCATTTTTAATTTTATTGCTTAAATCGCATTTTCTCGGCGAGCTGAGCACTTTTTCTGAATTGTGCCGCTCCCGTCACTCTGGTTAGGTTGGCATCGAAAAAAACGCTCTCGGGTGCTTTAGAGTGCCGAGTTTATTACTGCGCATTAAGAAATGACCACCTCCAACGTTTGGTTTATGTTTTATAAGCATTTTTAATTTTATTGCTTAAATCGCATTTTCTCGGCGAGCTGAGCACTTTTTCTGAATTGTGCCGCTCCCGTCACTCTGGTTAGGTTGGCATCGAAAAAAACGCTCTCGGGTGCTTTAGAGTGCCGAGTTTATTACTGCGCATTAAGAAATGACCACCTCCAACGTTTGGTTTATGTTTTATAAGCATTTTTAATTTTATTGCTTAAATCGCATTTTCTCGGCGAGCTGAGCACTTTTTCTGAATTGTGCCGCTCCCGTCACTCTGGTTAGGTTGGCATCGAAAAAAACGCTCTCGGGTGCTTTAGAGTGCCGAGTTTATTACTGCGCATTAAGAAATGACCACCTCCAACGTTTGGTTTATGCTTTATAAGCATTTTTAATTTTATTGCTTAAATCGCATTTTCTCGGCGAGCTGAGCACTTTTTCTGAATTGTGCCGCTCCCGTCACTCTGGTTAGGTTGGCATCGAAAAAAACGCTCTCGGGTGCTTTAGAGTGCCGAGTTTATTACTGCGCATTAAGAAATGACCACCTCCAACGTTTGGTTTATGTTTTATAAGCATTTTTAATTTTATTGCTTAAATCGCATTTTCTCGGCGAGCTGAGCGCTTTTTCTGAATTGTGCCGCTCCCGTCACTCTGGTTAGGTTGGCATCGAAAAAAATGCTCTCGGGTGCTTTAGAGTGCCGAGTTATTCACTGCGCATGAAGAATGACCACCTCCAACGTTTGGTTTATGTTTAATAAGCATTTTTAATTTTATTGCTTAAATCGCATTTTCTCGGCGAGCTGAGCACTTTTTCTGAATTGTGCCGCTCCCGCCACTCTGGTTAGGTTGGCATCGAAAAAAACGCTCTCGGGTGCTTTAGAGTGCCGAGTTTATTACTGCGCATTAAGAAATGACCACCTCCAACGTTTGGTTTATGTTTTATAAGCATTTTTAATTTTATTGCTTAAATCGCATTTTCTCGGCGAGCTGAGCGCTTTTTCTGAATTGTGCCGCTCCCGTCACTCTGGTTAGGTTGGCATCGAAAAAAACGCTCTCGGGTGCTTTAGAGTGCCGAGTTATTCACTGCGCATGAAGAAATGACCACCTCCAACGTTTGGTTTATGTTTAATAAGCATTTTTAATTTTATTGCTTAAATCGCATTTTCTCGGCGAGCTGAGCACTTTTTCTGAATTGTGCCGCTCCCGTCACTCTGGTTAGGTTGGCATCGAAAAAAACGCTCTCGGGTGCTTTAGAGTGCCGAGTTTATTACTGCGCATTAAGAAATGACCACCTCCAACGTTTGGTTTATGTTTTATAAGCATTTTTAATTTTATTGCTTAAATCGCATTTTCTCGGCGAGCTGAGCACTTTTTCTGAATTGTGCCGCTCCCGTCACTCTGGTTAGGTTGGCATCGAAAAAAACGCTCTCGGGTGCTTTAGAGTGCCGAGTTTATCACTGCGCATGAAGAAATGACCACCTCCAACGTTTGGTTTATGTTTAATAAGCATTTTTAATTTTATTGCTTAAATCGCATTTTCTCGGCGAGCTGAGCACTTTTTCTGAATTGTGCCGCTCCCGTCACTCTGGTTAGGTTGGCATCGAAAAAAACGCTCTCGGGTGCTTTAGAGTGCCGACTTTATCACTGCGCATGAAGAAATGACCACCTCCAACGTTTGGTTTATGTTTTATAAGCATTTTTAATTTTATTGCTTAAATCGCATTTTCTCGGCGAGCTGAGCACTTTTTCTGAATTGTGCCGCTCCCGTCACTCTGGTTAGGTTGGCATCGAAAAAAACGCTCACGGGTGCTTTTGAGTGCCGAGTTTATTACTGCGCATTAAGAAATGACCACCTCCAACGTTTGGTTTATGTTTTATAAGCATTTTTAATTTTATTGCTTAAATCGCATTTTCTCGGCGAGCTGAGCACTTTTTCTGAATTGTGCCGCTCCCGTCACTCTGGTTAGGTTGGCATCGAAAAAAACGCTCTCGGGTGCTTTAGAGTGCCGAGTTATTCACTGCGCATGAAGAAATGACCACCTCCAACGTTTGGTTTATGTTTTATAAGCATTTTTAATTTTATTGCTTAAATCGCATTTTCTCGGCGAGCTGAGCGCTTTTTCTGAATTGTGCCGCTCCCGTAACTCTGGTTAGGTTGGCATCGAAAAAAAACGCTCTCGGGTGCTTTAGAGTGCCGAGTTTATTACTGCGCATTAAGAAATGACCACCTCCAACGTTTGGTTTATGTTTTATAAGCATTTTTAATTTTATTGCTTAAATCGCATTTTCTCGGCGAGCTGAGCACTTTTTCTGAATTGTGCAGCTCCCGTCACTCTGGTTAGGTTGGCATCGAAAAAAACGCTCTCGGGTGCTTTAGAGTGCCGAGTTTATTACTGCGCATTAAGAAATGACCACCTCCAACGTTTGGTTTATGTTTTATAAGCATTTTTAATTTTATTGCTTAAATCGCATTTTCTCGGCGAGCTGAGCACTTTTTCTGAATTGTGCCGCTCCCGTCACTCTGGTTAGGTTGGCATCGAAAAAAACGCTATCGGGTGCTTTAGAGTGCCGAGTTATTCACTGCGCATGAAGAAATGACCACCTCCAACGTTTGGTTTATGTTTAATAAGCATTTTTAATTTTATTTCTTAAATCGCATTTTCTCGGCGAGCTGAGCACTTTTTCTGAATTGTGCCGCTCCCGTCACTCTGGTTAGGTTGGCATCGAAAAAAACGCTCTCGGGTGCTTTAGAGTGCCGAGTTTATTACTGCGCATTAAGAAATGACCACCTCCAACGTTTGGTTTATGTTTTATAAGCATTTTTAATTTTATTGCTTAAATCGCATTTTCTCGGCGAGCTGAGCACTTTTTCTGAATTGTGCCGCTCCCGTCACTTGGCATCGAAAAAAACGCTCTCGGGTGCTTTAGAGTGCCGAGTTATTCACTGCGCATGAAGAAATGACCACCTCCAACGTTTGGTTTATGTTTTATAAGCATTTTTAATTTTATTGCTTAAATCGCATTTTCTCGGCGAGCTGAGCACTTTTTCTGAATTGTGCCGCTCCCGTCACTCTGGTTAGGTTGGCATCGAAAAAAACGCTCTCGGGTGCTTTAGAGTGCCGAGTTATTCACTGCGCACGAAGAAATGACCACCTCCAACGTTTGGTTTATGTTTTATAAGCATTTTTAATTTTATTGCTTAAATCGCATTTTCTCGGCGAGCTGAGCGCTTTTTCTGAATTGTGCCGCTCCCGTCACTCTGGTTAGGTTGGCATCGAAAAAAACGCTCTCGGGTGCTTTAGAGTGCCGAGTTTATTACTGCGCATTAAGAAATGACCACCTCCAACGTTTGGTTTATGTTTTATAAGCATTTTTAATTTTATTGCCTAAATCGCATTTTCTCGGCGAGCTGAGCACTTTTTCTGAATTGTGCCGCTCCCGTCACTCTGGTTAGGTTGGCATCGAAAAAAACGCTCTCGGGTGCTTTAGAGTGCCGAGTTTATTACTGCGCATGAAGAAATGACCACCTCCAACGTTTGGTTTATGTTTAATAAGCATTTTTAATTTTATTGCTTAAATCGCATTTTCTCGGCGAGCTGAGCGCTTTTTCTGAATTGTGCCGCTCCCGTAACTCTGGTTAGGTTGGCATCGAAAAAAACGCTCTCGGGTGCTTTAGAGTGCCGGGTTTATTACTGCGCATTAAGAAATGACCACCTCCAACGTTTGGTTTATGGTTAATAAGCATTTTTAATTTTATTGCTTAAATCGCATTTTCTCGGCGAGCTGAGCACTTTTTCTGAATTGTGCCGCTCCCGTCAGTCTGGTTAGGTTGGCATCGAAAAAAACGCTCTCGGGTGCTTTAGAGTGCCGAGTTTATTACTGCGCATTAAGAAATGACCACCTCCAACGTTTGGTTTATGTTTTATAAGCATTTTTAATTTTATTGCTTAAATCGCATTTTCTCGGCGAGCTGAGCACTTTTTCTGAATTGTGCCGCTCCCGTCACTCTGGTTAGGTTGGCATCGAAAAAAACGCTCTCGGGTGCTTTAGAGTGCCGAGTTATTCACTGCGCATGAAGAAATGACCACCTCCAACGTTTGGTTTATGTTTTATAAGCATTTTTAATTTTATTGCTTAAATCGCATTTTCTCGGCGAGCTGAGCGCTTTTTCTGAATTGTGCCGCTCCCGTAACTCTGGTTAGGTTGGCATCGAAAAAAACGCTCTCGGGTGCTTTAGAGTGCCGAGTTTATTACTGCGCATTAAGAAATGACCACCTCCAACGTTTGGTTTATGTTTAATAAGCATTTTTAATTTTATTGCTTAAATCGCATTTTCTCGGCGAGCTGAGCACTTTTTCTGAATTGTGCCGCTCCCGTCACTCTGGTTAGGTTGGCATCGAAAAAAACGCTCTCGGGTGCTTTAGAGTGCCGAGTTTATCACTGCGCATGAAGAAATGACCACCTCCAACGTTTGGTTTATGTTTTATAAGCATTTTTAATTTTATTGCTTAAATCGCATTTTCTCGGCGAGCTGAGCGCTTTTTCTGAATTGTGCCGCTCCCGTCACTCTGGTTAGGTTGGCATCGAAAAAAACGCTCTCGGGTGCTTTAGAGTGCCGAGTTATTCACTGCGCATGAAGAAATGACCACCTCCAACGTTTGGTTTATGTTTAATAAGCATTTTTAATTTTATTGCTTAAATCGCATTTTCTCGGCGAGCTGAGCGCTTTTTCTGAATTGTGCCGCTCCCGTCACTCTGGTTAGGTTGGCATCGAAAAAAACGCTCTCGGGTGCTTTAGAGTGCCGAGTTATTCACTGCGCATGACGAAATGACCACCTCCACCGTTTGGTTTATGTTTAATAAGCATTTTTAATTTTATTGCTTAAATCGCATTTTCTCGGCGAGCTGAGCACTTTTTCTGAATTGTGCCGCTCCCGTCACTCTGGTTAGGTTGGCATCGAAAAAAACGCTCTCAGGTGCTTTAGAGTGCCGAGTTTATTACTGCGCATTAAGAAATGACCACCTCCAACGTTTGGTTTATGTTTTATAAGCATTTTTAATTTTATTGCTTAAATCGCATTTTCTCGGCGAGCTGAGCACTTTTTCTGAATTGTGCCGCTCCCGTCACTCTGGTTAGGTTGGCATCGAAAAAAACGCTCTCGGGTGCTTTAGAGTGCCGAGTTTATTACTGCGCATTAAGAAATGACCACCTCCAACGTTTGGTTTATGTTTTATAAGCATTTTTAATTTTATTGCTTAAATCGCATTTTCTCGGCGAGCTGAGCACTTTTTCTGAATTATGCCGCTCCCGTCACTCTGGTTAGGTTGGCATCGAAAAAAACGCTCTCGGGTGCTTTAGAGTGCCGAGTTTATTACTGCGCATTAAGAAATGACCACCTCCAACGTTTGGTTTATGTTTTATAAGCATTTTTAATTTTATTGCTTAAATCGCATTTTCTCGGCGAGCTGAGCACTTTTTCTGAATTGTGCCGCTCCCGTCACTCTGGTTAGGTTGGCATCGAAAAAAACGCTCTCGGGTGCTTTAGAGTGCCGAGTTTATTACTGCGCATTAAGAAATGACCACCTCCAACGTTTGGTTTATGTTTTATAAGCATTTTTAATTTTATTGCTTAAATCGCATTTTCTCGGCGAGCTGAGCGCTTTTTCTGAATTGTGCCGCTCCCGTCACTCTGGTTAGGTTGGCATCGAAAAAAACGCTCTCGGGTGCTTTAGAGTGCCGAGTTATTCACTGCGCATGAAGAATGACCACCTCCAACGTTTGGTTTATGTTTAATAAGCATTTTTAATTTTATTGCTTAAATCGCATTTTCTCGGCGAGCTGAGCACTTTTTCTGAATTGTGCCGCTCCCGCCACTCTGGTTAGGTTGGCATCGAAAAAAACGCTCTCGGGTGCTTTAGAGTGCCGAGTTTATTACTGCGCATTAAGAAATGACCACCTCCAACGTTTGGTTTATGTTTTATAAGCGTTTTTAATTTTATTGCTTAAATCGCATTTTCTCGGCGAGCTGAGCGCTTTTTCTGAATTGTGCCGCTCCCGTCACTCTGGTTAGGTTGGCATCGAAAAAAACGCTCTCGGGTGCTTTAGAGTGCCGAGTTATTCACTGCGCATGAAGAAATGACCACCTCCAACGTTTGGTTTATGTTTAATAAGCATTTTTAATTTTATTGCTTAAATCGCATTTTCTCGGCGAGCTGAGCACTTTTTCTGAATTGGGCCGCTCCCGTCACTCTGGTTAGGTTGGCATCGAAAAAAACGCTATCGGGTGCTTTAGAGTGCCGAGTTATTCACTGCGCATGAAGAAATGACCACCTCCAACGTTTGGTTTATGTTTAATAAGCATTTTTAATTTTATTGCTTAAATCGCATTTTCTCGGCGAGCTGAGCACTTTTTCTGAATTGTGCCGCTCCCGTCACTCTGGTTAGGTTGGCATCGAAAAAAACGCTCTCGGGTGCTTTAGAGTGCCGAGTTTATTACTGCGCATTAAGAAATGACCACCTCCAACGTTTGGTTTATGTTTTATAAGCATTTTTAATTTTATTGCTTAAATCGCATTTTCTCGGCGAGCTGAGCACTTTTTCTGAATTGTGCCGCTCCCGTCACTCTGGTTAGGTTGGCATCGAAAAAAACGCTCTCGGGTGCTTTAGAGTGCCGAGTTTATTACTGCGCATTAAGAAATGACCACCTCCAACGTTTGGTTTATGTTTTATAAGCATTTTTAATTTTATTGCTTAAATCGCATTTTCTCGGCGAGCTGAGCACTTTTTCTGAATTGTGCCTCTCCCGTCACTTGGCATCGAAAAAAACGCTCTCGGGTGCTTTAGAGTGCCGAGTTATTCACTGCGCATGAAGAAATGACCACCTCCAACGTTTGGTTTATGTTTTATAAGCATTTTTAATTTTATTGCTTAAATCGCATTTTCTCGGCGAGCTGAGCACTTTTTCTGAATTGTGCCGCTCCCGTCACTCTGGTTAGGTTGGCATCGAAAAAAACGCTCTCGGGTGCTTTAGAGTGCCGAGTTTATCACTGCGCATGAAGAAATGACCACCTCCAACGTTTGGTTTATGTTTTATAAGCATTTTTAATTGTATTGCTTAAATCGCATTTTCTCGGCGAGCTGAGCGCTTTTTCTGAATTGTGCCGCTCCCGTCACTCTGGTTAGGTTGGCATCGAAAAAAACGCTCTCGGGTGCTTTAGAGTGCCGAGTTTATTACTGCGCATTAAGAAATGACCACCTCCAACGTTTGGTTTATGTTTTATAAGCATTTTTAATTTTATTGCTTAAATCGCATTTTCTCGGCGAGCTGAGCGCTTTTTCTGAATTGTGCCGCTCCCGTCACTCTGGTTAGGTTGGCATCGAAAAAAACGCTTTCGGGTGCTTTAGAGTGCCGAGTTATTCACTGCGCATGAAGAAATGACCACCTCCAACGTTTGGTTTATGTTTAATAAGCATTTTTAATTTTATTGCTTAAATCGCATTTTCTCGGCGAGCTGAGCACTTTTTCTGAATTGTGCCGCTCCCGTCACTCTGGTTAGGTTGGCATCGAAAAAAACGCTCTCGGGTGCTTTAGAGTGCCGAGTTTATTACTGCGCATTAAGAAATGACCACCTCCAACGTTTGGTTTATGTTTTATAAGCATTTTTAATTTTATTGCTTAAATCGCATTTTCTCGGCGAGCTGAGCACTTTTTCTGAATTGTGCCGCTCCCGTCACTCTGGTTAGGTTGACATCGAAAAAAACGCTCTCGGGTGCTTTAGAGTGCCGAGTTTATCACTGCGCATGAAGAAATGACCACCTCCAACGTTTGGTTTATGTTTAATAAGCATTTTTAATTGTATTGCTTAAATCGCATTTTCTCGGCGAGCTGAGCACTTTTTCTGAATTGTGCCGCTCCCGTCACTCTGGTTAGGTTGGCATCGAAAAAAACGCTCTCGGGTGCTTTAGAGTGCCGACTTTATCACTGCGCATGAAGAAATGACCACCTCCAACGTTTGGTTTATGTTTTATAAGCATTTTTAATTTTATTGCTTAAATCGCATTTTCTCGGCGAGCTGAGCACTTTTTCTGAATTGTGCCGCTCCCGTCACTCTGGTTAGGTTGGCATCGAAAAAAACGCTCACGGGTGCTTTAGAGTGCCGAGTTTATTACTGCGCATTAAGAAATGACCACCTCCAACGTTTGGTTTATGTTTTATAAGCATTTTTAATTTTATTGCTTAAATCGCATTTTCTCGGCGAGCTCAGCACTTTTTCTGAATTGTGCCGCTCCCGTCACTCTGGTTAGGTTGGCATCGAAAAAAACGCTCTCGGGTGCTTTAGAGTGCCGAGTTATTCACTGCGCATGAAGAAATGACCACCTCCAACGTTTGGTTTATGTTTTATAAGCATTTTTAATTTTATTGCTTAAATCGCATTTTCTCGGCGAGCTGAGCACTTTTTCTGAATTGTGCCACTCCCGTCACTCTGGTTAGGTTGGCATCGAAAAAAACGCTCACGGGTGCTTTAGAGTGCCGAGTTTATTACTGCGCATTAAGAAATGACCACCTCCAACGTTTGGTTTATGTTTTATAAGCATTTTTAATTTTATTGCTTAAATCGCATTTTCTCGGCGAGCTGAGCACTTTTTCTGAATTGTGCCGCTCCCGTCACTCTGGTTAGGTTGGCATCGAAAAAAACGCTCTCGGGTGCTTTAGAGTGCCGAGTTATTCACTGCGCATGAAGAAATGACCACCTCCAACGTTTGGTTTATGTTTTATAAGCATTTTTAATTTTATTGCTTAAATCGCATTTTCTCGGCGAGCTGAGCACTTTTTCTGAATTGTGCCGCTCCCGTCACTCTGGTTAGGTTGGCATCGAAAAAAACGCTCTCGGGTGCTTTAGAGTGCCGAGTTTATCACTGCGCATGAAGAAATGACCACCTCCAACGTTTGGTTTATGTTTTATAAGCATTTTTAATTGTATTGCTTAAATCGCATTTTCTCGGCGAGCTGAGCGCTTTTTCTGAATTGTGCCGCTCCCGTCACTCTGGTTAGGTTGGCATCGAAAAAAACGCTCTCGGGTGCTTTAGAGTGCCGAGTTATTCACTGCGCATGAAGAAATGACCACCTCCACCGTTTGGTTTATGTTTAATAAGCATTTTTAATTTTATTGCTTAAATCGCATTTTCTCGGCGAGCTGAGCACTTTTTCTGAATTGTGCCGCTCCCGTCACTCTGGTTAGGTTGGCATCGAAAAAAACGCTCTCGGGTGCTTTAGAGTTCCGAGTTTATTACTGCGCATTAAGAAATGACCACCTCCAACGTTTGGTTTATGTTTTATAAGCATTTTTAATTTTATTGCTTAAATCGCATTTTCTCGGCGAGCTGAGCACTTTTTCTGAATTGTGCCGCTCCCGTCACTCTGGTTAGGTTGGCATCGAAAAAAACGCTCTCGGGTGCTTTAGAGTGCCGAGTTTATTACTGCGCATTAAGAAATGACCACCTCCAACGTTTGGTTTATGTTTTATAAGCATTTTTAATTTTATTGCTTAAATCGCATTTTCTCGGCGAGCTGAGCACTTTTTCTGAATTGTGCCGCTCCCGTCACTCTGGTAAGGTTGGCATCGAAAAAAACGCTCTCGGGTGCTTTAGAGTGCCGAGTTTATTACTGCGCATTAAGAAATGACCACCTCCAACGTTTGGTTTATGTTTAATAAGCATTTTTAATTTTATTGCTTAAATCGCATTTTCTCGGCGAGCTGAGCACTTTTTCTGAATTGTGCCGCTCCCGTCACTCTGGTTAGGTTGGCATCGAAAAAAACGCTCTCGGGTGCTTTAGAGTGCCGAGTTTATTACTGCGCATTAAGAAATGACCACCTCCAACGTTTGGTTTATGTTTTATAAGCATTTTTAATTTTATTGCTTAAATCGCATTTTCTCGGCGAGCTGAGCGCTTTTTCTGAATTGTGCCGCTCCCGTCACTCTGGTTAGGTTGGCATCGAAAAAAACGCTCTCGGGTGCTTTAGAGTGCCGAGTTTATTACTGCGCATTAAGAAATGACCACCTCCAACGTTTGGTTTATGTTTAATAAGCATTTTTAATTTTATTGCTTAAATCGCATTTTCTCGGTGAGCTGAGCACTTTTTCTGAATTGTGCCGCTCCCGTCACTCTGGTTAGGTTGGCATCGAAAAAAACGCTCTCGGGTGCTTTAGAGTGCCGACTTTATCACTGCGCATGAAGAAATGACCACCTCCAACGTTTGGTTTATGTTTTATAAGCATTTTTAATTTTATTGCTTAAATCGCATTTTCTCGGCGAGCTGAGCACTTTTTCTGAATTGTGCCGCTCCCGTCACTCTGGTTAGGTTGGCATCGAAAAAAACGCTATCGGGTGCTTTAGAGTGCCGAGTTATTCACTGCGCATGAAGAAATGACCACCTCCAACGTTTGGTTTATGTTTAATAAGCATTTTTAATTTTATTGCTTAAATCGCATTTTCTCGGCGAGCTGAGCACTTTTTCTGAATTGTGCCGCTCCCGTCACTCTGGTTAGGTTGGCATCGAAAAAAACGCTCACGGGTGCTTTTGAGTGCCGAGTTTATTACTGCGCATTAAGAAATGACCACCTCCAACGTTTGGTTTATGTTTTATAAGCATTTTTAATTTTATTGCTTAAATCGCATTTTCTCGGCGAGCTGAGCACTTTTTCTGAATTGTGCCGCTCCCGTCACTCTGGTTAGGTTGGCATCGAAAAAAACGCTCTCGGGTGCTTTAGAGTGCCGAGTTATTCACTGCGCATGAAGAAATGACCACCTCCAACGTTTGGTTTATGTTTTATAAGCATTTTTAATTTTATTGCTTAAATCGCATTTTCTCGGCGAGCTGAGCGCTTTTTCTGAATTGTGCCGCTCCCGTAACTCTGGTTAGGTTGGCATCGAAAAAAAACGCTCTCGGGTGCTTTAGAGTGCCGAGTTTATTACTGCGCATTAAGAAATGACCACCTCCAACGTTTGGTTTATGTTTTATAAGCATTTTTAATTTTATTGCTTAAATCGCATTTTCTCGGCGAGCTGAGCACTTTTTCTGAATTGTGCAGCTCCCGTCACTCTGGTTAGGTTGGCATCGAAAAAAACGCTCTCGGGTGCTTTAGAGTGCCGAGTTTATTACTGCGCATTAAGAAATGACCACCTCCAACGTTTGGTTTATGTTTTATAAGCATTTTTAATTTTATTGCTTAAATCGCATTTTCTCGGCGAGCTGAGCACTTTTTCTGAATTGTGCCGCTCCCGTCACTCTGGTTAGGTTGGCATCGAAAAAAACGCTATCGGGTGCTTTAGAGTGCCGAGTTATTCACTGCGCATGAAGAAATGACCACCTCCACCGTTTGTTTTATGTTTAATAAGCATTTTTAATTTTATTGCTTAAATCGCATTTTCTCGGCGAGCTGAGCACTTTTTCTGAATTGTGCCGCTCCCGTCACTCTGGTTAGGTTGGCATCGAAAAAAACGCTCTCGGGTGCTTTAGAGTGCCGAGTTTATTACTGCGCATTAAGAAATGACCACCTCCAACGTTTGGTTTATGTTTTATAAGCATTTTTAATTTTATTGCTTAAATCGCATTTTCTCGGCGAGCTGAGCACTTTTTCTGAATTGTGCCGCTCCCGTCACTTGGCATCGAAAAAAACGCTCTCGGGTGCTTTAGAGTGCCGAGTTATTCACTGCGCATGAAGAAATGACCACCTCCAACGTTTGGTTTATGTTTTATAAGCATTTTTAATTTTATTGCTTAAATCGCATTTTCTCGGCGAGCTGAGCACTTTTTCTGAATTGTGCCGCTCCCGTCACTCTGGTTAGGTTGGCATCGAAAAAAACGCTCTCGGGTGCTTTAGAGTGCCGAGTTATTCACTGCGCATGAAGAAATGACCACCTCCAACGTTTGGTTTATGTTTTATAAGCATTTTTAATTTTATTGCTTAAATCGCATTTTCTCGGCGAGCTGAGCACTTTTTCTGAATTGTGCCGCTCCCGTCACTCTGGTTAGGTTGGCATCGAAAAAAACGCTCACGGGTGCTTTAGAGTGCCGAGTTTATTACTGCGCATTAAGAAATGACCACCTCCAACGTTTGGTTTATGTTTTATAAGCATTTTTAATTTTATTGCTTAAATCGCATTTTCTCGGCGAGCTGAGCACTTTTTCTGAATTGTGCCGCTCCCGTCACTCTGGTTAGGTTGGCATCGAAAAAAACGCTCTCGGGTGCTTTAGAGTGCCGAGTTATTCACTGCGCATGAAGAAATGACCACCTCCAACGTTTGGTTTATGTTTTATAAGCATTTTTAATTTTATTGCTTAAATCGCATTTTCTCGGCGAGCTGAGCACTTTTTCTGAATTGTGCCGCTCCCGTCACTCTGGTTAGGTTGGCATCGAAAAAAACGCTCTCGGGTGCTTTAGAGTGCCGAGTTTATCACTGCGCATGAAGAAATGACCACCTCCAACGTTTGGTTTATGTTTTATAAGCATTTTTAATTGTATTGCTTAAATCGCATTTTCTCGGCGAGCTGAGCGCTTTTTCTGAATTGTGCCGCTCCCGTCACTCTGGTTAGGTTGGCATCGAAAAAAACGCTCTCGGGTGCTTTAGAGTGCCGAGTTTATTACTGCGCATTAAGAAATGACCACCTCCAACGTTTGGTTTATATTTTATAAGCATTTTTAATTTTATTGCTTAAATCGCATTTTCTCGGCGAGCTGAGCGCTTTTTCTGAATTGTGCCGCTCCCGTCACTCTGGTTAGGTTGGCATCGAAAAAAACGCTTTCGGGTGCTTTAGAGTGCCGAGTTATTCACTGCGCATGAAGAAATGACCACCTCCAACGTTTGGTTTATGTTTAATAAGCATTTTTAATTTTATTGCTTAAATCGCATTTTCTCGGCGAGCTGAGCACTTTTTCTGAATTGTGCCGCTCCCGTCACTCTGGTTAGGTTGGCATCGAAAAAAACGCTCTCGGGTGCTTTAGAGTGCCGAGTTTATTACTGCGCATTAAGAAATGACCACCTCCAACGTTTGGTTTATGTTTTATAAGCATTTTTAATTTTATTGCTTAAATCGCATTTTCTCGGCGAGCTGAGCACTTTTTCTGAATTGTGCCGCTCCCGTCACTCTGGTTAGGTTGACATCGAAAAAAACGCTCTCGGGTGCTTTAGAGTGCCGAGTTTATCACTGCGCATGAAGAAATGACCACCTCCAACGTTTGGTTTATGTTTAATAAGCATTTTTAATTTTATTGCTTAAATCGCATTTTCTCGGCGAGCTGAGCACTTTTTCTGAATTGTGCCGCTCCCGTCACTCTGGTTAGGTTGGCATCGAAAAAAACGCTCTCGGGTGCTTTAGAGTGCCGAGTTTATTACTGCGCATTAAGAAATGACCACCTCCAACGTTTGGTTTATGTTTTATAAGCATTTTTAATTTTATTGCTTAAATCGCATTTTCTCGGCGAGCTGAGCACTTTTTCTGAATTGTGCCGCTCCCGTCACTCTGGTTAGGTTGGCATCGAAAAAAACGCTCTCGGGTGCTTTAGAGTGCCGAGTTATTCACTGCGCATGAAGAAATGACCACCTCCAACGTTTGGTTTATGTTTAATAAGCATTTTTAATTTTATTGCTTAAATCGCATTTTCTCGGCGAGCTGAGCACTTTTTCTGAATTGTGCCGCTCCCGTCACTCTGGTTAGGTTGGCATCGAAAAAAACGCTCTCGGGTGCTTTAGAGTGCCGAGTTTATCACTGCGCATGAAGAAATGACCACCTCCAACGTTTGGTTTATGTTTTATAAGCATTTTTAATTTTATTGCTTAAATCGCATTTTCTCGGCGAGCTGAGCGCTTTTTCTGAATTGTGCCGCTCCCGTCACTCTGGTTAGGTTGGCATCGAAAAAAACGCTCTCGGGTGCTTTAGAGTGCCGAGTTATTCACTGCGCATGAAGAAATGACCACCTCCAACGTTTGGTTTATGTTTAATAAGCATTTTTAATTTTATTGCTTAAATCGCATTTTCTCGGCGAGCTGAGCGCTTTTTCTGAATTGTGCCGCTCCCGTCACTCTGGTTAGGTTGGCATCGAAAAAAACGCTCTCGGGTGCTTTAGAGTGCCGAGTTATTCACTGCGCATGAAGAAATGACCACCTCCACCGTTTGGTTTATGTTTAATAAGCATTTTTAATTTTATTGCTTAAATCGCATTTTCTCGGCGAGCTGAGCACTTTTTCTGAATTGTGCCGCTCCCGTCACTCTGGTTAGGTTGGCATCGAAAAAAACGCTCTCGGGTGCTTTAGAGTGCCGAGTTTATTACTGCGCATTAAGAAATGACCACCTCCAACGTTTGGTTTATGTTTTATAAGCATTTTTAATTTTATTGCTTAAATCGCATTTTCTCGGCGAGCTGAGCACTTTTTCTGAATTGTGCCGCTCCCGTCACTCTGGTTAGGTTGGCATCGAAAAAAACGCTCTCGGGTGCTTTAGAGTGCCGAGTTTATTACTGCGCATTAAGAAATGACCACCTCCAACGTTTGGTTTATGTTTTATAAGCATTTTTAATTTTATTGCTTAAATCGCATTTTCTCGGCGAGCTGAGCACTTTTTCTGAATTGTGCCGCTCCCGTCACTCTGGTTAGGTTGGCATCGAAAAAAACGCTCTCGGGTGCTTTAGAGTGCCGAGTTTATTACTGCGCATTAAGAAATGACCACCTCCAACGTTTGGTTTATGTTTTATAAGCATTTTTAATTTTATTGCTTAAATCGCATTTTCTCGGCGAGCTGAGCGCTTTTTCTGAATTGTGCCGCTCCCGTCACTCTGGTTAGGTTGGCATCGAAAAAAACGCTCTCGGGTGCTTTAGAGTGCCGAGTTTATTACTGCGCATTAAGAAATGACCACCTCCAACGTTTGGTTTATGTTTTATAAGCATTTTTAATTTTATTGCTTAAATCGCATTTTCTCGGCGAGCTGAGCGCTTTTTCTGAATTGTGCCGCTCCCGTCACTCTGGTTAGGTTGGCATCGAAAAAAACGCTCTCGGGTGCTTTAGAGTGCCGAGTTATTCACTGCGCATGAAGAATGACCACCTCCAACGTTTGGTTTATGTTTAATAAGCATTTTTAATTTTATTGCTTAAATCGCATTTTCTCGGCGAGCTGAGCACTCATTCTGAATTGTGCCGCTCCCGCCACTCTGGTTAGGTTGGCATCGAAAAAAACGCTCTCGGGTGCTTTAGAGTGCCGAGTTTATTACTGCGCATTAAGAAATGACCACCTCCAACGTTTGGTTTATGTTTTATAAGCATTTTTAATTTTATTGCTTAAATCGCATTTTCTCGGCGAGCTGAGCGCTTTTTCTGAATTGTGCCGCTCCCGTCACTCTGGTTAGGTTGGCATCGAAAAAAACGCTCTCGGGTGCTTTAGAGTGCCGAGTTATTCACTGCGCATGAAGAAATGACCACCTCCAACGTTTGGTTTATGTTTAATAAGCATTTTTAATTTTATTGCTTAAATCGCATTTTCTCGGCGAGCTGAGCACTTTTTCTGAATTGGGCCGCTCCCGTCACTCTGGTTAGGTTGGCATCGAAAAAAACGCTATCGGGTGCTTTAGAGTGCCGAGTTATTCACTGCGCATGAAGAAATGACCACCTCCAACGTTTGGTTTATGTTTAATAAGCATTTTTAATTTTATTGCTTAAATCGCATTTTCTCGGCGAGCTGAGCACTTTTTCTGAATTGTGCCGCTCCCGTCACTCTGGTTAGGTTGGCATCGAAAAAAACGCTCTCGGGTGCTTTAGAGTGCCGAGTTTATTACTGCGCATTAAGAAATGACCACCTCCAACGTTTGGTTTATGTTTTATAAGCATTTTTAATTTTATTGCTTAAATCGCATTTTCTCGGCGAGCTGAGCACTTTTTCTGAATTGTGCCGCTCCCGTCACTCTGGTTAGGTTGGCATCGAAAAAAACGCTCTCGGGTGCTTTAGAGTGCCGAGTTTATTACTGCGCATTAAGAAATGACCACCTCCAACGTTTGGTTTATGTTTTATAAGCATTTTTAATTTTATTGCTTAAATCGCATTTTCTCGGCGAGCTGAGCACTTTTTCTGAATTGTGCCTCTCCCGTCACTTGGCATCGAAAAAAACGCTCTCGGGTGCTTTAGAGTGCCGAGTTATTCACTGCGCATGAAGAAATGACCACCTCCAACGTTTGGTTTATGTTTTATAAGCATTTTTAATTTTATTGCTTAAATCGCATTTTCTCGGCGAGCTGAGCGCTTTTTCTGAATTGTGCCGCTCCCGTAACTCTGGTTAGGTTGGCATCGAAAAAAACGCTTTCGGGTGCTTTAGAGTGCCGAGTTTATTACTGCGCATTAAGAAATGACCACCTCCAACGTTTGGTTTATGTTTTATAAGCATTTTTAATTTTATTGCTTAAATCGCATTTTCTCGGCGAGCTGAGCACTTTTTCTGAATTGTGCCGCTCCCGTCACTCTGGTTAGGTTGGCATCGAAAAAAACGCTCTCGGGTGCTTTAGAGTGCCGAGTTTATTACTGCGCATTAAGAAATGACCACCTCCAACGTTTGGTTTATGTTTTATAAGCATTTTTAATTTTATTGCTTAAATCGCATTTTCTCGGCGAGCTGAGCACTTTTTCTGAATTGTGCCGCTCCCGTCACTCTGGTTAGGTTGGCATCGAAAAAAACGCTATCGGGTGCTTTAGAGTGCCGAGTTATTCACTGCGCATGAAGAAATGACCACCTCCAACGTTTGGTTTATGTTTAATAAGCATTTTTAATTTTATTGCTTAAATCGCATTTTCTCGGCGAGCTGAGCACTTTTTCTGAATTGTGCCGCTCCCGTCACTCTGGTTAGGTTGGCATCGAAAAAAACGCTCTCGGGTGCTTTAGAGTGCCGAGTTTATTACTGCGCATTAAGAAATGACCACCTCCAACGTTTGGTTTATGTTTTATAAGCATTTTTAATTTTATTGCTTAAATCGCATTTTCTCGGCGAGCTGAGCACTTTTTCTGAATTGTGCTGCTCCCGTCACTCTGGTTAGGTTGGCATCGAAAAAAACGCTCTCGGGTGCTTTAGAGTGCCGAGTTTATTACTGCGCATTAAGAAATGACCACCTCCAACGTTTGGTTTATGTTTTATAAGCATTTTTAATTTTATTGCTTAAATCGCATTTTCTCGGCGAGCTGAGCACTTTTTCTGAATTGTGCCGCTCCCGTCACTCTGGTTAGGTTGGCATCGAAAAAAACGCTCTCGGGTGCTTTAGAGTGCCGAGTTTATCACTGCGCATGAAGAAATGACCACCTCCAACGTTTGGTTTATGTTTAATAAGCATTTTTAATTTTATTGCTTAAATCGCATTTTCTCGGCGAGCTGAGCGCTTTTTCTGAATTGTGCCGCTCCCGTCACTCTGGTTAGGTTGGCATCGAAAAAAATGCTCTCGGGTGCTTTAGAGTGCCGAGTTATTCACTGCGCATGAAGAATGACCACCTCCAACGTTTGGTTTATGTTTAATAAGCATTTTTAATTTTATTGCTTAAATCGCATTTTCTCGGCGAGCTGAGCACTTTTTCTGAATTGTGCCGCTCCCGTCACTCTGGTTAGGTTGGCATCGAAAAAAACGCTCTCGGGTGCTTTAGAGTGCCGAGTTTATTACTGCGCATTAAGAAATGACCACCTCCAACGTTTGGTTTATGTTTTATAAGCATTTTTAATTTTATTGCTTAAATCGCATTTTCTCGGCGAGCTGAGCACTTTTTCTGAATTGTGCCGCTCCCGTCACTCTGGTTAGGTTGGCATCGAAAAAAACGCTATCGGGTGCTTTAGAGTGCCGAGTTATTCACTGCGCATGAAGAAATGACCACCTCCAACGTTTGGTTTATGTTTAATAAGCATTTTTAATTTTATTGCTTAAATCGCATTTTCTCGGCGAGCTGAGCACTTTTTCTGAATTGTGCCGCTCCCGTCACTCTGGTTAGGTTGGCATCGAAAAAAACGCTCTCGGGTGCTTTAGAGTGCCGAATTTATTACTGCGCATTAAGAAATGACCACCTCCAACGTTTGGTTTATGTTTTATAAGCATTTTTAATTTTATTGCTTAAATCGCATTTTCTCGGCGAGCTGAGCACTTTTTCTGAATTGTGCTGCTCCCGTCACTCTGGTTAGGTTGGCATCGAAAAAAACGCTCTCGGGTGCTTTAGAGTGCCGAGTTTATTACTGCGCATTAAGAAATGACCACCTCCAACGTTTGGTTTATGTTTTATAAGCATTTTTAATTTTATTGCTTAAATCGCATTTTCTCGGCGAGCTGAGCACTTTTTCTGAATTGTGCCGCTCCCGTCACTCTGGTTAGGTTGGCATCGAAAAAAACGCTCTCGGGTGCTTTAGAGTGCCGAGTTTATCACTGCGCATGAAGAAATGACCACCTCCAACGTTTGGTTTATGTTTAATAAGCATTTTTAATTTTATTGCTTAAATCGCATTTTCTCGGCGAGCTGAGCACTTTTTCTGAATTGTGCCGCTCCCGTCACTCTGGTTAGGTTGGCATCGAAAAAAACGCTCTCGGGTGCTTTAGAGTGCCGACTTTATCACTGCGCATTAAGAAATGACCACCTCCAACGTTTGGTTTATGTTTTATAAGCATTTTTAGTTTTATTGCTTAAATCGCATTTTCTCGGCGAGCTGAGCACTTTTTCTGAATTGTGCCGCTCCCGTCACTCTGGTTAGGTTGGCATCGAAAAAAACGCTCACGGGTGCTTTAGAGTGCCGAGTTTATTACTGCGCATTAAGAAATGACCACCTCCAACGTTTGGTTTATGTTTTATAAGCATTTTTAATTTTATTGCTTAAATCGCATTTTCTCGGCGAGCTGAGCACTTTTTCTGAATTGTGCCGCTCCCGTCACTCTGGTTAGGTTGGCATCGAAAAAAACGCTCTCGGGTGCTTTAGAGTGCCGAGTTATTCACTGCGCATGAAGAAATGACCACCTCCAACGTTTGGTTTATGTTTTATAAGCATTTTTAATTTTATTGCTTAAATCTCATTTTCTCGGCGAGCTGAGCGCTTTTTCTGAATTGTGCCGCTCCCGTAACTCTGGTTAGGTTGGCATCGAAAAAAACGCTCTCGGGTGCTTTAGAGTGCCGAGTTTATTACTGCGCATTAAGAAATGACCACCTCCAACGTTTGGTTTATGGTTAATAAGCATTTTTAATTTTATTGCTTAAATCGCATTTTCTCGGCGAGCTGAGCACTTTTTCTGAATTGTGCCGCTCCCGTCACTCTGGTTAGGTTGGCATCGAAAAAAACGCTCTCGGGTGCTTTAGAGTGCCGAGTTTATTACTGCGCATTAAGAAATGACCACCTCCAACGTTTGGTTTATGTTTTATAAGCATTTTTAATTTTATTGCTTAAATCGCATTTTCTCGGCGAGCTGAGCACTTTTTCTGAATTGTGCCGCTCCCGTCACTCTGGTTAGGTTGGCATCGAAAAAAACGCTCTCGGGTGCTTTAGAGTGCCGAGTTATTCACTGCGCATGAAGAAATGACCACCTCCAACGTTTGGTTTATGTTTTATAAGCATTTTTAATTTTATTGCTTAAATCGCATTTTCTCGGCGAGCTGAGCGCTTTTTCTGAATTGTGCCGCTCCCGTAACTCTGGTTAGGTTGGCATCGAAAAAAACGCTCTCGGGTGCTTTAGAGTGCCGAGTTTATTACTGCGCATTAAGAAATGACCACCTCCAACGTTTGGTTTATGTTTAATAAGCATTTTTAATTTTATTGCTTAAATCGCATTTTCTCGGCGAGCTGAGCACTTTTTCTGAATTGTGCCGCTCCCGTCACTCTGGTTAGGTTGGCATCGAAAAAAACGCTCTCGGGTGCTTTAGAGTGCCGAGTTTATCACTGCGCATGAAGAAATGACCACCTCCAACGTTTGGTTTATGTTTTATAAGCATTTTTAATTTTATTGCTTAAATCGCATTTTCTCGGCGAGCTGAGCGCTTTTTCTGAATTGTGCCGCTCCCGTCACTCTGGTTAGGTTGGCATCGAAAAAAACGCTCTCGGGTGCTTTAGAGTGCCGAGTTATTCACTGCGCATGAAGAAATGACCACCTCCAACGTTTGGTTTATGTTTAATAAGCATTTTTAATTTTATTGCTTAAATCGCATTTTCTCGGCGAGCTGAGCGCTTTTTCTGAATTGTGCCGCTCCCGTCACTCTGGTTAGGTTGGCATCGAAAAAAACGCTCTCGGGTGCTTTAGAGTGCCGAGTTATTCACTGCGCATGAAGAAATGACCACCTCCACCGTTTGGTTTATGTTTAATAAGCATTTTTAATTTTATTGCTTAAATCGCATTTTCTCGGCGAGCTGAGCACTTTTTCTGAATTGTGCCGCTCCCGTCACTCTGGTTAGGTTGGCATCGAAAAAAACGCTCTCGGGTGCTTTAGAGTGCCGAGTTTATCACTGCGCATGAAGAAATGACCACCTCCAACGTTTGGTTTATGTTTAATAAGCATTTTTAATTTTATTGCTTAAATCGCATTTTCTCGGCGAGCTGAGCACTTTTTCTGAATTGTGCCGCTCCCGTCACTCTGGTTAGGTTGGCATCGAAAAAAACGCTCTCGGGTGCTTTAGAGTGCCGACTTTATCACTGCGCATGAAGAAATGACCACCTCCAACGTTTGGTTTATGTTTTATAAGCATTTTTAATTTTATTGCTTAAATCGCATTTTCTCGGCGAGCTGAGCACTTTTTCTGAATTGTTCCGCTCCCGTCACTCTGGTTAGGTTGGCATCGAAAAAAACGCTCACGGGTGCTTTAGAGTGCCGAGTTTATTACTGCGCATTAAGAAATGACCACCTCCAACGTTTGGTTTATGTTTTATAAGCATTTTTAATTTTATTGCTTAAATCGCATTTTCTCGGCGAGCTGAGCACTTTTTCTGAATTGTGCCGCTCCCGTCACTCTGGTTAGGTTGGCATCGAAAAAAACGCTCTCGGGTGCTTTAGAGTGCCGAGTTATTCACTGCGCATGAAGAAATGACCACCTCCAACGTTTGGTTTATGTTTTATAAGCATTTTTAATTTTATTGCTTAAATCGCATTTTCTCGGCGAGCTGAGCGCTTTTTCTGAATTGTGCCGCTCCCGTAACTCTGGTTAGGTTGGCATCGAAAAAAAACGCTCTCGGGTGCTTTAGAGTGCCGAGTTTATTACTGCGCATTAAGAAATGACCACCTCCAACGTTTGGTTTATGTTTTATAAGCCTTTTTAATTTTATTGCTTAAATCGCATTTTCTCGGCGAGCTGAGCACTTTTTCTGAATTGTGCAGCTCCCGTCACTCTGGTTAGGTTGGCATCAAAAAAAACGCTCTCGGGTGCTTTAGAGTGCCGAGTTTATTACTGCGCATTAAGAAATGACCACCTCCAACGTTTGGTTTATGTTTTATAAGCATTTTTAATTTTATTGCTTAAATCGCATTTTCTCGGCGAGCTGAACACTTTTTCTGAATTGTGCCGCTCCCGTCACTCTGGTTAGGTTGGCATCGAAAAAAACGCTATCGGGTGCTTTAGAGTGCCGAGTTATTCACTGCGCATGAAGAAATGACCACCTCCAACGTTTGGTTTATGTTTTATAAGCATTTTTAATTTTATTGCTTAAATCGCATTTTCTCGGCGAGCTGAGCACTTTTTCTGAATTGTGCCGCTCCCGTCACTCTGGTTAGGTTGGCATCGAAAAAAACGCTCTCGGGTGCTTTAGAGTGCCGAGTTATTCACTGCGCATGAAGAAATGACCACCTCCAACGTTTGGTTTATGTTTTATAAGCATTTTTAATTTTATTGCTTAAATCGCATTTTCTCGGCGAGCTGAGCGCTTTTTCTGAATTGTGCCGCTCCCGTAACTCTGGTTAGGTTGGCATCGAAAAAAAACGCTCTCGGGTGCTTTAGAGTGCCGAGTTTATTACTGCGCATTAAGAAATGACCACCTCCAACGTTTGGTTTATGTTTTATAAGCATTTTTAATTTTATTGCTTAAATCGCATTTTCTCGGCGAGCTGAGCACTTTTTCTGAATTGTGCAGCTCCCGTCACTCTGGTTAGGTTGGCATCGAAAAAAACGCTCTCGGGTGCTTTAGAGTGCCGAGTTTATTACTGCGCATTAAGAAATGACCACCTCCAACGTTTGGTTTATGTTTTATAAGCATTTTTAATTTTATTGCTTAAATCGCATTTTCTCGGCGAGCTGAGCACTTTTTCTGAATTGTGCCGCTCCCGTCACTCTGGTTAGGTTGGCATCGAAAAAAACGCTATCGGGTGCTTTAGAGTGCCGAGTTATTCACTGCGCATGAAGAAATGACCACCTCCAACGTTTGGTTTATGTTTAATAAGCATTTTTAATTTTATTGCTTAAATCGCATTTTCTCGGCGAGCTGAGCACTTTTTCTGAATTGTGCCGCTCCCGTCACTCTGGTTAGGTTGGCATCGAAAAAAACGCTCTCGGGTGCTTTAGAGTGCCGAGTTTATTACTGCGCATTAAGAAAAGACCACCTCCAACGTTTGGTTTATGTTTTATAAGCATTTTTAATTTTATTGCTTAAATCGCATTTTCTCGGCGAGCTGAGCACTTTTTCTGAATTGTGCCGCTCCCGTCACTCTGGTTAGGTTGGCATCGAAAAAAACGCTCTCGGGTGCTTTAGAGTGCCGAGTTTATTACTGTGCATTAAGAAATGACCACCTCCAACGTTTGGTTTATGTTTTATAAGCATTTTTAATTTTATTGCTTAAATCGCATTTTCTCGGCGAGCTGAGCACTTTTTCTGAATTGTGCCGCTCCCGTCACTTGGCATCGAAAAAAACGCTCTCGGGTGCTTTAGAGTGCCGAGTTATTCACTGCGCATGAAGAAATGACCACCTCCAACGTTTGGTTTATGTTTTATAAGCATTTTTAATTTTATTGCTTAAATCGCATTTTCTCGGCGAGCTGAGCGCTTTTTCTGAATTGTGCCGCTCCCGTCACTCTGGTTAGGTTGGCATCGAAAAAAACGCTCTCGGGTGCTTTAGAGTGCCGAGTTTATTACTGCGCATTAAGAAATGACCACCTCCAACGTTTGGTTTATGTTTTATAAGCATTTTTAATTTTATTGCCTAAATCGCATTTTCTCGGCGAGCTGAGCACTTTTTCTGAATTGTGCCGCTCCCGTCACTCTGGTTAGGTTGGCATCGAAAAAAACGCTCTCGGGTGCTTTAGAGTGCCGAGTTTATTACTGCGCATTAAGAAATGACCACCTCCAACGTTTGGTTTATGTTTTATAAGCATTTTTAATTTTATTGCTTAAATCGCATTTTCTCGGCGAGCTGAGCACTTTTTCTAAATTGTGCCGCTCCCGTCACTCTGGTTAGGTTGGCATCGAAAAAAACGCTCTCGGGTGCTTTAGAGTGCCGAGTTATTCACTGCGCACGAAGAAATGACCACCTCCAACGTTTGGTTTATGTTTTATAAGCATTTTTAATTTTATTGCTTAAATCGCATTTTCTCGGCGAGCTGAGCGCTTTTTCTGAATTGTGCCGCTCCCGTCACTCTGGTTAGGTTGGCATCGAAAAAAACGCTCTCGGGTGCTTTAGAGTGCCGAGTTTATTACTGCGCATTAAGAAATGACCACCTCCAACGTTTGGTTTATGTTTTATAAGCATTTTTAATTTTATTGCTTAAATCGCATTTTCTCGGCGAGCTGAGCACTTTTTCTGAATTGTGCCGCTCCCGTCACTCTGGTTAGGTTGGCATCGAAAAAAACGCTCTCGGGTGCTTTAGAGTGCCGAGTTTATTACTGCGCATTAAGAAATGACCACCTCCAACGTTTGGTTAATGTTTTATAAGCATTTTTAATTTTATTGCTTAAATCGCATTTTCTCGGCGAGCTGAGCACTTTTTCTGAATTGTGCCGCTCCCGTCACTCTGGTTAGGTTGGCATCGAAAAAAACGCTATCGGGTGCTTTAGAGTGCCGAGTTATTCACTGCGCATGAAGAAATGACCACCTCCAACGTTTGGTTTATGTTTAATAAGCATTTTTAATTTTATTGCTTAAATCGCATTTTCTCGGCGAGCTGAGCACTTTTTCTGAATTGTGCCGCTCCCGTCACTCTGGTTAGGTTGGCATCGAAAAAAACGCTCTCGGGTGCTTTAGAGTGCCGAGTTTATTACTGCGCATTAAGAAATGACCACCTCCAACGTTTGGTTTATGTTTTATAAGCATTTTTAATTTTATTGCTTAAATCGCATTTTCTCGGCGAGCTGAGCACTTTTTCTGAATTGTGCCGCTCCCGTCACTCTGGTTAGGTTGGCATCGAAAAAAACGCTCTCGGGTGCTTTAGAGTGCCGAGTTTATTACTGCGCATTAAGAAATGACCACCTCCAACGTTTGGTTTATGTTTTATAAGCATTTTTAATTTTATTGCTTAAATCGCATTTTCTCGGCGAGCTGAGCGCTTTTTCTGAATTGTGCCGCTCCCGTCACTCTGGTTAGGTTGGCATCGAAAAAAACGCTCTCGGGTGCTTTAGAGTGCCGAGTTATTCATTGCGCATGAAGAAATGACCACCTCCAACGTTTGGTTTATGTTTAATAAGCATTTTTAATTTTATTGCTTAAATCGCATTTTCTCGGCGAGCTGAGCACTTTTTCTGAATTGTGCCGCTCCCGTCACTCTGGTTAGGTTGGCATCGAAAAAAACGCTCTCGGGTGCTTTAGAGTGCCGAGTTTATTACTGCGCATTAAGAAATGACCACCTCCAACGTTTGGTTTATGTTTTATAAGCATTTTTAATTTTATTGCTTAAATCGCATTTTCTCGGCGAGCTGAGCGCTTTTTCTGAATTGTGCCGCTCCCGTCACTCTGGTTAGGTTGGCATCGAAAAAAACGCTCTCGGGTGCTTTAGAGTGCCGAGTTATTCACTGCGCATGAAGAAATGACCACCTCCAACGTTTGGTTTATGTTTAATAAGCATTTTTAATTTTATTGCTTAAATCGCATTTTCTCGGCGAGCTGAGCACTTTTTCTGAATTGTGCCGCTCCCGTAACTCTGGTTAGGTTGGCATCGAAAAAAACGCTCTCGGGTGCTTTAGAGTGCCGAGTTTATTACTGCGCATTAAGAAATGACCACCTCCAACGTTTGGTTTATGTTTTATAAGCATTTTTAATTTTATTGCTTAAATCGCATTTTCTCGGCGAGCTGAGCACTTTTTCTGAATTGTGCCGCTCCCGTCACTCTGGTTAGGTTGGCATCGAAAAAAACGCTCTCGGGTGCTTTAGAGTGCCGAGTTTATCACTGCGCATGAAGAAATGACCACCTCCAACGTTTGGTTTATGTTTAATAAGCATTTTTAATTTTATTGCTTAAATCGCATTTTCTCGGCGAGCTGAGCACTTTTTCTGAATTGTGCCGTTCCCGTCACTGGTTAGGTTAACATCGAAAAAAACGCTCTCGGGTGCTTTAGAGTGCCGACTTTATCACTGCGCATGAAGAAATGACCACCTCCAACGTTTGGTTTATGTTTTATAAGCATTTTTAATTTTATTGCTTAAATCGCATTTTCTCGGCGAGCTGAGCACTTTTTCTGAATTGTGCCGCTCCCGTCACTCTGGTTAGGTTGGCATCGAAAAAAACGCTCACGGGTGCTTTAGAGTGCCGAGTTTATTACTGCGCATTAAGAAATGACCACCTCCAACGTTTGGTTTATGTTTTATAAGCATTTTTAATTTTATTGCTTAAATCGCATTTTCTCGGCGAGCTGAGCACTTTTTCTGAATTGTGCCGCTCCCGTCACTCTGGTTAGGTTGGCATCGAAAAAAACGCTCTCGGGTGCTTTAGAGTGCCGAGTTATTCACTGCGCATGAAGAAATGACCACCTCCAACGTTTGGTTTATGTTTTATAAGCATTTTTAATTTTATTGCTTAAATCGCATTTTCTCGGCGAGCTGAGCGCTTTTTCTGAATTGTGCCGCTCCCGTAACTCTGGTTAGGTTGGCATCGAAAAAAACGCTCTCGGGTGCTTTAGAGTGCCGAGTTTATTACTGCGCATTAAGAAATGACCACCTCCAACGTTTGGTTTATGTTTTATAAGCATTTTTAATTTTATTGCTTAAATCGCATTTTCTCGGCGAGCTGAGCACTTTTTCTGAATTGTGCCGCTCCCGTCACTCTGGTTAGGTTGGCATCGAAAAAAACGCTCTCGGGTGCTTTAGAGTGCCGACTTTATCACTGCGCATGAAAAAATGACCACCTCCAACGTTTGGTTTATGTTTTATAAGCATTTTTAATTTTATTGCTTAAATCGCATTTTCTCGGTGAGCTGAGCACTTTTTCTGAATTGTGCCGCTCCCGTCACTCTGGTTAGGTTGGCATCGAAAAAAACGCTCTCGGGTGCTTTAGAGTGCCGAGTTTATTACTGCGCATTAAGAAATGACCACCTCCAACGTTTGGTTTATGTTTTATAAGTATTTTTAATTTTATTGCTTAAATCGCATTTTCTCGGCGAGCTGAGCACTTTTTCTGAATTGTGCCGCTCCCGTCACTCTGGTTAGGTTGGCATCGAAAAAAACGCTCTCGGGTGCTTTAGAGTGCCGAGTTATTCACTGCGCATGAAGAAATGACCACCTCCAACGTTTGGTTTATGTTTTATAAGCATTTTTAATTTTATTGCTTAAATCGCATTTTCTCGGCGAGCTGAGCACTTTTTCTGAATTGTGCCGCTCCCGTCACTCTGGTTAGGTTGGCATCGAAAAAAACGCTCTCGGGTGCTTTAGAGTGCCGAGTTATTCACTGCGCATGAAGAAATGACCACCTCCAACGTTTGGTTTATGTTTTATAAGCATTTTTAATTTTATTGCTTAAATCGCATTTTCTCGGCGAGCTGAGCGCTTTTTCTGAATTGTGCCGCTCCCGTAACTCTGGTTAGGTTGGCATCGAAAAAAAACGCTCTCGGGTGCTTTAGAGTGCCGAGTTTATTACTGCGCATTAAGAAATGACCACCTCCAACGTTTGGTTTATGTTTTATAAGCATTTTTAATTTTATTGCTTAAATCGCATTTTCTCGGCGAGCTGAGCACTTTTTCTGAATTGTGCAGCTCCCGTCACTCTGGTTAGGTTGGCATCGAAAAAAACGCTCTCGGGTGCTTTAGAGTGCCGAGTTTATTACTGCGCATTAAGAAATGACCACCTCCAACGTTTGGTTTATGTTTTATAAGCATTTTTAATTTTATTGCTTAAATCGCATTTTCTCGGCGAGCTGAGCACTTTTTCTGAATTGTGCCGCTCCCGTCACTCTGGTTAGGTTGGCATCGAAAAAAACGCTATCGGGTGCTTTAGAGTGCCGAGTTATTCACTGCGCATGAAGAAATGACCACCTCCAACGTTTGGTTTATGTTTAATAAGCATTTTTAATTTTATTGCTTAAATCGCATTTTCTCGGCGAGCTGAGCACTTTTTCTGAATTGTGCCGCTCCCGTCACTCTGGTTAGGTTGGCATCGAAAAAAACGCTCTCGGGTGCTTTAGAGTGCCGAGTTTATTACTGCGCATTAAGAAAAGACCACCTCCAACGTTTGGTTTATGTTTTATAAGCATTTTTAATTTTATTGCTTAAATCGCATTTTCTCGGCGAGCTGAGCACTTTTTCTGAATTGTGCCGCTCCCGTCACTCTGGTTAGGTTGGCATCGAAAAAAACGCTCTCGGGTGCTTTAGAGTGCCGAGTTTATTACTGTGCATTAAGAAATGACCACCTCCAACGTTTGGTTTATGTTTTATAAGCATTTTTAATTTTATTGCTTAAATCGCATTTTCTCGGCGAGCTGAGCACTTTTTCTGAATTGTGCCGCTCCCGTCACTTGGCATCGAAAAAAACGCTCTCGGGTGCTTTAGAGTGCCGAGTTATTCACTGCGCATGAAGAAATGACCACCTCCAACGTTTGGTTTATGTTTTATAAGCATTTTTAATTTTATTGCTTAAATCGCATTTTCTCGGCGAGCTGAGCGCTTTTTCTGAATTGTGCCGCTCCCGTCACTCTGGTTAGGTTGGCATCGAAAAAAACGCTCTCGGGTGCTTTAGAGTGCCGAGTTTATTACTGCGCATTAAGAAATGACCACCTCCAACGTTTGGTTTATGTTTTATAAGCATTTTTAATTTTATTGCCTAAATCGCATTTTCTCGGCGAGCTGAGCACTTTTTCTGAATTGTGCCGCTCCCGTCACTCTGGTTAGGTTGGCATCGAAAAAAACGCTCTCGGGTGCTTTAGAGTGCCGAGTTTATTACTGCGCATTAAGAAATGACCACCTCCAACGTTTGGTTTATGTTTTATAAGCATTTTTAATTTTATTGCTTAAATCGCATTTTCTCGGCGAGCTGAGCACTTTTTCTAAATTGTGCCGCTCCCGTCACTCTGGTTAGGTTGGCATCGAAAAAAACGCTCTCGGGTGCTTTAGAGTGCCGAGTTATTCACTGCGCACGAAGAAATGACCACCTCCAACGTTTGGTTTATGTTTTATAAGCATTTTTAATTTTATTGCTTAAATCGCATTTTCTCGGCGAGCTGAGCGCTTTTTCTGAATTGTGCCGCTCCCGTCACTCTGGTTAGGTTGGCATCGAAAAAAACGCTCTCGGGTGCTTTAGAGTGCCGAGTTTATTACTGCGCATTAAGAAATGACCACCTCCAACGTTTGGTTTATGTTTTATAAGCATTTTTAATTTTATTGCTTAAATCGCATTTTCTCGGCGAGCTGAGCACTTTTTCTGAATTGTGCCGCTCCCGTCACTCTGGTTAGGTTGGCATCGAAAAAAACGCTCTCGGGTGCTTTAGAGTGCCGAGTTTATTACTGCGCATTAAGAAATGACCACCTCCAACGTTTGGTTAATGTTTTATAAGCATTTTTAATTTTATTGCTTAAATCGCATTTTCTCGGCGAGCTGAGCACTTTTTCTGAATTGTGCCGCTCCCGTCACTCTGGTTAGGTTGGCATCGAAAAAAACGCTATCGGGTGCTTTAGAGTGCCGAGTTATTCACTGCGCATGAAGAAATGACCACCTCCAACGTTTGGTTTATGTTTAATAAGCATTTTTAATTTTATTGCTTAAATCGCATTTTCTCGGCGAGCTGAGCACTTTTTCTGAATTGTGCCGCTCCCGTCACTCTGGTTAGGTTGGCATCGAAAAAAACGCTCTCGGGTGCTTTAGAGTGCCGAGTTTATTACTGCGCATTAAGAAATGACCACCTCCAACGTTTGGTTTATGTTTTATAAGCATTTTTAATTTTATTGCTTAAATCGCATTTTCTCGGCGAGCTGAGCACTTTTTCTGAATTGTGCCGCTCCCGTCACTCTGGTTAGGTTGGCATCGAAAAAAACGCTCTCGGGTGCTTTAGAGTGCCGAGTTTATTACTGCGCATTAAGAAATGACCACCTCCAACGTTTGGTTTATGTTTTATAAGCATTTTTAATTTTATTGCTTAAATCGCATTTTCTCGGCGAGCTGAGCGCTTTTTCTGAATTGTGCCGCTCCCGTCACTCTGGTTAGGTTGGCATCGAAAAAAACGCTCTCGGGTGCTTTAGAGTGCCGAGTTATTCATTGCGCATGAAGAAATGACCACCTCCAACGTTTGGTTTATGTTTAATAAGCATTTTTAATTTTATTGCTTAAATCGCATTTTCTCGGCGAGCTGAGCACTTTTTCTGAATTGTGCCGCTCCCGTCACTCTGGTTAGGTTGGCATCGAAAAAAACGCTCTCGGGTGCTTTAGAGTGCCGAGTTTATTACTGCGCATTAAGAAATGACCACCTCCAACGTTTGGTTTATGTTTTATAAGCATTTTTAATTTTATTGCTTAAATCGCATTTTCTCGGCGAGCTGAGCGCTTTTTCTGAATTGTGCCGCTCCCGTCACTCTGGTTAGGTTGGCATCGAAAAAAACGCTCTCGGGTGCTTTAGAGTGCCGAGTTATTCACTGCGCATGAAGAAATGACCACCTCCAACGTTTGGTTTATGTTTAATAAGCATTTTTAATTTTATTGCTTAAATCGCATTTTCTCGGCGAGCTGAGCACTTTTTCTGAATTGTGCCGCTCCCGTAACTCTGGTTAGGTTGGCATCGAAAAAAACGCTCTCGGGTGCTTTAGAGTGCCGAGTTTATTACTGCGCATTAAGAAATGACCACCTCCAACGTTTGGTTTATGTTTTATAAGCATTTTTAATTTTATTGCTTAAATCGCATTTTCTCGGCGAGCTGAGCACTTTTTCTGAATTGTGCCGCTCCCGTCACTCTGGTTAGGTTGGCATCGAAAAAAACGCTCTCGGGTGCTTTAGAGTGCCGAGTTTATCACTGCGCATGAAGAAATGACCACCTCCAACGTTTGGTTTATGTTTAATAAGCATTTTTAATTTTATTGCTTAAATCGCATTTTCTCGGCGAGCTGAGCACTTTTTCTGAATTGTGCCGTTCCCGTCACTGGTTAGGTTAACATCGAAAAAAACGCTCTCGGGTGCTTTAGAGTGCCGACTTTATCACTGCGCATGAAGAAATGACCACCTCCAACGTTTGGTTTATGTTTTATAAGCATTTTTAATTTTATTGCTTAAATCGCATTTTCTCGGCGAGCTGAGCACTTTTTCTGAATTGTGCCGCTCCCGTCACTCTGGTTAGGTTGGCATCGAAAAAAACGCTCACGGGTGCTTTAGAGTGCCGAGTTTATTACTGCGCATTAAGAAATGACCACCTCCAACGTTTGGTTTATGTTTTATAAGCATTTTTAATTTTATTGCTTAAATCGCATTTTCTCGGCGAGCTGAGCACTTTTTCTGAATTGTGCCGCTCCCGTCACTCTGGTTAGGTTGGCATCGAAAAAAACGCTCTCGGGTGCTTTAGAGTGCCGAGTTATTCACTGCGCATGAAGAAATGACCACCTCCAACGTTTGGTTTATGTTTTATAAGCATTTTTAATTTTATTGCTTAAATCGCATTTTCTCGGCGAGCTGAGCGCTTTTTCTGAATTGTGCCGCTCCCGTAACTCTGGTTAGGTTGGCATCGAAAAAAACGCTCTCGGGTGCTTTAGAGTGCCGAGTTTATTACTGCGCATTAAGAAATGACCACCTCCAACGTTTGGTTTATGTTTTATAAGCATTTTTAATTTTATTGCTTAAATCGCATTTTCTCGGCGAGCTGAGCACTTTTTCTGAATTGTGCCGCTCCCGTCACTCTGGTTAGGTTGGCATCGAAAAAAACGCTCTCGGGTGCTTTAGAGTGCCGACTTTATCACTGCGCATGAAAAAATGACCACCTCCAACGTTTGGTTTATGTTTTATAAGCATTTTTAATTTTATTGCTTAAATCGCATTTTCTCGGTGAGCTGAGCACTTTTTCTGAATTGTGCCGCTCCCGTCACTCTGGTTAGGTTGGCATCGAAAAAAACGCTCTCGGGTGCTTTAGAGTGCCGAGTTTATTACTGCGCATTAAGAAATGACCACCTCCAACGTTTGGTTTATGTTTTATAAGTATTTTTAATTTTATTGCTTAAATCGCATTTTCTCGGCGAGCTGAGCACTTTTTCTGAATTGTGCCGCTCCCGTCACTCTGGTTAGGTTGGCATCGAAAAAAACGCTATCGGGTGCTTTAGAGTGCCGAGTTATTCACTGCGCATGAAGAAATGACCACCTCCAACGTTTGGTTTATGTTTAATAAGCATTTTTAATTTTATTGCTTAAATCGCATTTTCTCGGCGAGCTGAGCACTTTTTCTGAATTGTGCCACTCCCGTCACTCTGGTTAGGTTGGCATCGAAAAAAACGCTCTCGGGTGCTTTAGAGTGCCGAGTTTATTACTGCGCATTAAGAAATGACCACCTCCAACGTTTGGTTTATGTTTTATAAGCATTTTTAATTTTATTGCTTAAATCGCATTTTCTCGGCGAGCTGAGCACTTTTTCTGAATTGTGCCGCTCCCGTCACTCTGGTTAGGTTGGCATCGAAAAAAACGCTCTCGGGTGCTTTAGAGTGCCGAGTTATTCACTGCGCACGAAGAAGTGACCACCTCCAACGTTTGGTTTATGTTTTATAAGCATTTTTAATTTTATTGCTTAAATCGCATTTTCTCGGCGAGCTGAGCGCTTTTTCTGAATTGTGCCGCTCCCGTCACTCTGGTTAGGTTGGCATCGAAAAAAACGCTCTCGGGTGCTTTAGAGTGCCGAGTTTATTACTGCGCATTAAGAAATGACCACCTCCAACGTTTGGTTTATGTTTTATAAGCATTTTTAATTTTATTGCTTAAATCGCATTTTCTCGGCGAGCTGAGCACTTTTTCTGAATTGTGCCGCTCCCGTCACTCTGGTTAGGTTGGCATCGAAAAAAACGCTCTCGGGTGCTTTAGAGTGCCGAGTTTATTACTGCGCATTAAGAAATGACCACCTCCAACGTTTGGTTTATGTTTTATAAGAATTTTTAATTTTATTGCTTAAATCGCATTTTCTCGGCGAGCTGAGCGCTTTTTCTGAATTGTGCCGCTCCCGTCACTCTGGTTAGGTTGGCATCGAAAAAAACGCTCTCGGGTGCTTTAGAGTGCCGAGTTATTCACTGCGCATGAAGAAATGACCACCTCCAACGTTTGGTTTATGTTTAATAACCATTTTTAATTTTATTGCTTAAATCGCATTTTCTCGGCGAGCTGAGCACTTTTTCTGAATTGTGCCGCTCCCGTCACTCTGGTTAGGTTGGCATCGAAAAAAACGCTCTCGGGTGCTTTAGAGTGCCGAGTTTATTACTGCGCATTAAGAAATGACCACCTCCAACGTTTGGTTTATGTTTTATAAGCATTTTTAATTTTATTGCTTAAATCGCATTTTCTCGGCGAGCTGAGCACTTTTTCTGAATTGTGCCGCTCCCGTCACTCTGGTTAGGTTGGCATCGAAAAAAACGCTCTCGGGTGCTTTAGAGTGCCGAGTTTATCACTGCGCATGAAGAAATGACCACCTCCAACGTTTGGTTTATGTTTAATAAGCATTTTTAATTTTATTGCTTAAATCGCATTTTCTCGGCGAGCTGAGCACTTTTTCTGAATTGTGCCGCTCCCGTCACTGGTTAGGTTGGCATCGAAAAAAACGCTCTCGGGTGCTTTAGAGTGCCGACTTTATCACTGCGCATGAAGAAATGACCACCTCCAACGTTTGGTTTATGTTTTATAAGCATTTTTAATTTTATTGCTTAAATCGCATTTTCTCGGCGAGCTGAGCACTTTTTCTGAATTGTGCCGCTCCCGTCACTCTGGTTAGGTTGGCATCGAAAAAAACGTCTCGGGTGCTTTAGAGTGCCGAGTTATTCACTGCGCATGAAGAAATGACCACCTCCAACGTTTGGTTTATGTTTTATAAGCATTTTTAATTTTATTGCTTAAATCGCATTTTCTCGGCGAGCTGAGCGCTTTTTCTGAATTGTGCCGCTCCCGTAACTCTGGTTAGGTTGGCATCGAAAAAAACGCTCTCGGGTGCTTTAGAGTGCCGAGTTTATTACTGCGCATTAAGAAATGACCACCTCCAACGTTTGGTTTATGTTTTATAAGCATTTTTAATTTTATTGCTTAAATCGCATTTTCTCGGCGAGCTGAGCACTTTTTCTGAATTGTGCCGCTCCCGTCACTCTGGTTAGGTTGGCATCGAAAAAAACGCTATCGGGTGCTTTAGAGTGCCGAGTTATTCACTGCGCATGAAGAAATGACCACCTCCAACGTTTGGTTTATGTTTAATAAGCATTTTTAATTTTATTGCTTAAATCGCATTTTCTCGGCGAGCTGAGCACTTTTTCTGAATTGTGCCACTCCCGTCACTCTGGTTAGGTTGGCATCGAAAAAAACGCTCTCGGGTGCTTTAGAGTGCCGAGTTTATTACTGCGCATTAAGAAATGACCACCTCCAACGTTTGGTTTATGTTTTATAAGCATTTTTAATTTTATTGCTTAAATCGCATTTTCTCGGCGAGCTGAGCACTTTTTCTGAATTGTGCCGCTCCCGTCACTCTGGTTAGGTTGGCATCGAAAAAAACGCTCTCGGGTGCTTTAGAGTGCCGAGTTTATTACTGCGCATTAAGAAATGACCACCTCCAACGTTTGGTTTATGTTTTATAAGCATTTTTAATTTTATTGCTTAAATCGCATTTTCTCGGCGAGCTGAGCACCTTTTCTGAATTGTGCCGCTCCCGTCACTTGGCATCGACAAAAACGCTCTCGGGTGCTTTAGAGTGCCGAGTTATTCACTGCGCATGAAGAAATGACCACCTCCAACGTTTGGTTTATGTTTTATAAGCATTTTTAATTTTATTGCTTAAATCGCATTTTCTCGGCGAGCTGAGCGCTTTTTCTGAATTGTGCCGCTCCCTTCACTCTGGTTAGGTTGGCATCGAAAAAAACGCTCTCGGGTGCTTTAGAGTGCCGAGTTTATTACTGCGCATTAAGAAATGACCACCTCCAACGTTTGGTTTATGTTTTATAAGCATTTTTAATTTTATTGCTTAAATCGCATTTTCTCGGCGAGCTGAGCACTTTTTCTGAATTGTGCCGCTCCCGTCACTCTGGTTAGGTTGGCATCGAAAAAAACGCTCTCGGGTGCTTTAGAGTGCCGAGTTTATCACTGCGCATGAAGAAATGACCACCTCCAACGTTTGGTTTATGTTTAATAAGCATTTTTAATTTTATTGCTTAAATCGCATTTTCTCGGCGAGCTGAGCACTTTTTCTGAATTGTGCCGCTCCCGTCACTCTGGTTAGGTTGGCATCGAAAAAAACGCTCTCGGGTGCTTTAGAGTGCCGACTTTATCACTGCGCATGAAGAAATGACCACCTCCAACGTTTGGTTTATGTTTTATAAGCATTTTTAATTTTATTGCTTAAATCGCATTTTCTCGGCGAGCTGAGCACTTTTTCTGAATTGTGCCGCTCCCGTCACTCTGGTTAGGTTGGCATCGAAAAAAACGCTCACGGGTGCTTTAGAGTGCCGAGTTTATTACTGCGCATTAAGAAATGACCACCTCCAACGTTTGGTTTATGTTTTATAAGCATTTTTAATTTTATTGCTTAAATCGCATTTTTTCGGCGAGCTGAGCACTTTTTCTGAATTGTGCCGCTCCCGTCACTCTGGTTAGGTTGGCATCGAAAAAAACGCTCTCGGGTGCTTTAGAGTGCCGAGTTATTCACTGCGCATGAAGAAATGACCACCTCCAACGTTTGGTTTATGTTTTATAAGCATTTTTAATTTTATTGCTTAAATCGCATTTTCTCGGCGAGCTGAGCACTTTTTCTGAATTGTGCCGCTCCCGTCACTCTGGTTAGGTTGGCATCGAAAAAAACGCTCTCGGGTGCTTTAGAGTGCCGAGTTTATTACTGCGCATTAAGAAATGACCACCTCCAACGTTTGGTTTATGTTTTATAAGCATTTTTAATTTTATTGCTTAAATCGCATTTTCTCGGCGAGCTGAGCACTTTTTCTGAATTGTGCCGTCCCGTCACTCTGGTTAGGTTGGCATCGAAAAAAACGCTCACGGGTGCTTTAGAGTGCCGAGTTTATTACTGCGCATTAAGAAATGACCACCTCCAACGTTTGGTTTATGTTTTATAAGCATTTTTAATTTTATTGCTTAAATCGCATTTTCTCTGCGAGCTGAGCACTTTTTCTGAATTGTGCCGCTCCCGTCACTCTGGTTAGGTTGGCATCGAAAAAAACGCTCTCGGGTGCTTTAGAGTGCCGAGTTATTCACTGCGCATGGAGAAATGACCACCTCCAACGTTTGGTTTATGTTTTATAAGCATTTTTAATTTTATTGCTTAAATCGCATTTTCTCGGCGAGCTGAGCACTTTTTTCTGAATTGTGCCGCTCCCGTCACTCTGGTTAGGTTGGCATCGAAAAAAACGCTCTCGGGTGCTTTAGAGTGCCGAGTTTATCACTGCGCATGAAGAAATGACCACCTCCAACGTTTGGTTTATGTTTTATAAGCATTTTTAATTTTATTGCTTAAATCGCATTTTCTCGGCGAGCTGAGCGCTTTTTCTGAATTGTGCCGCTCCCGTCACTCTGGTTAGGTTGGCATCGAAAAAAACGCTCTCGGGTGCTTTAGAGTGCCGAGTTTATCACTGAGCATGAAGAAATGACCACCTCCAACGTTTGGTTTATGTTTTATAAGCATTTTTAATTTTATTGCTTAAATCGCATTTTCTCGGCGAGCTGAGCGCTTTTTCTGAATTGTGCCGCTCCCGTAACTCTGGTTAGGTTGGCATCGAAAAAAACGCTCTCGGGTGCTTTAGAGTGCCGAGTTTATTACTGCGCATTAAGAAATGACCACCTCCAACGTTTGGTTTATGTTTTATAAGCATTTTTAATTTTATTGCTTAAATCGCATTTTCTCGGCGAGCTGAGCACTTTTTCTGAATTGTGCCGCTCCCGTCACTCTGGTTAGGTTGGCATCGAAAAAAACGCTCTCGGGTGCTTTAGAGTGCCGAGTTTATCACTGCGCATGAAGAAATGACCACCTCCAACGTTTGGTTTATGTTTTATAAGCATTTTTAATTTTATTGCTTAAATCGCATTTTCTCGGCGAGCTGAGCACTTTTTCTGAATTGTGCCGCTCCCGTCACTCTGGTTAGGTTGGCATCGAAAAAAACGCTCTCGGGTGCTTTAGAGTGCCGAGTTTATCACTGCGCATGAAGAAATGACCACCTCCAACGTTTGGTTTATGTTTTATAAGCATTTTTAATTTTAATGCTTAAATCGCATTTTCTCGGCGAGCTGAGCGCTTTTTCTGAATTGTGCCGCTCCCGTCACTCTGGTTAGGTTGGCATCGAAAAAAACGCTCTCGGGTGCTTTAGAGTGCCGAGTTATTCACTGCGCATGAAGAAATGACCACCTCCAACGTTTGGTTTATGTTTAATAAGCATTTTTAATTTTATTGCTTAAATCGCATTTTCTCGGCGAGCTGAGCGCTTTTTCTGAATTGTGCCGCTCCCGTCACTCTGGTTAGGTTGGCATCGAAAAAAACGCTCTCGGGTGCTTTAGAGTGCCGAGTTATTCACTGCGCATGAAGAAATGACCACCTCCAACGTTTGGTTTATGTTTAATAAGCATTTTTAATTTTATTGCTTAAATCGCATTTTCTCGGCGAGCTGAGCACTTTTTCTGAATTGTGCCGCTCCCGTCACTCTGGTTAGGTTGGCATCGAAAAAAACGCTCTCGGGTGCTTTAGAGTGCCGAGTTTATTACTGCACATTAAGAAATGACCACCTCCAACGTTTGGTTTATGTTTTATAAGCATTTTTAATTTTATTGCTTAAATCGCATTTTCTCGGCGAGCTGAGCGCTTTTTCTGAATTGTGCCGCTCCCGTCACTCTGGTTAGGTTGGCATCGAAAAAAACGCTCTCGGGTGCTTTAGAGTGCCGAGTTATTCACTGCGCATGAAGAAATGACCACCTCCAACGTTTGGTTTATGTTTAATAAGCATTTTTAATTTTATTGCTTAAATCGCATTTTCTCGGCGAGCTGAGCACTTTTTCTGAATTGTGCCGCTCCCGTCACTCTGGTTAGGTTGGCATCGAAAAAAATGCTCTCGGGTGCTTTAGAGTGCCGAGTTTATTACTGCGCATTAAGAAATGACCACCTCCAACGTTTGGTTTATGTTTTATAAGCATTTTTAATTTTATTGCTTAAATCGCATTTTCTCGGCGAGCTGAGCACTTTTTCTGAATTGTGCCGCTCCCGTCACTCTGGTTAGGTTGGCATCGAAAAAAACGCTCTCGGGTGCTTTAGAGTGCCGAGTTTATCACTGCGCATGAAGAAATGACCACCTCCAACGTTTGGTTTATGTTTAATAAGCATTTTTAATTTTATTGCTTAAATCGCATTTTCTCGGCGAGCTGAGCACTTTTTCTGATTTGTGCCGCTCCCGTCACTCTGGTTAGGTTGGCATCGAAAAAAACGCTCTTGGGTGCTTTAGAGTGCCGACTTTATCACTGCGCATGAAGAAATGACCACCTCCAACGTTTGGTTTATGTTTTATAAGCATTTTTAATTTTATTGCTTAAATCGCATTTTCTCGGCGAGCTGAGCACTTTTTCTGAATTGTGCCGCTCCCGTCACTCTGGTTAGGTTGGCATCGAAAAAAACGCTCACGGGTGCTTTAGAGTGCCGAGTTTATTACTGCGCATTAAGAAATGACCACCTCCAACGTTTGGTTTATGTTTTATAAGCATTTTTAATTTTATTGCTTAAATCGCATTTTCTCGGCGAGCTGAGCACTTTTTCTGAATTGTGCCGCTCCCGTCACTCTGGTTAGGTTGGCATCGAAAAAAACGCTCTCGGGTGCTTTAGAGTGCCGAGTTATTCACTGCGCATGAAGAAATGACCACCTCCAACGTTTGGTTTATGTTTTATAAGCATTTTTAATTTTATTGCTTAAATCGCATTTTCTCGGCGAGCTGAGCACTTTTTCTGAATTGTGCCGCTCCCGTCACTCTGGTTAGGTTGGCATCGAAAAAAACGCTCTCGGGTGCTTTAGAGTGCCGAGTTATTCACTGCGCATGAAGAAATGACCACCTCCAACGTTTGGTTTATGTTTTATAAGCATTTTTAATTTTATTGCTTAAATCGCATTTTCTCGGCGAGCTGAGCACTTTTTCTGAATTGTGCCGCTCCCGTCACTCTGGTTAGGTTGGCATCGAAAAAAACGCTCTCGGGTGCTTTAGAGTGCCGAGTTTATTACTGCGCATTAAGAAATGACCACCTCCAACGTTTGGTTTATGTTTTATAAGCATTTTTAATTTTATTGCTTAAATCGCATTTTCTCGGCGAGCTGAGCACTTTTTCTGAATTGTGCCGCTCCCGTCACTCTGGTTAGGTTGGCATCGAAAAAAACGCTATCGGGTGCTTTAGAGTGCCGAGTTATTCACTGCGCATGAAGAAATGACCACCTCCAACGTTTGGTTTATGTTTAATAAGCATTTTTAATTTTATTGCTTAAATCGCATTTTCTCGGCGAGCTGAGCACTTTTTCTGAATTGTGCCGCTCCCGTCACTCTGGTTAGGTTGGCATCGAAAAAAACGCTCTCGGGTGCTTTAGAGTGCCGAGTTTATTACTGCGCATTAAGAAATGACCACCTCCAACGTTTGGTTTATGTTTTATAAGCATTTTTAATTTTATTGCTTAAATCGCATTTTCTCGGCGAGCTGAGCGCTTTTTCTGAATTGTGCCGCTCCCGTCACTCTGGTTAGGTTGGCATCGAAAAAAACGCTCTCGGGTGCTTTAGAGTGCCGAGTTATTCACTGCGCATGAAGAAATGACCACCTCCAACGTTTGGTTTATGTTTAATAAGCATTTTTAATTTTATTGCTTAAATCGAATTTTCTCCGCGAGCTGAGCACTTTTTCTGACTTGTGCCGCTCCCGTCACTCTGGTTAGGTTGGCATCGAAAAAAACGCTCTCGGGTGCTTTAGAGTGCCGAGTTTATTACTGCGCATTAAGAAATGACCACCTCCAACGTTTGGTTTAAGTTTTATAAGCATTTTTAATTTTATTGCTTAAATCGCATTTTCTCGGCGAGCTGAGCACTTTTTCTGAATTGTGCCGCTCCCGTCACTCTGGTTAGGTTGGCATCGAAAAAAACGCTCTCGGGTGCTTTAGAGTGCCGAGTTATTCACTGCGCACGAAGAAATGACCACCTCCAACGTTTGGTTTATGTTTTATAAGCATTTTTAATTTTATTGCTTAAATCGCATTTTCTCGGCGAGCTGAGCACTTTTTCTGAATTGTGCCGCTCCCGTCACTCTGGTTAGGTTGGCATCGAAAAAAACGCTCTCGGGTGCTTTAGAGTGCCGAGTTTATTACTGCGCATTAAGAAATGACCACCTCCAACGTTTGGTTTATGTTTTATAAGCATTTTTAATTTTATTGCTAAATCGCATTTTCTCGGCGAGCTGAGCGCTTTTTCTGAATTGTGCCGCTCCCGTCACTCTGGTTAGGTTGGCATCGAAAAAAACGCTCTCGGGTGCTTTAGAGTGCCGAGTTTATCACTGCGCATGAAGAAATGACCACCTCCAACGTTTGGTTTATGTTTTATAAGCATTTTTAATTTTATTGCTTAAATCGCATTTTCTCGGCGAGCTGAGCACTTTTTCTGAATTGTGCCGCTCCCGTCACTCTGGTTAGGTTGGCATCGAAAAAAAACGCTCTCGGGTGCTTTAGAGTGCCGAGTTTATTACTGCGCATTAAGAAATGACCACCTCCAACGTTTGGTTTATGTTTTATAAGCATTTTTAATTTTCTTGCTTAAATCGCATTTTCTCGGCGAGCTGAGCACTTTTTCTGAATTGTGCCGCTCCCGTCACTCTGGTTAGGTTGGCATCGAAAAAAACGCTCTCGGGTGCTTTAGAGTGCCGAGTTTATCACTGCGCATGAAGAAATGACCACCTCCAACGTTTGGTTTATGTTTAATAAGCATTTTTAATTTTATTGCTTAAATCGCATTTTCTCGGCGAGCTGAGCACTTTTTCTGAATTGTGCCGCTCCCGTCACTCTGGTTAGGTTGGCATCGAAAAAAACGCTCTCGGGTGCTTTAGAGTGCCGACTTTATCACTGCGCATGAAGAAATGACCACCTCCAACGTTTGGTTTATGTTTTATAAGCATTTTTAATTGTATTGCTTAAATCGCATTTTCTCGGCGAGCTGAGCACTTTTTCTGAATTGTGCCGCTGCCGTCACTCTGGTTAGGTTGGCATCGAAAAAAACGCTCACGGGTGCTTTAGAGTGCCGAGTTTATAACTGCGCATTAAGAAATGACCACCTCCAACGTTTGGTTTATGTTTTATAAGCATTTTTAATTTTATTGCTTAAATCGCATTTTCTCGGCGAGCTGAGCACTTTTTCTGAATTGTGCCGCTCCCGTCACTCTGGTTAGGTTGGCATCGAAAAAAACGCTCTCGGGTGCTTTAGAGTGCCGAGTTATTCACTGCGCATGAAGAAATGACCACCTCCAACGTTTGGTTTATGTTTTATAAGCATTTTTAATTTTATTGCTTAAATCGCATTTTCTCGGCGAGCTGAGCACTTTTTCTGAATTGTGCCGCTCCCGTCACTCTGGTTAGGTTGGCATCGAAAAAAACGCTCTCGGGTGCTTTAGAGTGCCGAGTTTATCACTGCGCATGAAGAAATGACCACCTCCAACGTTTGGTTTATGTTTTATAAGCATTTTTAATTTTATTGCTTAAATCGCATTTTCTCGGCGAGCTGAGAGCTTTTTCTGAATTGTGCCGCTCCCGTCACTCTGGTTAGGTTGGCATCGAAAAAAACGCTCTCGGGTGCTTTAGAGTGCCGAGTTTATCACTGCGCATGAAGAAATGACCACCTCCAACGTTTGGTTTATGTTTTATAAGCATTTTTAATTTTATTGCTTAAATCGCATTTTCTCGGCGAGCTGAGCGCTTTTTCTGAATTGTGCCGCTCCCGTAACTCTGGTTAGGTTGGCATCGAAAAAAACGCTCTCGGGTGCTTTAGAGTGCCGAGTTTATCACTGCGCATGAAGAAATGACCACTTCCAACGTTTGGTTTATGTTTTATAAGCATTTTTAATTTTATTGCTTAAATCGCATTTTCTCGGCGAGCTGAGCACTTTTTCTGAATTGTGCCGCTCCCGTCACTCTGGTTAGGTTGGCATCGAAAAAAACGCTCTCGGGTGCTTTAGAGTGCCGAGTTTATTACTGCGCATTAAGAAATGACCACCTCCAACGTTTGATTTATGTTTTATAAGCATTTTTAATTTTATTGCTTAAATCGCATTTTCTCGGCGAGCTGAGCACTTTTTCTGAATTGTGCCGCTCCCGTCACTCTGGTTAGGTTGGCATCGAAAAAAACGCTATCGGGTGCTTTAGAGTGCCGAGTTATTCACTGCGCATGAAGAAATGACCACCTCCAACGTTTGGTTTATGTTTAATAAGCATTTTTAATTTTATTGCTTAAATCGCATTTTCTCGGCGAGCTGAGCGCTTTTTTTGAATTGTGCCGCTCCCGTCACTCTGGTTAGGTTGGCATCGAAAAAAACGCTCTCGGGTGCTTTAGAGTGCCGAGTTTATTACTGCGCATTAAGAAATGACCACCTCCAACGTTTGGTTTATGTTTTATAAGCATTTTTAATTTTATTGCTTAAATCGCATTTTCTCGGCGAGCTGAGCACTTTTTCTGAATTGTGCCGCTCCCGTCACTCTGGTTAGGTTGGCATCGAAAAAAACGCTATCGGGTGCTTTAGAGTGCAGAGTTATTCACTGCGCATGAAGAAATGACCACCTCCAACGTTTGGTTTATGTTTAATAAGCATTTTTAATTTTATTGCTTAAATCGCATTTTCTCGGCGAGCTGAGCACTTTTTCTGAATTGTGCCGCTCCCGTCACTCTGGTTAGGTTGGCATCGAAAAAAACGCTCTCGGGTGCTTTAGAGTGCCGAGTTTATTACTGCGCATTAAGAAATGACCACCTCCAACGTTTGGTTTATGTTTTATAAGCATTTTTAATTTTATTGCTTAAATCGCATTTTCTCGGCGAGCTGAGCACTTTTTCTGAATTGTGCCGCTCCCGTCACTCTGGTTAGGTTGGCATCGAAAAAAACGCTCTCGGGTGCTTTAGAGTGCCGAGTTTATTACTGCGCATTAAGAAATGACCACCTCCAACGTTTGGTTTATGTTTTATAAGCATTTTTAATTTTATTGCTTAAATCGCATTTTCTCGGCGAGCTGAGCACTTTTTCTGAATTGTGCCGCTCCCGTCACTCTGGTTAGGTTGGCATCGAAAAAAACGCTCTCGGGTGCTTTAGAGTGCCGAGTTATTCACTGCGCATGAAGAAATGACCACCTCCAACGTTTGGTTTATGTTTAATAAGCATTTTTAATTTTATTGCTTGAATCGCATTTTCTCGGCGAGCTGAGCACTTTTTCTGAATTGTGCCGCTCCCGTCACTCTGGTTAGGTTGGCATCGAAAAAAACGCTCTCGGGTGCTTTAGAGTGCCGAGTTTATCACTGCGCATGAAGAAATGACCACCTCCAACGTTTGGTTTATGTTTTATAAGCATTTTTAATTTTATTGCTTAAATCGCATTTTCTCGGCGAGCTGAGCGCTTTTTCTGAATTGTGCCGCTCCCGTCACTCTGGTTAGGTTGGCATCGAAAAAAACGCTCTCGGGTGCTTTAGAGTGCCGAGTTATTCACTGCGCATGAAGAAATGACCACCTCCAACGTTTGGTTTATGTTTAATAAGCATTTTTAATTTTATTGCTTAAATCGCATTTTCTCGGCGAGCTGAGCGCTTTTTCTGAATTGTGCCGCTCCCGTCACTCTGGTTAGGTTGGCATCGAAAAAAACGCTCTCGGGTGCTTTAGAGTGCCGAGTTATTCACTGCGCATGAAGAAATGACCACCTCCAACGTTTGGTTTATGTTTAATAAGCATTTTTAATTTTATTGCTTAAATCGCATTTTCTCGGCGAGCTGAGCACTTTTTCTGAATTGTGCCGCTCCCGTCACTCTGGTTAGGTTAGCATCGAAAAAAACGCTCTCGGGTGCTTTAGAGTGCCGAGTTTATTATTGCGCATTAAGAAATGACCACCTCCAACGTTTGGTTTATGTTTTATAAGCATTTTTAATTTTATTGCTTAAATCGCATTTTCTCGGCGAGCTGAGCACTTTTTCTGAATTGTGCCGCTCCCGTCACTCTGGTTAGGTTGGCATCGAAAAAAACGCTCTCGGGTGCTTTAGAGTGCCGAGTTATTCACTGCGCACGAAGAAATGACCACCTCCAACGTTTGGTTTATGTTTTATAAGGATTTTTAATTTTATTGCTTAAATCGCATTTTCTCGGCGAGCTGACCGCTTTTTCTGAATTGTGCCGCTCCCGTCACTCTGGTTAGGTTGGCATCGAAAAAAACGCTCTCGGGTGTTTTAGAGTGCCGAGTTTATTACTGCGCATTAAGAAATGACCACCTCCAACGTTTGGTTTATGTTCTATAAGCATTTTTAATTTTATTGCTTAAATCGCATTTTCTCGGCGAGCTGAGCGCTTTTTCTGAATTGTGCCGCTCCCGTCACTCTGGTTAGGTTGGCATCGAAAAAAACGCTCTCGGGTGCTTTAGAGTGCCGCGTTTATCACTGCGCATGAAGAAATGACCACCTCCAACGTTTGGTTTATGTTTTATAAGCATTTTTAATTTTATTGCTTAAATCGCATTTTCTCGGCGAGCTGAGCGCTTTTTCTGAATTGTGCCGCTCCCGTAACTCTGGTTAGGTTGGCATCGAAAAAAACGCTCTCGGGTGCTTTAGAGTGCCGAGTTTATCACTGCGCATGAAGAAATGACCACTTCCAACGTTTGGTTTATGTTTTATAAGCATTTTTAATTTTATTGCTTAAATCGCATTTTCTCGGCGAGCTGAGCGCTTTTTCTGAATTGTGCCGCTCCCGTCACTCTGGTTAGGTTGGCATCGAAAAAAACGCTCTCGGGTGCTTTAGAGTGCCGAGTTATTCACTGCGCATGAAGAAATGACCACCTCCAACGTTTGGTTTATGTTTAATAAGCATTTTTAATTTTATTGCTTAAATCGCATTTTCTCGGCGAGCTGAGCGCTTTTTCTGAATTGTGCCGCTCCCGTCACTCTGGTTAGGTTGGCATCGAAAAAAACGCTCTCGGGTGCTTTAGAGTGCCGAGTTATTCACTGCGCATGAAGAAATGACCACCTCCAACGTTTGGTTTATGTTTAATAAGCATTTTTAATTTTATTGCTTAAATCGCATTTTCTCGGCGAGCTGAGCACTTTTTCTGAATTGTGCCGCTCCCGTCACTCTGGTTAGGTTGGCATCGAAAAAAACGCTCTCGGGTGCTTTAGAGTGCCGAGTTTATTACTGCGCATTAAGAAATGACCACCTCCAACGTTTGGTTTATGTTTTATAAGCATTTTTAATTTTATTGCTTAAATTGCATTTTCTCGGCGAGCAGAGCACTTTTTCTGAATTGTGCCGCTCCCGTCACTCTGGTTAGGTTGGCATCGAAAAAAACGCTCTCGGGTGCTTTAGAGTGCCGAGTTATTCACTGCGCACGAAGAAATGACCACCTCCAACGTTTGGTTTATGTTTTATAAGCATTTTTAATTTTATTGCTTAAATCGCATTTTCTCGGCGAGCTGAGCGCTTTTTCTGAATTGTGCCGCTCCCGTCACTCTGGTTAGGTTGGCATCGAAAAAAACGCTCTCGGGTGCTTTAGAGTGCCGAGTTTATTACTGCGCATTAAGAAATGACCACCTCCAACGTTTGGTTTATGTTTTATAAGCATTTTTAATTTTATTGCTTAAATCGCATTTTCTCGGCGAGCTGAGCACTTTTTCTGAATTGTGCCGCTCCCGTCACTCTGGGTTAGGTTGGCATCGAAAAAAACGCTCTCGGGTGCTTTAGAGTGCCGAGTTTATTACTGCGCATTAAGAAATGACCACCTCCAACGTTTGGTTTATGTTTTATAAGCATTTTTAATTTTATTGCTTAAATCGCATTTTCTCGGCGAGCTGAGCACTTTTTCTGAATTGTGCCGCTCCCGTCACTCTGGTTAGGTTGGCATCGAAAAAAACGCTATCGGGTGCTTTAGAGTGCCGAGTTATTCACTGCGCATGAAGAAATGACCACCTCCAACGTTTGGTTTATGTTTAATAAGCATTTTTAATTTTATTGCTTAAATCGCATTTTCTCGGCGAGCTGAGCACTTTTTCTGAATTGTGCCGCTCCCGTCACTCTGGTTAGGTTGGCATCGAAAAAAACGCTCTCGGGTGCTTTAGAGTGCCGAGTTTATTACTGCGCATTAAGAAATGACCACCTCCAACGTTTGGTTTATGTTTTATAAGCATTTTTAATTTTATTGCTTAAATCGCATTTTCTCGGCGAGCTGAGCACTTTTTCTGAATTGTGCCGCTCCCGTCACTCTGGTTGGCATCGAAAAAAACGCTCTCGGGTGCTTTAGAGTGCCGAGTTTATTACTGCGCATTAAGAAATGACCACCTCCAACGTTTGGTTTATGTTTTATAAGCATTTTTAATTTTATTGCTTAAATCGCATTTTCTCGGCGAGCTGAGCACTTTTTCTGAATTGTGCCGCTCCCGTCACTCTGGTTAGGTTGGCATCGAAAAAAACGCTCTCGGGTGCTTTAGAGTGCCGAGTTATTCACTGCGCATGAAGAAATGACCACCTCCAACGTTTGGTTTATGTTTAATAAGCATTTTTAATTTTATTGCTTGAATCGCATTTTCTCGGCGAGCTGAGCACTTTTTCTGAATTGTGCCGCTCCCGTCACTCTGGTTAGGTTGGCATCGAAAAAAACGCTCTCGGGTGCTTTAGAGTGCCGAGTTTATCACTGCGCATGAAGAAATGACCACCTCCAACGTTTGGTTTATGTTTTATAAGCATTTTTAATTTTATTGCTTAAATCGCATTTTCTCGGCGAGCTGAGCGCTTTTTCTGAATTGTGCCGCTCCCGTCACTCTGGTTATATGTTGGCATCGAAAAAAACGCTCTCGGGTGCTTTAGAGTGCCGAGTTTATCACTGCGCATGAAGAAATGACCACCTCCAACGTTTGGTTTATGTTTTGTAAGCATTTTTAATTTTATTGCTTAAATCGCATTTTCTCGGCGAGCTGAGCACTTTTTCTGAATTGTGCCGCTCCCGTCACTCTGGTTAGGTTGGCATCGAAAAAAACGCTCTCGGGTGCTTTAGAGTGCCGAGTTATTCACTGCGCATGAAGAAATGACCACCTCCAACGTTTGGTTTATGTTTAATAAGCATTTTTAATTTTATTGCTTAAATCGCATTTTCTCGGCGAGCTGAGCGCTTTTTCTGAATTGTGCCGCTCCCGTCACTCTGGTTAGGTTGGCATCGAAAAAAACGCTCTCGGGTGCTTTAGAGTGCCGAGTTTATTACTGCGCATTAAGAAATGACCACCTCCAACGTTTGGTTTATGTTTTATAAGCATTTTTAATTTTATTGCTTAAATCGCATTTTCTCGGCGAGCTGAGCACTTTTTCTGAATTGTGCCGCTCCCGTCACTCTGGTTAGGTTGGCATCGAAAAAAACGCTCTCGGGTGCTTTAGAGTGCCGAGTTTATTACTGCGCATTAAGAAATGACCACCTCCAACGTTTGGTTTATGTTTTATAAGCATTTTTAATTTTATTGCTTAAATCGCATTTTCTCGGCGAGCTGAGCACTTTTTCTGAATTGTGCCGCTCCCGTCACTCTGGTTAGGTTGGCATCGAAAAAAACGCTCTCGGGTGCTTTAGAGTGCCGAGTTATTCACTGCGCATGAAGAAATTACCACCTCCAACGTTTGGTTTATGTTTAATAAGCATTTTTAATTTTATTGCTTGAATCGCATTTTCTCGGCGAGCTGAGCAGTTTTTCTGAATTGTGCCGCTCCCGTCACTCTGGTTAGGTTGGCATCGAAAAAAACGCTCTCGGGTGCTTTAGAGTGCCGAGTTTATCACTGCGCATGAAGAAATGACCACCTCCAACGTTTGGTTTATGTTTTATAAGCATTTTTAATTTTATTGCTTAAATCGCATTTTCTCGGCGAGCTGAGCGCTTTTTCTGAATTGTGCCGCTCCCGTCACTCTGGTTAAGTTGGCATCGAAAAAAACGCTCTCGGGTGCTTTAGAGTGCCGAGTTTATCACTGCGCATGAAGAAATGACCACCTCCAACGTTTGGTTTATGTTTTATAAGCATTTTTAAATTTATTGCTTAAATCGCATTTTCTCGGCGAGCTGAGCGCTTTTTCTGAATTGTGCCGCTCCCGTCACTCTGGTTAGGTTGGCATCGAAAAAAACGCTCTCGGGTGCTTTAGAGTGCCGAGTTATTCACTGCGCATGAAGAAATGACCACCTCCAACGTTTGGTTTATGTTTTATAAGCATTTTTAATTTTATTGCTTAAATCGCATTTTCTCGGCGAGCTGAGCGCTTTTTCTGAATTGTGCCGCTCCCGTAACTCTGGTTAGGTTGGCATCGAAAAAAACGCTTTCGGGTGCTTTAGAGTGCCGAGTTTATTACTGCGCATTAAGAAATGACCACCTCCAACGTTTGGTTTATGTTTTATAAGCATTTTTAATTTTATTGCTTAAATCGCATTTTCTCGGCGAGCTGAGCACTTTTTCTGAATTGTGCCGCTCCCGTCACTCTGGTTAGGTTGGCATCGAAAAAAACGCTCTCGGGTGCTTTAGAGTGCCGAGTTTATTACTGCGCATTAAGAAATGTCCACCTCCAACGTTTGGTTTATGTTTTATAAGCATTTTTAATTTTATTGCTTAAATCGCATTTTCTCGGCGAGCTGAGCACTTTTTCTGAATTGTGCCGCTCCCGTCACTCTGGTTAGGTTGGCATCGAAAAAAACGCTATCGGGTGCTTTAGAGTGCCGAGTTATTCACTGCGCATGAAGAAATGACCACCTCCAACGTTTGGTTTATGTTTAATAAGCATTTTTAATTTTATTGCTTAAATCGCATTTTCTCGGCGAGCTGAGCACTTTTTCTGAATTGTGCCGCTCCCGTCACTCTGGTTAGGTTGGCATCGAAAAAAACGCTCTCGGGTGCTTTAGAGTGCCGAGTTTATTACTGCGCATTAAGAAATGACCACCTCCAACGTTTGGTTTATGTTTTATAAGCATTTTTAATTTTATTGCTTAAATCGCATTTTCTCGGCGAGCTGAGCACTTTTTCTGAATTGTGCTGCTCCCGTCACTCTGGTTAGGTTGGCATCGAAAAAAACGCTCTCGGGTGCTTTAGAGTGCCGAGTTTATTACTGCGCATTAAGAAATGACCACCTCCAACGTTTGGTTTATGTTTTATAAGCATTTTTAATTTTATTGCTTAAATCGCATTTTCTCGGCGAGCTGAGCACTTTTTCTGAATTGTGCCGCTCCCGTCACTCTGGTTAGGTTGGCATCGAAAAAAACGCTCTCGGGTGCTTTAGAGTGCCGAGTTTATCACTGCGCATGAAGAAATGACCACCTCCAACGTTTGGTTTATGTTTAATAAGCATTTTTAATTTTATTGCTTAAATCGCATTTTCTCGGCGAGCTGAGCACTTTTTCTGAATTGTGCCGCTCCCGTCACTCTGGTTAGGTTGGCATCGAAAAAAACGCTCTCGGGTGCTTTAGAGTGCCGACTTTATCACTGCGCATTAAGAAATGACCACCTCCAACGTTTGGTTTATGTTTTATAAGCATTTTTAGTTTTATTGCTTAAATCGCATTTTCTCGGCGAGCTGAGCACTTTTTCTGAATTGTGCCGCTCCCGTCACTCTGGTTAGGTTGGCATCGAAAAAAACGCTCACGGGTGCTTTAGAGTGCCGAGTTTATTACTGCGCATTAAGAAATGACCACCTCCAACGTTTGGTTTATGTTTTATAAGCATTTTTAATTTTATTGCTTAAATCGCATTTTCTCGGCGAGCTGAGCACTTTTTCTGAATTGTGCCGCTCCCGTCACTCTGGTTAGGTTGGCATCGAAAAAAACGCTCTCGGGTGCTTTAGAGTGCCGAGTTATTCACTGCGCATGAAGAAATGACCACCTCCAACGTTTGGTTTATGTTTTATAAGCATTTTTAATTTTATTGCTTAAATCGCATTTTCTCGGCGAGCTGAGCGCTTTTTCTGAATTGTGCCGCTCCCGTAACTCTGGTTAGGTTGGCATCGAAAAAAACGCTCTCGGGTGCTTTAGAGTGCCGAGTTTATTACTGCGCATTAAGAAATGACCACCTCCAACGTTTGGTTTATGGTTAATAAGCATTTTTAATTTTATTGCTTAAATCGCATTTTCTCGGCGAGCTGAGCGCTTTTTCTGAATTGTGCCGCTCCCGTAACTCTGGTTAGGTTGGCATCGAAAAAAACGCTCTCGGGTGCTTTAGAGTGCCGAGTTTATTACTGCGCATTAAGAAATGACCACCTCCAACGTTTGGTTTATGTTTAATAAGCATTTTTAATTTTATTGCTTAAATCGCATTTTCTCGGCGAGCTGAGCACTTTTTCTGAATTGTGCCGCTCCCGTCACTCTGGTTAGGTTGGCATCGAAAAAAACGCTCTCGGGTGCTTTAGAGTGCCGAGTTTATCACTGCGCATGAAGAAATGACCACCTCCAACGTTTGGTTTATGTTTTATAAGCATTTTTAATTTTATTGCTTAAATCGCATTTTCTCGGCGAGCTGAGCGCTTTTTCTGAATTGTGCCGCTCCCGTCACTCTGGTTAGGTTGGCATCGAAAAAAACGCTCTCGGGTGCTTTAGAGTGCCGAGTTATTCACTGCGCATGAAGAAATGACCACCTCCAACGTTTGGTTTATGTTTAATAAGCATTTTTAATTTTATTGCTTAAATCGCATTTTCTCGGCGAGCTGAGCGCTTTTTCTGAATTGTGCCGCTCCCGTCACTCTGGTTAGGTTGGCATCGAAAAAAACGCTCTCGGGTGCTTTAGAGTGCCGAGTTATTCACTGCGCATGAAGAAATGACCACCTCCACCGTTTGGTTTATGTTTAATAAGCATTTTTAATTTTATTGCTTAAATCGCATTTTCTCGGCGAGCTGAGCACTTTTTCTGAATTGTGCCGCTCCCGTCACTCTGGTTAGGTTGGCATCGAAAAAAACGCTCTCGGGTGCTTTAGAGTGCCGAGTTTATCACTGCGCATGAAGAAATGACCACCTCCAACGTTTGGTTTATGTTTAATAAGCATTTTTAATTTTATTGCTTAAATCGCATTTTCTCGGCGAGCTGAGCACTTTTTCTGAATTGTGCCGCTCCCGTCACTCTGGTTAGGTTGGCATCGAAAAAAACGCTCTCGGGTGCTTTAGAGTGCCGACTTTATCACTGCGCATGAAGAAATGACCACCTCCAACGTTTGGTTTATGTTTTATAAGCATTTTTAATTTTATTGCTTAAATCGCATTTTCTCGGCGAGCTGAGCACTTTTTCTGAATTGTTCCGCTCCCGTCACTCTGGTTAGGTTGGCATCGAAAAAAACGCTCACGGGTGCTTTAGAGTGCCGAGTTTATTACTGCGCATTAAGAAATGACCACCTCCAACGTTTGGTTTATGTTTTATAAGCATTTTTAATTTTATTGCTTAAATCGCATTTTCTCGGCGAGCTGAGCACTTTTTCTGAATTGTGCCGCTCCCGTCACTCTGGTTAGGTTGGCATCGAAAAAAACGCTCTCGGGTTGTGGTGAATTCTCTTCGATGGTCAGCTGGTCTTCCAAACAAGATGGTGAAAAAGTGGCTGGCTTGGGGAAGGAAAACTTCAGTCACACATGGCTGATTGGGGAAAGATTTTATTCAACCGATGTCAGAGAGAAGTGTCTCGCGCCCTAGCCAAGATGTCGAGTCCCTTTGTCTACTCTCGTCCTAAACCTTATACTCTTGCGCTTCCCTCCACGCGGGAGCGCGCAGATGGGGCTGTTGGCTGACCTATGACCCCGCCGTTGCCCCCCCTCTCTACATCCTGTGTATCTTATCAGTTTGTTAATGGAAGCCAGATGTGTCCGGCGCCAATGAGTCTACCTTCCTGGCCCAAGCCTCAAACAATCCCACAGACCCTGACCCGAACATGCCCCTGGTCATACTTAGGCTTACTAGTGAGATGAACATTGCATGATATCATAATAATAATACACTACATAATCCCCCCTGCCGGGGTACCACAAGTGCCCCGGCAACAACTCAACACGAAAAGACATCGGTACATCCAAAAACCTTCCCCCAACCATTTTATGGTTTTCGTCTACAATTTGGACCTATTTGTCTCATCCTAAACCATGCTCAAGGCATGCTACTTAAGGTTACATTAACTAGGAAAGCTCAACCTAATTTAATAGCAAATTCCTCCCTGACAGCAATCTGAGGCCTCTCAGGAACCACATTTGACCAAGATCGAATCCCCCAACCCCATTAACTGATTGACGCCGTCCGCACACCCCCCTTAGGTAATATATCACCAGCGCCACCAATTTGGAGAGGAAAAGTTTGCTGTGGCCCGTTAGAAGCCCCAAAAAGTTGCCGGACCGCCGTCGAAAAAACCCCGCCAATCTAATGACGAGGAAAAAGAGGGAGGCCCATTCTACGCCCCCGGAGGCGCCTCTCACCTGGCGAGAGTCAGGTGAAGGGAGCTCCGGCACACACCACATTTCACAAAGCGTAGCATGAGCCCTAAACACAGCAACAAGCAGAACCATGACCCTCAAATACAGATCGCTCAACATGCAACGTCGTATCGTAAACATGCCACGGGGCAAGCAAATGAGGTCACATAATAAAGTAAACCACATGGCAAAAACAACGAGGTAACACAGTGAGGTATATAAAAACGAATCGTCAAAGCATGCAAGAACATTAAACCCGTTGTTGCGCTGCCCCCCTCGCATGCACAAGTGCGTGCAGATATGAAATCCAGTCCCCTGATCCGTCAGTGGAAAATAGCACTAGTAGTAGACGGCACCGTCCCGGGCCGGCTGTCCGTTCAGTGTCCTCCTGTTGCTTATGATGGCCGTTGAATCCCGTGCAAGGCCCCGGTCAGCAGCCAGGCGACCTATGACAAGCTAAAGCTACTGTCTGTATCGAGTGACTTTAACAGTGCGAACATGTGGAGTCATAATGTCAAAGGTAGCAGCCCAGGCCGGACGTCCTTCCGGCCCCGACGGCCACCGCTGGCAGGGCAACACAACCCGATAGCTCCAGTGTTTCCAGCCCCCTCAAATAATTATTTGGCGGTGATGGGGCAACGAGGAAAAAGCTGTGTCAATCGTCTCATCAAAATCTCATCAGAACGCCCGAGGGCTCCCGACACCTACCCCTCGTTTCCAGAGGCCCACGCGGTCCCTGAAACAAACAAACAAACAAACAAACAAACAAACAAACAAGCAAACAAACAAGCAAACACTCCAGGACTCATTCCCCTCATTTCTCGTCGTGCCGACAGCGTTGCTAGATCCCCCCAGTCACAATGTAAATTCTACCTGTTCCTGGTAGCCTTTCCTGTCGCAGGTGTCACTGTCTCAATCACACTGTCATCTTTCTGAAGTCCCGTCAGTCATGTCACTTCAGCCGCTCTTTTTCCCGTCCAAATACTATTTGTCACCCCCAAATTCCTTCTTCAGTCTAAAGATGTGTAGCATTCTCAAACCGGTACCCCTCACAATACTGTAGTTTCCTACCTTTATGTATCCGTGCCTTATGTTTGAGCCACCTCACTGTTCAGACCAGTCATCATTCTGAAACAACGCTCACGTAATCTTTCCAAAACGGTACAGCCACTCAAATCCTCTCCGTATTCGTTATGCAAACTACTCGTCCTAAAATGTATAATTAAACATTTGCCCTGTAATAGCAGCTTTAATGCAGTCACGCGTTCAGAAATTTCCCCCTTCCTTGTCTCTGGCCCCGTCTTCCTCACATTCAATAACCTTCCAAACTTTCGTTGTGTATTGTGCCACTGTCCATTCCCAAATCACTGTATGATTTGTCCTTCGCACTTTGTCATTGAAAAACCTTAAACCTTATTGTCACTAAATTGTTACCACGCTTCGCATCCATTCCAGGCTGTTGTCTCCCGTTAACTCCCTTTCTTTCAAGATGCTTCTTCTGCTCCTTCCATCACTGCTAGTTGAATTCTGGCGTGTCCTGTTAAAGCTTAAAAACAAGTGAATTTGGAAAAAAACTTTGTATATCACAATTACACATTGAAACCTACTCACCCCTTTCTGTTCTACCACTCCCCCCTTTTGACACATTCACTTAATGTGTCATTACGTATCAAAAGGAACCAGCAAAGCGTCCCCTCTCATCACCACACTCATTGTAGCCAGGCCCACGGAACCTCTAGCTTCCATCTGGGCCCCGGGACCGTCACCCCAAGTCTCTGAAACTTGACTGTCCACCACACACTCGGCAACACACACAAAAATCAGCGCACTCTTGTCAGTGAGCTTATAGCCCTGCTGACAGCGGACATTTGTACACACAAAAACAGACATCAAGTATCAAAACAAAAACAGTCATAAAATGAATCCTGGCGCTCGGGGATCCTGTCCTGAAAACCATGTAATCAACAAGTTCATTATAAAAACCAAAAGGGCAAGGGTTAACATACTCTCGTAAATTCAACACAAACGTTCCACGAACGCAATTGACAACCTGCAAGAACGAAAACAAGTTACGCAAGCAGCGCGCAATCCGCTCCTTGGCTGGCGGCCGTTGCTGCTGCTGCAAAAAATCAAGTCACACAGAAAAACAAAGCAGAGCTCGCTCATGTCGCAAGCAAGCCCAAGCGTCAAACATTTGGTCACTGTCCACCTAGTCCGTCACCCCGTCGGGTGAGCACAAGGTCGTCACACGTCAAATCGTCCAAAGTCTTGATGTTCAATACTAGTTCCGTCTTGTCTGACCATATCACAGAAACGGGCCTTCTCCATCGAACCGTTTGGTTGTCGATGGTGCCCCTGATTGATCATTGAACCATGGTTGCGATCGGAACTCATCACTTACCAGTTCCAGTCCCTCCGATCTGCACCACCCCTTCAGGTGAGAGGAATTTTATCCTCAATGGCAAACACATCATCCAACTTCAGACCTCTCTGGCCAATCATACTGCGCACACACAGCCGTAGATGATCACATGCGCACTCACCCATCCACACACTCACAGACACACTCATCCGTCTCTATCACTCAGCTCTCCCCCCAAACCAAGCAAAGTTAGTATGTTAGTGTGTAGGCAAATATTGACTCCTAATAGTGACTCTTCACATTCGGACATACTCGTCAACATGACCTATTGTAAAATCTCCAATTCAATTTTCCATAAACTCGCCCATCAGATTCATCGCAAATTGTCATATATGTCTATCTGAGGGACTAACTGTGGGACCCGCGTTTTGAGGGAGCCTCCATGCCCTCGTATTGGTCCTACAAACTCGATCTCTATTACTTATGTTAATTAAATTCAATAAAGATGGGTCAGACTATTCTCTCTGGCTTTTTACGTCATCATTTGGCTCTCCCCCTTTTTCCCCGTTGTCTTGCTCAAAACTGTTTCTCAGTCTGCTTCTCTTTATTGCCCCTCTTGGCGAGTCTCATTCCCCCCTTTTTCTTTTCTTCCTCTTCCTAAAACTCCTGCCTGTCACACCATCCAACACCTCTCCCTACTTCCTTGTGGTCGCCTATCACCACTCCTCACTCGCGCGGTCTGCCCCCCTTCTGCAAAGCTGCAGCTCCACACAGGGAGCGCCGAGCCTTCTCCCTCGAATGAGCAGTTTTTAATGTAACCTACGTCATTGCTGTCCAGATCTTCTATCCTCAATCTCTCCTGCTGTCAATCCCTGTTAAAATGGCAAATTCCTACTTGCTCCAATCCGACCTTTGACAACGGAGTTTTCCCTTATCAGACCTTCGAATATCTACGTCCTCCTATTATCTTCGCCTCCACCTCTTAGTAGTTCTTTTGACAGAATCTCCTATTGGTAACCCTACAGCGGACTGTTTATCATATAATCCCTTACTCCGCTCTCCTGCTTCTACATTGCCGTGTGGGTGCAGTTGAATTTGAGCCCTATCTCAGTCATTATCTTGTTACCTGTGGCCTTGTGCGACTCCTATGCATGAATGTGTGAAAGTCAAAAATTTAACGGATCCAACTTTCTGACTACCCAACCTCCACTATGGTGCAACAAACTTCTATCGTATTGAGTAGGTACATCGAGCGTCCTAGCTTCTTCTTGGCTGAATCCACTTTAGTCTAGATCAGGGGTCACCAAACTACGGCCCGCGGGCCGGATACGGCCCGCGGGACCGTTTAATCCGGCCCGCCAACCCTGAATAAATTGTATTATTAAACTTTTTTTTTTTTTTTTTGCTCATTTTGCCTGCAATGACTGCGTTTCCCCAGTAGATGGGGAAGCGCTCGCCTGCGCATTTACTACCGGAAGCCGTGTCAGAAAGCTCGGTGCACACTCACAAGTGCGTGTACGGACATGGCGCACTCGCGCTCTATTTGTATCAGTCCCGAATTTAGAGCGTGGGCTGTGACGACAGCATTCTTGTAATTTGCGCGCTGAGCTTTCAGATGCAGTTTTGCGCTAAAGCCACCCACAAACCTTCCCCTGGAATCCTTCCGTTAAAATGTCGCCCAAGTAAAGCAGGGTGAACAGTGCCGAGCGTTTAAAAGAGTTGCCAATTTGGCTCGACGTACGCGACGTGACGTTCAGCCACATGAACGTCAACATCTACCCGTCACAGATCGAGGTAAACGGACCAACACCTCGGATCTCGCCTAAGAATTGCCACAACAAATTTTACTCCAGACTATGACGCACTATCAAACTTTAACAAAAAAGACAGCAGTATCTACAAGCCTACTGGAACCTACAAAAGGATTATAAGGAAGGAACACAAGAACTTTAAGAGACTGCTCATATGTGTCAGAGAGGTTCTGCTCTGACAACTGAGCTGAACTTTTATCTGTTAAGATTGTGCATGGCACAACAGAAAGTTAATGTTCCATGGTTTTTTTTCTATGAAGAACCCAGAGAGAGTTATTTAGTTATTTATTTCCTGTTTTTTCTGTGAAGAACTCAGAGAGGGTTTAGTTATTATTTATTTCATTAATAGTGTTATTATTTGTTTCCTGACTTTTTTTCTGTAAAGAACCTGGAAAGGGTTATTAAATAACCGTTATTTGGTTATGTGTGGCTTTCTGGAAAACAATAATTTTTTTAAGCTCCCCTACGATCGTCACACTTTTTCTGTTACAAACTGCCACCGGCCCGCCATCAGAGAAGGGAAAGGTTATGTGGCCCTCACAGGAAAAAGTTTGGGGACCCCTGGTCTAGATGTCCCATTCTAAAATTTATCTAACTCGATTTCTACTTCTCATGTCTGGTGAGCCAAAACATCAGATCTCGCTCTTGTTTCTCACCGTTTTAGCCCATTTGTTTTATTCAAATCTGTTCAATCTCTGACCATGATGCTTCTCTCTGTAGCTCAACGCATTATTCAATCCTTTATCAAATCTCCTCAGTTCTGTCAAACCCAGTGCACAATGAAGCTCCTGTCCACTCTAACCCAAGCCCCACGAGGTCTTAGCACCGCCAGGAGTGCGATTTGGCCGTCGGACATTTCAAGTCCATATCTTCTGCCGCACCTCACCCTCTCAAGATGGTGTCCTTTTGTTGTTGCTTCAGAGCCAACACATCCATCACTCTCGAATGAGTCCATTGTTCAAATGTCCATTTTTCCTTCAACATTGTGAGTTCCTCCACTTCTCACTGTCTTTTCTCGTCTCCGAGGATGTTGTCTATCCTCCGGAGTGTACATGCCCCCTCCAAGCACAACAACAGTCTTACTTTGTCCTTGCCAAAGGTCAAAGGTGCCTCAAAGCCAGGCACCGTCTTGTAGTCGTCCGCGGCTGCAGGCGGAGTCTCGGGGTCGAGTTTTCAGGGATCCTGGCACTGAGAGAGACAGACTGGGACACCAAACTTGTAAGGCTATCTCCAAATGTAGCTGCTGCCCTCCATTCACTAGTAACGTTTGTTTACCAAAAGTCGAATTCTCCTAGTAACAGCAATGTCGTCTTTATATTGTAAGTCCTGCAACTCATCCTATTGTCGAGCTACGTTTTGTCTATAGTTCCAATTTAATGGGACAGTACATTGTGTCTTCAGTATCATTATTCAAAATTAACTCCGAGGTCTGCGTCCCACAACTAGCCCTGATCTATGTCTTGATCTCTCACGCGTTATTACCTGTGTCATGCTTGCTCAAAAATGCGACTTAGAATATGTGCTGTGAATTTCCAATCTCCTCGATCAAAGTGGATCCCGCTTCTCAGCTCTCCTCTCTCATGCTCCTGTTAGCCTGCAATTGTTCAAATCAAAAATGTTATTGTCTTTTAACTGTCTTTCTGTTGAACCTCTAAATCCCTCGTGTTGCTAACCTATCTACTCCAGGAAATGATTTAAAGGGTGTTAAAGAAAGGACCAATAGATTACTCCCAATATCTCCTCATTATTTACGAGTTAGCCCCCCCTTTCTTCTCTCACTCCCTCTTTCTATCTGTCTCTGGCCGCATTTGTGGCGTCCTGACGTAAATTAGTGAAGAATTTGGGGGCAGCGCTCCACGAAGCTTTTCCTCAGACGACCTGGGAGTTCTGTCCGTGTCTCTTTGTCCTCTGGGAGGAGACGTGCGCGTGCACCGTCTCGTATTTGTTATGCAAACAGGAGAAATAGCAATCTCGTTCAAGTTAACGTAATCACTCACTTTCTCATTAGTTGTCAGATGGACTAGGGGCGCTGGCCGCCCTCAACAGGCTCCCTCTTAATTTACGAGCGAACCCCCCTTTCTTCACTTTCTCCCCCCACCTATCGGTCTTGGGCCGAATGTGTAGCGTCCTGCCATAGATCACTGCTGCCACGGCCCAACTCTTTTCTTAAGACACACAGGTACACAAACATTAGTATTTTAGTGAGTATTGCAAGCATGTCTCTCTCTTGCCTATTTGCAAACTGTTCAACATTAGTGCCAGTGAAGTTTCAGTTTCAATCATGCACGTTCATTGTTAATCATGCACCCTTTGCTCATCCACATTTGATCTCCCCTCGTCATGTCTCAGTTCTCATCGACATTGACCTCTACCGGGGGGACCCAGCCTCGCCTTTGCGGGCTCCTCGGCACAGCGCCCTCGGACAAGGGGGGGTCAGCGTACCAATGTTGACTCCACGGGCTGGCCAGGCCCGCGCGTCTCGCCGGCCCCCACCTTTGCCGTCAGAGCACCATTCCGCGCCTTGGAGTACCCAGGGCCCCCTCCTCTCTTCTCTCACTGCCGTCTCCCATGCGTGTGCACATAAACGCACACACACCGAGCGCGCACACAACCGCACATGCACACACCCATCCGCGCGCACGCACACCCCATACACCAAGCGCGCACACCGCTTAGACGAACGACGACAACTGACAGAAACTTTACAGACATTACGCACAACATAGAACACAGGCAAAGGGATTCGAATCCATCTCTCATGTAGCTTCTCACTAACCGCTTCCATGCGGTTTGGTCATTTTGTGTCTTCTTACCGTGCGCAGGTGCACGTACAAACATGCCCTTTGTACTTCTTGTCTTTGTTTCCCCTAAGAGCGCTTTGCATTTCCCCTTATACTGCAGATTTTTAACTTCAGTGTGCACACAAATTACTTTTTTTTTTTTTTTTTTTTTTTTTTTACATGGTATACCAAGATTAACCCCCCTGAGGCCTCTTTTTCCACGTTTTCCAATTTCTATCGGCTGCGCACTCCTCCGCTCTGCCAATTGCGGTCTGCTGCAAGCCGTAAATTTTATCAGACTTTGACAGGAGTGTGCGCTATTACAGTGCGCCTCGCCAATCGGAATCGGACCGTGGCGACTTGGGTACAACCGCAGCGCACCAGTTCGCCCCGGTAAGTTGCCCGAAGAGTATCTCTCTAAGCGGCTAACGCACCAGCTGTCAGCCGGGGGAACCTTGCAACCCGCACAAACTCCTAATCTGATCAGTGCTCAAATAACGTGGTCTGCGCGCATCATCCTTCTCGGCACCCTGGTCCCAGACCCAGCCGGTAAATTTCCCACATTCGTTCACACAGTTACGGATGCCAAGGCTGCGCACTCCTCCGCTTTGCCAATTGCGGTCTGCAGCAAGCCTCCCTTTTTCGTGCGACCTATATATAGAGACAAATGCCCCCACCGGACATCTCGACCACATTGAGTGTGATCTCAACTACATTGAGTGTGATCTCAACGTCCCAGCACGACCCCGGAAATTATGCCTCCGGTGGCTTGGTGGTGCCCGTCTCTTGTCGCACACAGTGTTCAATCGTACCTGTGTTTCCGCCTCAATCACACAGCTAAAATTTCCATCCTCCATCGGATCTGTAGCCAAAACAAAGTCCACGTTTTATGGGACTTTCTATTATTCTTCTCTCGTGACAGCCGATCAGCGATGTCCCAGACATCCTGTCCTGTTTCACGTGCCCTCTCTCGGAGCATTTTCTTTCTCATTCATCATTCACACCAGACATGTCACTCACACTGTTGTGCACATTCCCCATTAAGTTTTATGCTATTTTCCCATTTTTATTTGCCTTTTTTCTTTTTTTCTATTTTTTTTTTTTTTTTGTACATTTTCATTTTTCTATTGGGGCTATACTCCCCCCTTTCAAAATCCACATCTCGTCGACATCCAGCTAGGGGAGACAAATCCCCCCCCCCTTTTTGCCAGCCACTGGCACACCAGGCCCGTTAACTGTCCCGCTTAGGAGCCACTCCATCCCCCCCCACACCAGGCACGAGCACATTGCGATACTGTGAGTGAAAGCTTCTCACCTCAAACTCAGCCTGCCGGCCGGACGCTCAATGCTCGCACCCAGGCGGGCGAGGGCTCCCCGAAGGACAAGAGAACTGTTCGTGACGCCAAAATTGTGGTGAATTCTCTTCGATGGTCAGCTGGTCTTCCAAACAAGATGGTGAAAAAGTGGCTGGCTTGGGGAAGGAAAACTTCAGTCACACATGGCTGATTGGGGAAAGATTTTATTCAACCGATGTCAGAGAGAAGTGTCTCGCGCCCTAGCCAAGATGTCGAGTCCCTTTGTCTACTCTCGTCCTAAACCTTATACTCTTGCGCTTCCCTCCACGCGGGAGCGCGCAGATGGGGCTGTTGGCTGACCTATGACCCCGCCGTTGCCCCCCCTCTCTACATCCTGTGTATCTTATCAGTTTGTTAATGGAAGCCAGATGTGTCCGGCGCCAATGAGTCTACCTTCCTGGCCCAAGCCTCAAACAATCCCACAGACCCTGACCCGAACATGCCCCTGGTCATACTTAGGCTTACTAGTGAGATGAACATTGCATGATATCATAATAATAATACACTACAGGGTGCTTTAGAGTGCCGAGTTATTCACTGCGCATGAAGAAATGACCACCTCCAACGTTTGGTTTATGTTTTATAAGCATTTTTAATTTTATTGCTTAAATCGCATTTTCTCGGCGAGCTGAGCGCTTTTTCTGAATTGTGCCGCTCCCGTAACTCTGGTTAGGTTGGCATCGAAAAAAAACGCTCTCGGGTGCTTTAGAGTGCCGAGTTTATTACTGCGCATTAAGAAATGACCACCTCGAACGTTTGGTTTATGTTTTATAAGCATTTTTAATTTTATTGCTTAAATCGCATTTTCTCGGCGAGCTGAGCACTTTTTCTGAATTGTGCAGCTCCCGTCACTCTGGTTAGGTTGGCATCAAAAAAAACGCTCTCGGGTGCTTTAGAGTGCCGAGTTTATTACTGCGCATTAAGAAATGACCACCTCCAACGTTTGGTTTATGTTTTATAAGCATTTTTAATTTTATTGCTTAAATCGCATTTTCTCGGCGAGCTGAACACTTTCTGAATTGTGCCGCTCCCGTCACTCTGGTTAGGTTGGCATCGAAAAAAACGCTATCGGGTGCTTTAGAGTGCCGAGTTATTCGCTGCGCATGAAGAAATGACCACCTCCAACGTTTGGTTTATGTTTTATAAGCATTTTTAATTTTATTGCTTAAATCGCATTTTCTCGGCGAGCTGAGCACTTTTTCTGAATTGTGCCGCTCCCGTCACTCTGGTTAGGTTGGCATCGAAAAAAACGCTCTCGGGTGCTTTAGAGTGCCGAGTTATTCACTGCGCATGAAGAAATGACCACCTCCAACGTTTGGTTTATGTTTTATAAGCATTTTTAATTTTATTGCTTAAATCGCATTTTCTCGGCGAGCTGAGCGCTTTTTCTGAATTGTGCCGCTCCCGTAACTCTGGTTAGGTTGGCATCGAAAAAAAACGCTCTCGGGTGCTTTAGAGTGCCGAGTTTATTACTGCGCATTAAGAAATGACCACCTCCAACGTTTGGTTTATGTTTTATAAGCATTTTTAATTTTATTGCTTAAATCGCATTTTCTCGGCGAGCTGAGCACTTTTTCTGAATTGTGCAGCTCCCGTCACTCTGGTTAGGTTGGCATCGAAAAAAACGCTCTCGGGTGCTTTAGAGTGCCGAGTTTATTACTGCGCATTAAGAAATGACCACCTCCAACGTTTGGTTTATGTTTTATAAGCATTTTTAATTTTATTGCTTAAATCGCATTTTCTCGGCGAGCTGAGCACTTTTTCTGAATTGTGCCGCTCCCGTCACTCTGGTTAGGTTGGCATCGAAAAAAACGCTATCGGGTGCTTTAGAGTGCCGAGTTATTCACTGCGCATGAAGAAATGACCACCTCCAACGTTTGGTTTATGTTTAATAAGCATTTTTAATTTTATTGCTTAAATCGCATTTTCTCGGCGAGCTGAGCACTTTTTCTGAATTGTGCCGCTCCCGTCACTCTGGTTAGGTTGGCATCGAAAAAAACGCTCTCGGGTGCTTTAGAGTGCCGAGTTTATTACTGCGCATTAAGAAATGACCACCTCCAACGTTTGGTTTATGTTTTATAAGCATTTTTAATTTTATTGCTTAAATCGCATTTTCTCGGCGAGCTGAGCACTTTTTCTGAATTGTGCCGCTCCCGTCACTCTGGTTAGGTTGGCATCGAAAAAAACGCTCTCGGGTGCTTTAGAGTGCCGAGTTTATTACTGCGCATTAAGAAATGACCACCTCCAACGTTTGGTTTATGTTTTATAAGCATTTTTAATTTTATTGCTTAAATCGCATTTTCTCGGCGAGCTGAGCACTTTTTCTGAATTGTGCCGCTCCCGTCACTTGGCATCGAAAAAAAAGCTCTCGGGTGCTTTAGAGTGCCGAGTTATTCACTGCGCATGAAGAAATGACCACCTCCAACGTTTGGTTTATGTTTTATAAGCATTTTTAATTTTATTGCTTAAATCGCATTTTCTCGGCGAGCTGAGCGCTTTTTCTGAATTGTGCCGCTCCCGTCACTCTGGTTAGGTTGGCATCGAAAAAAACGCTCTCGGGTGCTTTAGAGTGCCGAGTTTATTACTGCGCATTAAGAAATGACCACCTCCAACGTTTGGTTTATGTTTTATAAGCATTTTTAATTTTATTGCCTAAATCGCATTTTCTCGGCGAGCTGAGCACTTTTTCTGAATTGTGCCGCTCCCGTCACTCTGGTTAGGTTGGCATCGAAAAAAACGCTCTCGGGTGCTTTAGAGTGCCGAGTTTATTACTGCGCATTAAGAAATGACCACCTCCAACGTTTGGTTTATGTTTTATAAGCATTTTTAATTTTATTGCTTAAATCGCATTTTCTCGGCGAGCTGAGCACTTTTTCTAAATTGTGCCGCTCCCGTCACTCTGGTTAGGTTGGCATCGAAAAAAACGCTCTCGGGTGCTTTAGAGTGCCGAGTTATTCACTGCGCACGAAGAAATGACCACCTCCAACGTTTGGTTTATGTTTTATAAGCATTTTTAATTTTATTGCTTAAATCGCATTTTCTCGGCGAGCTGAGCGCTTTTTCTGAATTGTGCCGCTCCCGTCACTCTGGTTAGGTTGGCATCGAAAAAAACGCTCTCGGGTGCTTTAGAGTGCCGAGTTTATTACTGCGCATTAAGAAATGACCACCTCCAACGTTTGGTTTATGTTTTATAAGCATTTTTAATTTTATTGCTTAAATCGCATTTTCTCGGCGAGCTGAGCACTTTTTCTGAATTGTGCCGCTCCCGTCACTCTGGTTAGGTTGGCATCGAAAAAAACGCTCTCGGGTGCTTTAGAGTGCCGAGTTTATTACTGCGCATTAAGAAATGACCACCTCCAACGTTTGGTTAATGTTTTATAAGCATTTTTAATTTTATTGCTTAAATCGCATTTTCTCGGCGAGCTGAGCACTTTTTCTGAATTGTGCCGCTCCCGTCACTCTGGTTAGGTTGGCATCGAAAAAAACGCTATCGGGTGCTTTAGAGTGCCGAGTTATTCACTGCGCATGAAGAAATGACCACCTCCAACGTTTGGTTTATGTTTAATAAGCATTTTTAATTTTATTGCTTAAATCGCATTTTCTCGGCGAGCTGAGCACTTTTTCTGAATTGTGCCGCTCCCGTCACTCTGGTTAGGTTGGCATCGAAAAAAACGCTCTCGGGTGCTTTAGAGTGCCGAGTTTATTACTGCGCATTAAGAAATGACCACCTCCAACGTTTGGTTTATGTTTTATAAGCATTTTTAATTTTATTGCTTAAATCGCATTTTCTCGGCGAGCTGAGCACTTTTTCTGAATTGTGCCGCTCCCGTCACTCTGGTTAGGTTGGCATCGAAAAAAACGCTCTCGGGTGCTTTAGAGTGCCGAGTTTATTACTGCGCATTAAGAAATGACCACCTCCAACGTTTGGTTTATGTTTTATAAGCATTTTTAATTTTATTGCTTAAATCGCATTTTCTCGGCGAGCTGAGCGCTTTTTCTGAATTGTGCCGCTCCCGTCACTCTGGTTAGGTTGGCATCGAAAAAAACGCTCTCGGGTGCTTTAGAGTGCCGAGTTATTCATTGCGCATGAAGAAATGACCACCTCCAACGTTTGGTTTATGTTTAATAAGCATTTTTAATTTTATTGCTTAAATCGCATTTTCTCGGCGAGCTGAGCACTTTTTCTGAATTGTGCCGCTCCCGTCACTCTGGTTAGGTTGGCATCGAAAAAAACGCTCTCGGGTGCTTTAGAGTGCCGAGTTTATTACTGCGCATTAAGAAATGACCACCTCCAACGTTTGGTTTATGTTTTATAAGCATTTTTAATTTTATTGCTTAAATCGCATTTTCTCGGCGAGCTGAGCGCTTTTTCTGAATTGTGCCGCTCCCGTCACTCTGGTTAGGTTGGCATCGAAAAAAACGCTCTCGGGTGCTTTAGAGTGCCGAGTTATTCACTGCGCATGAAGAAATGACCACCTCCAACGTTTGGTTTATGTTTAATAAGCATTTTTAATTTTATTGCTTAAATCGCATTTTCTCGGCGAGCTGAGCACTTTTTCTGAATTGTGCCGCTCCCGTAACTCTGGTTAGGTTGGCATCGAAAAAAACGCTCTCGGGTGCTTTAGAGTGCCGAGTTTATTACTGCGCATTAAGAAATGACCACCTCCAACGTTTGGTTTATGTTTTATAAGCATTTTTAATTTTATTGCTTAAATCGCATTTTCTCGGCGAGCTGAGCACTTTTTCTGAATTGTGCCGCTCCCGTCACTCTGGTTAGGTTGGCATCGAAAAAAACGCTCTCGGGTGCTTTAGAGTGCCGAGTTTATCACTGCGCATGAAGAAATGACCACCTCCAACGTTTGGTTTATGTTTAATAAGCATTTTTAATTTTATTGCTTAAATCGCATTTTCTCGGCGAGCTGAGCACTTTTTCTGAATTGTGCCGCTCCCGTCACTGGTTAGGTTAACATCGAAAAAAACGCTCTCGGGTGCTTTAGAGTGCCGACTTTATCACTGCGCATGAAGAAATGACCACCTCCAACGTTTGGTTTATGTTTTATAAGCATTTTTAATTTTATTGCTTAAATCGCATTTTCTCGGCGAGCTGAGCACTTTTTCTGAATTGTGCCGCTCCCGTCACTCTGGTTAGGTTGGCATCGAAAAAAACGCTCACGGGTGCTTTAGAGTGCCGAGTTTATTACTGCGCATTAAGAAATGACCACCTCCAACGTTTGGTTTATGTTTTATAAGCATTTTTAATTTTATTGCTTAAATCGCATTTTCTCGGCGAGCTGAGCACTTTTTCTGAATTGTGCCGCTCCCGTCACTCTGGTTAGGTTGGCATCGAAAAAAACGCTCTCGGGTGCTTTAGAGTGCCGAGTTATTCACTGCGCATGAAGAAATGACCACCTCCAACGTTTGGTTTATGTTTTATAAGCATTTTTAATTTTATTGCTTAAATCGCATTTTCTCGGCGAGCTGAGCGCTTTTTCTGAATTGTGCCGCTCCCGTAACTCTGGTTAGGTTGGCATCGAAAAAAACGCTCTCGGGTGCTTTAGAGTGCCGAGTTTATTACTGCGCATTAAGAAATGACCACCTCCAACGTTTGGTTTATGTTTTATAAGCATTTTTAATTTTATTGCTTAAATCGCATTTTCTCGGCGAGCTGAGCACTTTTTCTGAATTGTGCCGCTCCCGTCACTCTGGTTAGGTTGGCATCGAAAAAAACGCTCTCGGGTGCTTTAGAGTGCCGACTTTATCACTGCGCATGAAGAAATGACCACCTCCAACGTTTGGTTTATGTTTTATAAGCATTTTTAATTTTATTGCTTAAATCGCATTTTCTCGGCGAGCTGAGCACTTTTTCTGAATTGTGCCGCTCCCGTCACTCTGGTTAGGTTGGCATCGAAAAAAACGCTCTCGGGTGCTTTAGAGTGCCGAGTTTATTACTGCGCATTAAGAAATGACCACCTCCAACGTTTGGTTTATGTTTTATAAGTATTTTTAATTTTATTGCTTAAATCGCATTTTCTCGGCGAGCTGAGCACTTTTTCTGAATTGTGCCGCTCCCGTCACTCTGGTTAGGTTGGCATCGAAAAAAACGCTATCGGGTGCTTTAGAGTGCCGAGTTATTCACTGCGCATGAAGAAATGACCACCTCCAACGTTTGGTTTATGTTTAATAAGCATTTTTAATTTTATTGCTTAAATCGCATTTTCTCGGCGAGCTGAGCACTTTTTCTGAATTGTGCCACTCCCGTCACTCTGGTTAGGTTGGCATCGAAAAAAACGCTCTCGGGTGCTTTAGAGTGCCGAGTTTATTACTGCGCATTAAGAAATGACCACCTCCAACGTTTGGTTTATGTTTTATAAGCATTTTTAATTTTATTGCTTAAATCGCATTTTCTCGGCGAGCTGAGCACTTTTTCTGAATTGTGCCGCTCCCGTCACTCTGGTTAGGTTGGCATCGAAAAAAACGCTCTCGGGTGCTTTAGAGTGCCGAGTTATTCACTGCGCACGAAGAAGTGACCACCTCCAACGTTTGGTTTATGTTTTATAAGCATTTTTAATTTTATTGCTTAAATCGCATTTTCTCGGCGAGCTGAGCGCTTTTTCTGAATTGTGCCGCTCCCGTCACTCTGGTTAGGTTGGCATCGAAAAAAACGCTCTCGGGTGCTTTAGAGTGCCGAGTTTATTACTGCGCATTAAGAAATGACCACCTCCAACGTTTGGTTTATGTTTTATAAGCATTTTTAATTTTATTGCTTAAATCGCATTTTCTCGGCGAGCTGAGCACTTTTTCTGAATTGTGCCGCTCCCGTCACTCTGGTTAGGTTGGCATCGAAAAAAACGCTCTCGGGTGCTTTAGAGTGCCGAGTTTATTACTGCGCATTAAGAAATGACCACCTCCAACGTTTGGTTTATGTTTTATAAGAATTTTTAATTTTATTGCTTAAATCGCATTTTCTCGGCGAGCTGAGCGCTTTTTCTGAATTGTGCCGCTCCCGTCACTCTGGTTAGGTTGGCATCGAAAAAAACGCTCTCGGGTGCTTTAGAGTGCCGAGTTATTCACTGCGCATGAAGAAATGACCACCTCCAACGTTTGGTTTATGTTTAATAACCATTTTTAATTTTATTGCTTAAATCGCATTTTCTCGGCGAGCTGAGCACTTTTTCTGAATTGTGCCGCTCCCGTCACTCTGGTTAGGTTGGCATCGAAAAAAACGCTCTCGGGTGCTTTAGAGTGCCGAGTTTATTACTGCGCATTAAGAAATGACCACCTCCAACGTTTGGTTTATGTTTTATAAGCATTTTTAATTTTATTGCTTAAATCGCATTTTCTCGGCGAGCTGAGCACTTTTTCTGAATTGTGCCGCTCCCGTCACTCTGGTTAGGTTGGCATCGAAAAAAACGCTCTCGGGTGCTTTAGAGTGCCGAGTTTATCACTGCGCATGAAGAAATGACCACCTCCAACGTTTGGTTTATGTTTAATAAGCATTTTTAATTTTATTGCTTAAATCGCATTTTCTCGGCGAGCTGAGCACTTTTTCTGAATTGTGCCGCTCCCGTCACTGGTTAGGTTGGCATCGAAAAAAACGCTCTCGGGTGCTTTAGAGTGCCGACTTTATCACTGCGCATGAAGAAATGACCACCTCCAACGTTTGGTTTATGTTTTATAAGCATTTTTAATTTTATTGCTTAAATCGCATTTTCTCGGCGAGCTGAGCACTTTTTCTGAATTGTGCCGCTCCCGTCACTCTGGTTAGGTTGGCATCGAAAAAAACGTCTCGGGTGCTTTAGAGTGCCGAGTTATTCACTGCGCATGAAGAAATGACCACCTCCAACGTTTGGTTTATGTTTTATAAGCATTTTTAATTTTATTGCTTAAATCGCATTTTCTCGGCGAGCTGAGCGCTTTTTCTGAATTGTGCCGCTCCCGTAACTCTGGTTAGGTTGGCATCGAAAAAAACGCTCTCGGGTGCTTTAGAGTGCCGAGTTTATTACTGCGCATTAAGAAATGACCACCTCCAACGTTTGGTTTATGTTTTATAAGCATTTTTAATTTTATTGCTTAAATCGCATTTTCTCGGCGAGCTGAGCACTTTTTCTGAATTGTGCCGCTCCCGTCACTCTGGTTAGGTTGGCATCGAAAAAAACGCTATCGGGTGCTTTAGAGTGCCGAGTTATTCACTGCGCATGAAGAAATGACCACCTCCAACGTTTGGTTTATGTTTAATAAGCATTTTTAATTTTATTGCTTAAATCGCATTTTCTCGGCGAGCTGAGCACTTTTTCTGAATTGTGCCACTCCCGTCACTCTGGTTAGGTTGGCATCGAAAAAAACGCTCTCGGGTGCTTTAGAGTGCCGAGTTTATTACTGCGCATTAAGAAATGACCACCTCCAACGTTTGGTTTATGTTTTATAAGCATTTTTAATTTTATTGCTTAAATCGCATTTTCTCGGCGAGCTGAGCACTTTTTCTGAATTGTGCCGCTCCCGTCACTCTGGTTAGGTTGGCATCGAAAAAAACGCTCTCGGGTGCTTTAGAGTGCCGAGTTTATTACTGCGCATTAAGAAATGACCACCTCCAACGTTTGGTTTATGTTTTATAAGCATTTTTAATTTTATTGCTTAAATCGCATTTTCTCGGCGAGCTGAGCACCTTTTCTGAATTGTGCCGCTCCCGTCACTTGGCATCGACAAAAACGCTCTCGGGTGCTTTAGAGTGCCGAGTTATTCACTGCGCATGAAGAAATGACCACCTCCAACGTTTGGTTTATGTTTTATAAGCATTTTTAATTTTATTGCTTAAATCGCATTTTCTCGGCGAGCTGAGCGCTTTTTCTGAATTGTGCCGCTCCCGTCACTCTGGTTAGGTTGGCATCGAAAAAAACGCTCTCGGGTGCTTTAGAGTGCCGAGTTTATTACTGCGCATTAAGAAATGACCACCTCCAACGTTTGGTTTATGTTTTATAAGCATTTTTAATTTTATTGCTTAAATCGCATTTTCTCGGCGAGCTGAGCACTTTTTCTGAATTGTGCCGCTCCCGTCACTCTGGTTAGGTTGGCATCGAAAAAAACGCTCTCGGGTGCTTTAGAGTGCCGAGTTTATCACTGCGCATGAAGAAATGACCACCTCCAACGTTTGGTTTATGTTTAATAAGCATTTTTAATTTTATTGCTTAAATCGCATTTTCTCGGCGAGCTGAGCACTTTTTCTGAATTGTGCCGCTCCCGTCACTCTGGTTAGGTTGGCATCGAAAAAAACGCTCTCGGGTGCTTTAGAGTGCCGACTTTATCACTGCGCATGAAGAAATGACCACCTCCAACGTTTGGTTTATGTTTTATAAGCATTTTTAATTTTATTGCTTAAATCGCATTTTCTCGGCGAGCTGAGCACTTTTTCTGAATTGTGCCGCTCCCGTCACTCTGGTTAGGTTGGCATCGAAAAAAACGCTCACGGGTGCTTTAGAGTGCCGAGTTTATTACTGCGCATTAAGAAATGACCACCTCCAACGTTTGGTTTATGTTTTATAAGCATTTTTAATTTTATTGCTTAAATCGCATTTTTTCGGCGAGCTGAGCACTTTTTCTGAATTGTGCCGCTCCCGTCACTCTGGTTAGGTTGGCATCGAAAAAAACGCTCTCGGGTGCTTTAGAGTGCCGAGTTATTCACTGCGCATGAAGAAATGACCACCTCCAACGTTTGGTTTATGTTTTATAAGCATTTTTAATTTTATTGCTTAAATCGCATTTTCTCGGCGAGCTGAGCACTTTTTCTGAATTGTGCCGCTCCCGTCACTCTGGTTAGGTTGGCATCGAAAAAAACGCTCTCGGGTGCTTTAGAGTGCCGAGTTTATTACTGCGCATTAAGAAATGACCACCTCCAACGTTTGGTTTATGTTTTATAAGCATTTTTAATTTTATTGCTTAAATCGCATTTTCTCGGCGAGCTGAGCACTTTTTCTGAATTGTGCCGTCCCGTCACTCTGGTTAGGTTGGCATCGAAAAAAACGCTCACGGGTGCTTTAGAGTGCCGAGTTTATTACTGCGCATTAAGAAATGACCACCTCCAACGTTTGGTTTATGTTTTATAAGCATTTTTAATTTTATTGCTTAAATCGCATTTTCTCGGCGAGCTGAGCACTTTTTCTGAATTGTGCCGCTCCCGTCACTCTGGTTAGGTTGGCATCGAAAAAAACGCTCTCGGGTGCTTTAGAGTGCCGAGTTATTCACTGCGCATGGAGAAATGACCACCTCCAACGTTTGGTTTATGTTTTATAAGCATTTTTAATTTTATTGCTTAAATCGCATTTTCTCGGCGAGCTGAGCACTTTTTTCTGAATTGTGCCGCTCCCGTCACTCTGGTTAGGTTGGCATCGAAAAAAACGCTCTCGGGTGCTTTAGAGTGCCGAGTTTATCACTGCGCATGAAGAAATGACCACCTCCAACGTTTGGTTTATGTTTTATAAGCATTTTTAATTTTATTGCTTAAATCGCATTTTCTCGGCGAGCTGAGCGCTTTTTCTGAATTGTGCCGCTCCCGTCACTCTGGTTAGGTTGGCATCGAAAAAAACGCTCTCGGGTGCTTTAGAGTGCCGAGTTTATCACTGAGCATGAAGAAATGACCACCTCCAACGTTTGGTTTATGTTTTATAAGCATTTTTAATTTTATTGCTTAAATCGCATTTTCTCGGCGAGCTGAGCGCTTTTTCTGAATTGTGCCGCTCCCGTAACTCTGGTTAGGTTGGCATCGAAAAAAACGCTCTCGGGTGCTTTAGAGTGCCGAGTTTATTACTGCGCATTAAGAAATGACCACCTCCAACGTTTGGTTTATGTTTTATAAGCATTTTTAATTTTATTGCTTAAATCGCATTTTCTCGGCGAGCTGAGCACTTTTTCTGAATTGTGCCGCTCCCGTCACTCTGGTTAGGTTGGCATCGAAAAAAACGCTCACGGGTGCTTTAGAGTGCCGAGTTTATTACTTCGTATTAAGAAATGACCACCTCCAACGTTTGGTTTATGTTTTATAAGCATTTTTAATTTTATTGCTTAAATCGCATTTTCTCGGCGAGCTGAGCACTTTTTCTGAATTGTGCCGCTCCCGTCACTCTGGTTAGGTTGGCATCGAAAAAAACGCTCTCGGGTGCTTTAGAGTGCCGAGTTATTCACTGCGCATGAAGAAATGACCACCTCCAACGTTTGGTTTATGTTTTATAAGCATTTTTAATTTTATTGCTTAAATCGCATTTTCTCGGCGAGCTGAGCACTTTTTCTGAATTGTGCCGCTCCGGTCACTCTGGTTAGGTTGGCATCGAAAAAAACGCTCTCGGGTGCTTTAGAGTGCCGAGTTTATCACTGCGCATGAAGAAATGACCACCTCCAACGTTTGGTTTATGTTTTATAAGCATTTTTAATTTTATTGCTTAAATCGCATTTTCTCGGCGAGCTGAGCACTTTTTCTGAATTGTGCCGCTCCCGTCACTCTGGTTAGGTTGGCATCGAAAAAAACGCTCTCGGGTGCTTTAGAGTGCCGAGTTTATCACTGCGCATGAAGAAATGACCACCTCCAACGTTTGGTTTATGTTTTATAAGCATTTTTAATTTTAATGCTTAAATCGCATTTTCTCGGCGAGCTGAGCGCTTTTTCTGAATTGTGCCGCTCCCGTCACTCTGGTTAGGTTGGCATCGAAAAAAACGCTCTCGGGTGCTTTAGAGTGCCGAGTTATTCACTGCGCATGAAGAAATGACCACCTCCAACGTTTGGTTTATGTTTAATAAGCATTTTTAATTTTATTGCTTAAATCGCATTTTCTCGGCGAGCTGAGCGCTTTTTCTGAATTGTGCCGCTCCCGTCACTCTGGTTAGGTTGGCATCGAAAAAAACGCTCTCGGGTGCTTTAGAGTGCCGAGTTATTCACTGCGCATGAAGAAATGACCACCTCCAACGTTTGGTTTATGTTTAATAAGCATTTTTAATTTTATTGCTTAAATCGCATTTTCTCGGCGAGCTGAGCACTTTTTCTGAATTGTGCCGCTCCCGTCACTCTGGTTAGGTTGGCATCGAAAAAAACGCTCTCGGGTGCTTTAGAGTGCCGAGTTTATTACTGCACATTAAGAAATGACCACCTCCAACGTTTGGTTTATGTTTTATAAGCATTTTTAATTTTATTGCTTAAATCGCATTTTCTCGGCGAGCTGAGCGCTTTTTCTGAATTGTGCCGCTCCCGTCACTCTGGTTAGGTTGGCATCGAAAAAAACGCTCTCGGGTGCTTTAGAGTGCCGAGTTATTCACTGCGCATGAAGAAATGACCACCTCCAACGTTTGGTTTATGTTTAATAAGCATTTTTAATTTTATTGCTTAAATCGCATTTTCTCGGCGAGCTGAGCACTTTTTCTGAATTGTGCCGCTCCCGTCACTCTGGTTAGGTTGGCATCGAAAAAAATGCTCTCGGGTGCTTTAGAGTGCCGAGTTTATTACTGCGCATTAAGAAATGACCACCTCCAACGTTTGGTTTATGTTTTATAAGCATTTTTAATTTTATTGCTTAAATCGCATTTTCTCGGCGAGCTGAGCACTTTTTCTGAATTGTGCCGCTCCCGTCACTCTGGTTAGGTTGGCATCGAAAAAAACGCTCTCGGGTGCTTTAGAGTGCCGAGTTTATCACTGCGCATGAAGAAATGACCACCTCCAACGTTTGGTTTATGTTTAATAAGCATTTTTAATTTTATTGCTTAAATCGCATTTTCTCGGCGAGCTGAGCACTTTTTCTGATTTGTGCCGCTCCCGTCACTCTGGTTAGGTTGGCATCGAAAAAAACGCTCTTGGGTGCTTTAGAGTGCCGACTTTATCACTGCGCATGAAGAAATGACCACCTCCAACGTTTGGTTTATGTTTTATAAGCATTTTTAATTTTATTGCTTAAATCGCATTTTCTCGGCGAGCTGAGCACTTTTTCTGAATTGTGCCGCTCCCGTCACTCTGGTTAGGTTGGCATCGAAAAAAACGCTCACGGGTGCTTTAGAGTGCCGAGTTTATTACCGCGCATTAAGAAATGACCACCTCCAACGTTTGGTTTATGTTTTATAAGCATTTTTAATTTTATTGCTTAAATCGCATTTTCTCGGCGAGCTGAGCACTTTTTCTGAATTGTGCCGCTCCCGTCACTCTGGTTAGGTTGGCATCGAAAAAAACGCTCTCGGGTGCTTTAGAGTGCCGAGTTATTCACTGCGCATGAAGAAATGACCACCTCCAACGTTTGGTTTATGTTTTATAAGCATTTTTAATTTTATTGCTTAAATCGCATTTTCTCGGCGAGCTGAGCACTTTTTCTGAATTGTGCCGCTCCCGTCACTCTGGTTAGGTTGGCATCGAAAAAAACGCTCTCGGGTGCTTTAGAGTGCCGAGTTATTCACTGCGCATGAAGAAATGACCACCTCCAACGTTTGGTTTATGTTTTATAAGCATTTTTAATTTTATTGCTTAAATCGCATTTTCTCGGCGAGCTGAGCACTTTTTCTGAATTGTGCCGCTCCCGTCACTCTGGTTAGGTTGGCATCGAAAAAAACGCTCTCGGGTGCTTTAGAGTGCCGAGTTTATTACTGCGCATTAAGAAATGACCACCTCCAACGTTTGGTTTATGTTTTATAAGCATTTTTAATTTTATTGCTTAAATCGCATTTTCTCGGCGAGCTGAGCACTTTTTCTGAATTGTGCCGCTCCCGTCACTCTGGTTAGGTTGGCATCGAAAAAAACGCTATCGGGTGCTTTAGAGTGCCGAGTTATTCACTGCGCATGAAGAAATGACCACCTCCAACGTTTGGTTTATGTTTAATAAGCATTTTTAATTTTATTGCTTAAATCGCATTTTCTCGGCGAGCTGAGCACTTTTTCTGAATTGTGCCGCTCCCGTCACTCTGGTTAGGTTGGCATCGAAAAAAACGCTCTCGGGTGCTTTAGAGTGCCGAGTTTATTACTGCGCATTAAGAAATGACCACCTCCAACGTTTGGTTTATGTTTTATAAGCATTTTTAATTTTATTGCTTAAATCGCATTTTCTCGGCGAGCTGAGCGCTTTTTCTGAATTGTGCCGCTCCCGTCACTCTGGTTAGGTTGGCATCGAAAAAAACGCTCTCGGGTGCTTTAGAGTGCCGAGTTATTCACTGCGCATGAAGAAATGACCACCTCCAACGTTTGGTTTATGTTTAATAAGCATTTTTAATTTTATTGCTTAAATCGAATTTTCTCCGCGAGCTGAGCACTTTTTCTGACTTGTGCCGCTCCCGTCACTCTGGTTAGGTTGGCATCGAAAAAAACGCTCTCGGGTGCTTTAGAGTGCCGAGTTTATTACTGCGCATTAAGAAATGACCACCTCCAACGTTTGGTTTAAGTTTTATAAGCATTTTTAATTTTATTGCTTAAATCGCATTTTCTCGGCGAGCTGAGCACTTTTTCTGAATTGTGCCGCTCCCGTCACTCTGGTTAGGTTGGCATCGAAAAAAACGCTCTCGGGTGCTTTAGAGTGCCGAGTTATTCACTGCGCACGAAGAAATGACCACCTCCAACGTTTGGTTTATGTTTTATAAGCATTTTTAATTTTATTGCTTAAATCGCATTTTCTCGGCGAGCTGAGCACTTTTTCTGAATTGTGCCGCTCCCGTCACTCTGGTTAGGTTGGCATCGAAAAAAACGCTCTCGGGTGCTTTAGAGTGCCGAGTTTATTACTGCGCATTAAGAAATGACCACCTCCAACGTTTGGTTTATGTTTTATAAGCATTTTTAATTTTATTGCTAAATCACATTTTCTCGGCGAGCTGAGCGCTTTTTCTGAATTGTGCCGCTCCCGTCACTCTGGTTAGGTTGGCATCGAAAAAAACGCTCTCGGGTGCTTTAGAGTGCCGAGTTTATCACTGCGCATGAAGAAATGACCACCTCCAACGTTTGGTTTATGTTTTATAAGCATTTTTAATTTTATTGCTTAAATCGCATTTTCTCGGCGAGCTGAGCACTTTTTCTGAATTGTGCCGCTCCCGTCACTCTGGTTAGGTTGGCATCGAAAAAAAACGCTCTCGGGTGCTTTAGAGTGCCGAGTTTATTACTGCGCATTAAGAAATGACCACCTCCAACGTTTGGTTTATGTTTTATAAGCATTTTTAATTTTCTTGCTTAAATCGCATTTTCTCGGCGAGCTGAGCACTTTTTCTGAATTGTGCCGCTCCCGTCACTCTGGTTAGGTTGGCATCGAAAAAAACGCTCTCGGGTGCTTTAGAGTGCCGAGTTTATCACTGCGCATGAAGAAATGACCACCTCCAACGTTTGGTTTATGTTTAATAAGCATTTTTAATTTTATTGCTTAAATCGCATTTTCTCGGCGAGCTGAGCACTTTTTCTGAATTGTGCCGCTCCCGTCACTCTGGTTAGGTTGGCATCGAAAAAAACGCTCTCGGGTGCTTTAGAGTGCCGACTTTATCACTGCGCATGAAGAAATGACCACCTCCAACGTTTGGTTTATGTTTTATAAGCATTTTTAATTTTATTGCTTAAATCGCATTTTCTCGGCGAGCTGAGCACTTTTTCTGAATTGTGCCGCTGCCGTCACTCTGGTTAGGTTGGCATCGAAAAAAACGCTCACGGGTGCTTTAGAGTGCCGAGTTTATAACTGCGCATTAAGAAATGACCACCTCCAACGTTTGGTTTATGTTTTATAAGCATTTTTAATTTTATTGCTTAAATCGCATTTTCTCGGCGAGCTGAGCACTTTTTCTGAATTGTGCCGCTCCCGTCACTCTGGTTAGGTTGGCATCGAAAAAAACGCTCTCGGGTGCTTTAGAGTGCCGAGTTATTCACTGCGCATGAAGAAATGACCACCTCCAACGTTTGGTTTATGTTTTATAAGCATTTTTAATTTTATTGCTTAAATCGCATTTTCTCGGCGAGCTGAGCACTTTTTCTGAATTGTGCCGCTCCCGTCACTCTGGTTAGGTTGGCATCGAAAAAAACGCTCTCGGGTGCTTTAGAGTGCCGAGTTTATCACTGCGCATGAAGAAATGACCACCTCCAACGTTTGGTTTATGTTTTATAAGCATTTTTAATTTTATTGCTTAAATCGCATTTTCTCGGCGAGCTGAGAGCTTTTTCTGAATTGTGCCGCTCCCGTCACTCTGGTTAGGTTGGCATCGAAAAAAACGCTCTCGGGTGCTTTAGAGTGCCGAGTTTATCACTGCGCATGAAGAAATGACCACCTCCAACGTTTGGTTTATGTTTTATAAGCATTTTTAATTTTATTGCTTAAATCGCATTTTCTCGGCGAGCTGAGCGCTTTTTCTGAATTGTGCCGCTCCCGTAACTCTGGTTAGGTTGGCATCGAAAAAAACGCTCTCGGGTGCTTTAGAGTGCCGAGTTTATCACTGCGCATGAAGAAATGACCACTTCCAACGTTTGGTTTATGTTTTATAAGCATTTTTAATTTTATTGCTTAAATCGCATTTTCTCGGCGAGCTGAGCACTTTTTCTGAATTGTGCCGCTCCCGTCACTCTGGTTAGGTTGGCATCGAAAAAAACGCTCTCGGGTGCTTTAGAGTGCCGAGTTTATTACTGCGCATTAAGAAATGACCACCTCCAACGTTTGGTTTATGTTTTGTGGTGAATGGTCTTTGTTGTTTCGCTGGTCTCCAAAAAACACTCAGTGGACAATGGCTGTCCCGGCCAAGCACTCCAGTGACACACGGCTGATTGGGAAAAGATTTTATTCAACCGATGTCAAAGTGATGTCTCTCCAAAAGTTTGAGTGGCCCCAAAAGCAAAGATGGTTCAGCTCTCGACGGCACAGATGTTCGCCCCAAAAAAGCTCCCCCCTCTGGCAGACAAGCCTATCTTATACCTGCCCGAACCGTTGATGTCATGACTTGGGGTGCAGCTGCTGTTCGTATTTTAGTCTACTCGTTGCTCCCAAATGTCCTAAGAAGGACATGTAGAAGACGCTTTCCCCTGCATAACAACAGCTGCTCCCTTCTATATTCTAAGTTGCTATACCTTGCAGAAACTGAGGCATCTCTGGCCAGCCAAAATAGCTTATGGTCTCCTCACTGCAGCTAAGTCACCATTTAAGGTGACATACGGCGACGCCTAGAATCTAAAATTTACCTCATTCCCCCCTCCGGGACGTTATAAATGTCCCGAAAACGGTCCGAAAAAGAAAGATGACATCGGTAAACATCCAAAAATCTTCACCCAACCAAATTTTACAGTCACGTCTACAATACGGCCTAGAAATTCGCAGCCTAAATCACGCTCAAGACATGCTACGTAAGGTTACATTGTCTAGGAAAGCTCAAACTCTTTAGGTATCCAACTGCTCCCTGACAGCAACCTGGGGCCTCACAGGAACCACAAATAAGGAAAATCGAAATCCACCTCCTCCAAATGACGATAACCACCCCCCTTAGGTAATACCGTAACACCATCGATAATTTGGGAAGTAATGAATTTGGCGTGGTCCGTTAGAAACCCCAAAAAGCTGTCGGCCCTCCCTCGAGAGAAAAAACCTGCCTGTCTAATGACAAGGAAAAAGAGGGAGGCCCTTTCTAACAACCCCAGTGATTCCCTCCACCTGGCGTCAGCCAGGTAACAAGGAGTCCTGGCACACATCACAAAACAGTATGAGCTCACAGAACAGTAAGAAAAAGAAATGACACGTTCAACGACTGCCAAACGGTCAAGTCGCATCGTCACCTAATCAACATGCCATGATTTAACAAGATGAGGTATAAAAAACGGAATATAAAAAAAAACGAGGTATACAACAAAGAGGTATCAAAACATGCTTATTGACTCAAAACCCCGAACTGTAGCCCCCCTTCTCATGTGTGAGTGCGTGCTGAGGCAGAGTCCAGTCCACCGAATCTTCCCATGGTGGGTCGTGCCAGGTACCCCTGCCCAGGGCCTGCTGTCCATACAAAGTCCTTATGTCCAGTTCACTGTCCATAGAGTCCCTTGCACGGCCCCGGTCCACATCCAGGGGTTCTGCAACGAATGAGAACTTCTGCCAGTATCGAGTGATGGCAATGGCACGAAACACAAAGCACACATGCAACTTTGACATAACGAAGGTGTTAAAGTCTGTCTAGGGCCGGGCAACACTGTACGGTGGACCACATCACACTGGAATCATGCAACACAGCAAAAGAAAATTGAAAATCGGAATACCAAGACATTGGTGCTGTGTTCTTGTTCCCTACACCTGGTTTTCCGCTCTCATCACTGTCCTATCCCCGGTTCTTTATTTCATTATTATTATCATTATTTCTTTTTCTTTTCTTTTTTTTTTTTTCCTTTTTCCTCATCGCCACTCTGTTAATTTTAGTCCGAGTACCTATCATTTATTAGCATCCCATCCGCGCATTTCAGATCTGCATCGCGGTCGAACGGGAGTAACGGCATCTGGGTCTGGTCCCTCGGCATTACCACACCTATCCACCGTAAAATCATGGCCTTCGCGCAAGTCATTATCACAGTGCAAAAACAAAACATTACACACAGCGATATCCCGAGTGCCCCCAGCACCTGCGCCACTATCGTTCCCACAGGTCCCAGTCTATCCTGAATCCAGCTCGTCGCTGACCAACCAGCGCCCTCGGACGGCCCAAAAGAATCCCGAATGACTCTAAGCGCGTCGATGATACTGGTGATGTTGTCAGTGTTATCTGGGATCAAAGTGTAGCAAGCGTCGTCTGTCAAATTTAGGGCTACGCACAACCCCCCTTGCCTTGCCAAGATATAATCCAAAGCCATGTCGTGTTTAAGCAGAGTCAGCCGATGGCTCTTTTGGGTAAGCGACAACTGTCTGAAGCCCTTGATCGTCTCATTCGCGAACCCCTGAAGGGTATACGTGATGTTATCAATGTGATCTGCCAAAAATGTGACCCCATACCAGGGAAAAATCCCAAGGCCCCATTTTTCTCCCAAGCTAATTCTCCAATGATACGCGTCGGTGGTATGAAACGCCGCCATCTCCCTCTTAGCCCTACTAGGGACCTCCCTAAAAGCCTTCTCCTCAGGCTTGTGGCCCTTTCTAATCGCCAATACCTCGAACGGAAGCTTCAGGGTGGCAGAATAGCAGCAACCCATCCATCCATACGGCAAAAACAAATAAGCTCTAGTTCCACAAACCCACCAGATGTCTCTAAGATTCCCTACAGTCGTGTTCCCAGGCACCGTGCGATTCGCCACCATCACAGTAATCGCCTGATAGGAGTCTGGTAGAGCAAAGGTCACCGGATGGACGGCTCCCCTCTGCCCCCATGCTTCTCCTGGGAATTGCATGGAGTAATAGTCGCAGTCTGCCACCCCCATAGGCACCCCCGGCCCTCCATGTGTCACATTAGAGCAAAAACAGGTGGGCACCTTTACAGATGGCACATCTATGGATTCTGGCACAGCGACTTGGATGTCCTCATGCACGGCGAGCAAATCCAAGTAGGGAAGTTCGCTTATCCAGGCGCACTCCCCTGTGGGCTTGAAAATCTTCCTGACCTGCGCGTCGGTTTCAGGTGCCTTCCACGACTGTTCGTATACCAACCAAAGCAATAATCTAAGCTGGCAATTGTCGGATACCGGCACCGGTATGGTCTGGAACACGGCCTTAAGCGTACTTGGTGATTTCACTCTTACTAAACACGGCCCACTCACCGCCTTAGACGATTTAATCGAATGCACCATCAGTTGATACCACATGTTCCTTCCTGCCCATTCATCAACCCCAGGTAATGCCGAGGCATCGAACCCATAAGCCTTCCATGCAGCCTCCCGCCTTGCCATGGCATGCAAATGGGCTTGCACCTCTGCCGGGGACCAGTTTGATTCTGCCAGTGCTTCGTTGACATTTTCCGGAACGTCAGGCGTCGGCTCTACAGCCTCTATCTCCGACATGAGCGTCCCTGAAGCGGCAGACTGTGTTTCAAAGCTGTCACCAATTGTCGTCACGGGTAAGGCGACATTATTCATGGTGACTGCTTCTTCATCTTTGACACATTCCGCGCCGGGGCTGTATGGATGCTGTTTCGCAATTTCTTTTTTCTCCATCAACGTCACGAAATTAATGCTGTCCACCGTCTTATGACCGCCCGTGCGGTCTGCTTTTCTCGCCCCCCGTTTGAGACAGGTACACGTATAGTACCCAAAATCATCTATGCCAATTTTTGTCAGAAGCAGAGCACAATCTCCTAGCACCTCAAACCGCCTATATGTATTTAATAACAGCACATTGTCCGTATGTGTTCGCCCGGCCAGGGCAAGTATGTTACCGGTGTTGTCTTCCCATTCGGCGGTGCGTCTGCACAGGGACCCTTCTTCCTTTCTGCAATTGCATGGCAGTATTGCAGCCCCCCCCAACACTCCCTCAACATTGCTCAATGTACCGCTCCGGCCGGACTCTGTGGCGGACTGGGCGTCCGCCGCTGGGTCCTGCTGGGTGGCGTTGTTCTCTGGGGGCACTACCTCTGGCGGTAGTTGGCTCAGTGTTGTTGTGCTGAGGGTCGTCATCTGCGCCTGGGGAGGGTGCGTCGTCACGATTGATATCGTTGAACTGTTGGTTTCCTCTGTCGTCGGCTGTGCTGCCCGCGATGTCCTCAGGGACAGGTTCAGCAGACACATTATCCACCACAGCTTGATCATGCCCATCTTTGTCCCGATTCGGGCCCTCTGGCGATTCTTGTTCTGGCAGTGGTTCTGCAGTTTCGCAGTCGCGCCTCCCTCTTTGGGGATCTTCATCTTTGGGCACCTTGACGCAGTGTGTCAAATGGTACCAAGTTGGTGACCCTTGTACTTGCACCGCAGTTCCGGTACAGCGGACAACTTCGAATGGCCCTTGCCGCCTTTCGTTGAACCACTTGCGCCGGAACACTTTCACATACACCTTGTCTCCTGGCTGAACAGTGTCTTTAGTATTTGCCTCGAGTCTCTCTTGTGCCTCCTCTTGTTTCTGCCTGTCAACAACATAGGTGGAAATATTCCTATGTATCGTGGTTAAGTGTTTGACATAGGCTTTCATTTCGTCCTCCAAAATTGACAGGCTTGGGCCTTTCCCACTGGTTCGCAAACATGGTGAAGGCATGCGTCTACCGGTTGCCAATTCGTGTGGGGTCAAATGCAAATCGCGTAGTTGACTCGACCTGCAGACCATCAGTGCCAGTGGTAAGGCAGCTATCCAATTCAAGCCTGTATGTTGACAAATTTTGGAAATTCTATTTTTTAAAACGCCGTTCATTTTTTCACAAATGCCTTGGCTTTGTGGATGATATACTGCGCCAAGCCGCTGTTTAATTCCCAATTTTTGAAATATGATTTTGACCGTTTTATCCACAAACTCTCTCCCGTTATCTGAAGAAATCCTATCCGGCAGACCCCATCTGCTGATGACTTCTCGGCACAGAAACTTGGCCACAGACTGAGCATCTTTTCGTTTAGTTGGACAGGCCTCCGGCCATCTTGAGAATCGGTCTACGACCACCAACATGTATCTTTTCCCTTCAACAGGTTGTATCATGTCGACGAAATCTATCACTAGTTCTCTCATGGGGCCATTAGGAGTCGGGATGTAACCCGTGGGGGTGGCTACCCCTCTCCTCACATTGTTTTTCAAACAAATTACACATCTTCCAATGACCTGGTCGATTTGTTCGAGTAGATATGGCGCCCAAAACCCATATTCTGCGGTTATTTTTCGCTTCACCTCCCCCCTTGACACATGGGCTAACCCATGTGCCTCCTGGATTAACAGTCCCAACAAATCTGGCGGCGCCACTATCAGACCCTCGTGATTTCTCCAAACGCCGGTAGAGTCCTGACTCGCCCCCCTCTGCGCCCAAAGATGTTTGTCCATCGGATTAACTGCCGTTTTGCATCAACAGCACATCCCTGAGCGTGACCCTGTCCTCGAGGTCAACCTCATGCGTTACTAACAAAACTCTTCCCTTCTGGCTTCCCTTCGTGACAGCCCTGGCTGCCTCGTCTGCCATCTTGTTTCCCTGCGTGACCCTGGACGCATCGGACTTGTGGGCCGCACACTTCGCGATGGCTATTTCACTGGGCTTCATCATAGCCATCAGCAGTCTCATTATCTGCGCATGATGCTGGATGGGGGAACCGTCAGTTTTCTTGAAGCCCCGATTCCTCCACACAGCACCAAACAGGTGGCACACACTATGCGCGTATGCGGAATCTGTATAGATCGTCACTCTTTTCCCTTCCGCGAGCAAGCACGCTTCCGTTAACCCCACCAGTTCAGCAAGCTGGGCCGAGGCTGGTTGTGGTACCACTTCGGCTTTGATTGTCACAAACTCAGGACCTTGCGCTTGTACCACTGCATAGCCAGCGCACAAATTTTCCCCGACTCGATAACAAGAACCGTCCGTCCAGAGTTCGAGATCCGCCTCGCCCAAGGGGATGGCTTGCAAATCAGACCGTAATCTCGAGTATTTTTCTGACTCATGTAAGCAATCGTGAGGGTCTCCGTCCTCTGAAGTTGGCAAAAATTCAGCTGGGTTTACAGTAGTACACCTTGCTAGAGTGACATCCTCTTGCTCGAAAAGTCTGTAATAGTCCCGGAGCCGGGGCTCTGTCAAGGTGTACTTGCCATGGTTCAACAGAGTCCGAAGACTATGGTGAGTCAGAATGGTCACAGGATAGCCCATGGTTATGGCAGAGGCTTTGTCGTACATCAAATAGACTCCCACCATCGCTCTATAGCAAGGCGGCAGTCCCATCTCCACCTCGGAATAGGATGTTGAATAATAGGCCACAGGTTGGGGTCCAGACCCGGTGCCTGTAGGCTGACAAAGAATCGCACATGCAAACTTTCCCCCTGCTGAGATTGACGTGAATAACACGAAATTTTTGGAATAGTCTGGTAAAGCCAATGCCGGGGCCTCTTGCAACCTTGCCTTGGTTGTTTCAAACGCCACAAGGCCATCCTGTGTCCAATCCAGTGTTGCGTGGAGGTCATTATTGCCTGTGTCTTTGACCATAGCCCTTAGCGGCCCTACCAATTTGGCGTATTCTTCGACCCAGGAGGCCGAATAGCCCGCTATTCCCAGAAATGTTAACATTTGCCTGACGGTTCTGGGTTTCGGAGCCGTCCGTATCGCCTCCAAATGGCCATCTGAGATACGTCTCTGTCCATATGATATTTTCTGACCCAAATAGTCAACTTGTTTTTTACAGTATTGCAATTTCTTTTGGGACACTTTATGACCATTTTCTGCCAAAATTTGCAACAGTTTGATCGAGTCTTTGTGACACGTTTCAACATCTACGGCACAGACAATAATATCGTCCACATATTGAATAACAGTGCTCTGCACCTGTCGTTCCAGCCCTTCGAGGTCATCTTTTAACACTTTGTTAAACACATGAGGGCTATGTTTATAGCCCATAGGAAGTCTCTGATATTGATAAAACTGCCCCTTGAACGTAAACCCGAACAGTCCTTGTGATTCACAGCTGAGTGGGACACTGAAAAAGGCGCCACAAAGGTCCACCACTGAGAAGCACTCAGCATCCGGCGGTATCTGTGCCAGCAGGGTGTGCGGATCCGGCACATCGGCTACATTGTCAATTACCACCTCGTTCACTGCTCGAAGATCGTGTACCAGCCGATGGGTGTTGTCAGGTTTTTTCAAGGGCAATATTGGCGTATTACTAAGAGGGGTCTGCGTTATTCTTAACACATTTGCCACGAGCAGCCCTTCAATCTGTGTCTCGATCCCTTGAACTGCTTCCTCTTTCAGTGGATACTGTGTTTTCCACGGCGGCCTACAGCCTGGCCGAAGATCCACTTTTACCGGTTGCGCTGATTTTACAAGTCCAATATCTGTACTATGGCGCGACCACAGGTAGTCAGGGACCTGCCGTAACATGTCCTCTTTGAGTTGATCAGTCGCCATACTGAGGATGGAGTCGTGCGACAGCTGCACCGTTTGTGGTTGTCCGTGTCCGTGCGCTGAGATCATGATCTTCATATACTGCTTATCAGCGCTCACCCACAGCGCAACGTTTCCTTCCAGCGGGGAAAACTTGCGCCTCTCCGCCTCCACCATCATCTCCCCCACATGTTGCTGCTCACAGTCCTCTGCCACCAACAAGGTCACATGTGGGATGCTATTTTTGACCTTGAATTCCTTGTTGATGTATATGTCTCTCTGTATCTTCATGGCCACTCCCTGTGGTCCCAGGACGATACAAGTCCCATTCAATTGCACTCCCTGGGGTTGCCGACGTAACCACTCTTCTGCCTGGGCCTGCGTTAGGTCTTTGTGGTATTGTAATGTACAGTGAAACGGGTACTCGGGGGTCCTTGCTCCTGGTTTATTGGAGTGGATAAACTTTTCCCAGTTCTTGTATGGTTCCAACAGGTCGTCGCTGATCTTACCCACCCAAAATACAGTGGGCGTTGACTTCCTGGACTCTGACAGCATCATCACCTGATGGCACGCTTGGTATGGGATTTCAATCTCACATCCATCGGGGGAACACTTTATGGTGCAGTTTAATCCACACAAAGCATCTCTGCCAAGGAGGGCAATAGGTGTACGGTCTGACACCAGGACTGGTATTCTTATCGTGTGGTCTTGCCAGCAGAGCTTTACTGGTCTTGTGGAAGGGATCAGCTGTTTAATACCCTCGAACCCTATTGTCCGCACGAAATGACCGGACATGGGGAGATGTGTAGCGTCTTCGGGCCGGATACAAGTGAAAGCTGCTCCGCTGTCAACCATAGCTGTTAATGGTTGATCATTTACTTTCACTGTTATTATTGGCTCCTGTTCCGGACCTGACACTACCAGCTGACATCCCCCCTTAGGGCACTCTGGGCACCCCTAAAATCCGGGCTCCGGGCCCCCAAAGGGGTGTACCGGGCCTTGGGGCATTTGGACTCGTTGTTTGACGCCCCCTCTGAAGCCACCTCCAGGGGAGCTGTTGTTGGGTCTGTCGCAGTGGCGAGCCATGTGGCCTGGTCTCCCGCAATTGTAACACACAGTAGGTCTTTGTTGTAGGCCCCCCGGGAGATTCGGCCGTCCTGCCCATCCTCTGTCTCCACGGGCTTTGGCTCCCCAGAGATGGGTCTGTCTATTTCCCCATTGAGGGGCTGGACTGAAGGGCGCTGCCATAGCTGACTGCGGCGGTTGTCCAGGCGGGGGCGTGGGCTGTAATATGATTTGTTGTGGTGGAGCTTGCACCACGACTGTCTGCTTCTTCTCCTTCTTATTGTCCGCGAGTTGCACCTGGTTCAGCCTCCTCACCACTTCTTGGTCTTGTTCCTTTTGGGCCATCTCCTTCTTGCGGAACCAATCAACTTGATGAGCTATGTGATCGGTGTAGACAGTAGTCGTCATGTTTCCCAGTCCCACTACTTCAGCCAGTTTACTCCTCACTTGCAGGGGCAGGCCCTTCTGGATCTTATCCCGCAAGATAGATTTTTCCATTTGGGTTGTGTCCGGGTCGTTTCCAGTAATGTGTCTCCAAGTTTGATGCGCTCTTGCCACGTATGAGCGTGCATTCTCCATCGGTCCCAGGGGTTCGATCACAATGTTATCGGGGTTTGCATTGGTCGGATAAGCTGCCCTCAGTGCTCCCCACATCTGGCCTCGGACTGCTGCAAACAGGTCGGAGTCATTCGCTGATGTTGTGGTAAATCGATGTAGCCCTGCTTTTCCCAAAAGGTCTTTCATGGTATGAACTCCTACCACATTAGCCAGAAGCCTCTTGATGTCGCCTACCGCAAACTGCGTCCCCACCATGCACTCCTCCAACTTGGATATCCAAGGGTGTGCTCCATCCTGAATGGTGGGCAGCTTCTCAAGGATGGCTGACATGTCGGAATTCTGCCATGGCTTGTATTCCAGCTGTTGTCCTCTTACCAACACTGGCAGAATTGTATGTGCTCCCCTTAATTTTCGCCCATGCCTTAAAGGATTCGCCGGCAGCTTGGATGCTTCTTTCTTCAGCTCGCGTTCAGCAACTTCTAATCTTTGCAATTCTTCTTCCAGCTCCTCTTGCTCCCCGGGCTCCCCACACCAATCCAATTCCTCCAGGCATTGCTTTTTCTTGGTCTTAATGCTTATTAAAGCCGTTCGTCTCCAATCCTCTATAGCCATGGGGGTGGAGCATGAGGTGGGCGTTGGGACCTTGCCGCCCCACTCGTCATCACTACTGTCGCTCCCACTGTCGGTACTGCTAAAATATGTTTTTGTCCTAATCTTTTTCCCTGGAGTGCGTCCTTTTTCCTCCGCTCGTTTTAAGATGCTTTTAATTATGGGGGCGTAACCCCCAGCTGCTCCTTCAGCGTCACTCTGGCTGTCATACCGCGCCTCCTTTCTGGTGTAGTCAGAGGTGCCTTGCTTCGCAAATCGTGTTTTATTTCTTTTGTGGGTAGGGCTGGGGTGCATGATGATGGTTGTCTTCGCTCTTCCTGTTTCGACAATGTCTTTATCCTCCGTCTCCAGCTGGTAACTTCCTTCTTGGTTGATTATCGGGAGTTGTGGATAGACATTACCGTTGTTTTCACTCGCATCATACGGTGGGGGATTCTTAACAGGGGACACATGTGAAAAAGGCGTGTTTGCTTTTTCCATTAATTTCCTAGCTTCCTCCACATTTTTCAGCATTTCAGCTGTCATTTTCTCTTTTTTCTGTTTGAACTCTCGGTTCAATTTGAGTCCTTCTTCGTCAAATATTTTCAACAATCCCAATTCCCATTCTCTTTTTTCCTTCCTTTTTTCTCCTATTTTTCCTTTTTTATTTCCTGCCTTGTATGCTGATACAAGTATTCGTATAGTCTCGATTACTTCCCTGTTAAAAGTCCCTTCCACCGGCCAAGGCCTTTCAATATCCGGCCATCTCTTATTCCATCTCTTAGATATTTCTTTGACCCCCTTGATAAGCGGGTTGTTTCTCAACACCACCTCTATGGGGGTAGTCATCATTGGGCTTGCAAAGCTCCTTTCTCCCATCTTTTTTTTTTTTTTTTTTTTTGATTCAATGTCAATTAAACAATTGAGATAAGATTTTGCCAACTTCAGATGCGACCCTTAGGACCGTATTGTCATGCGCTTTCTTGATATTTAATTCGGTGTACTTGCACGCACTATTCCTGTACCAGCACTCGACTTATGTTTGAGATGATGATTTGTCTGAAAAACAGTTATTCACAATCTTTATGATGATCAGTCTGTTGTCAGTCTGCTATGCAATCCTTTGATTGCGGGTGAGAGTGAACTGCAAGAGTTTGTGGATAAATCACACTGGCCTTAAGAATTTTGGATGCGGCGCTCCACGAGGCTCTTCTCCAGAAGACCGGTAAGTTCAGTCTGTGTCTCTTTGTCCTCCTGGAGAAAACGGATGTATCTGCCGTCTCAGGTTTTTTATGCAAACAGAAAATCAGAAGTATTGAGGAGAGTTCCAACGAAACAGAGCAGTATCACTAATTTGTTTTAAATTTGTCCTCCTTCACAACTTAAATTAACAAGTTGGGCTCTTCTTCAGTTCCACCTTGCCATTCCTCTCAGAATGCTAAAGGTGGCGCCAGCTGGCCTTAATGGGGTCCCCCATTATTTACGAGGGGGCTACCCTCTTCAGCCACAACTTGTTGTCTCCACTTGCATGCACATCTATATTAGTGTCGTATTGGGTAACACACGCATGCTCCTATTTCTCCAGTTGGTCATGCATTCTTTTGCCCCTTCAGCATTCCGTCTTCCACCATTCTATCATAGTTTCTCTCGTTGCTGGCAGGGCAGGCCCCCTTAATTGGGCATAACTTCGGCCCTGCGCCCCGCCTCGGCATCACCGCGCGGGGAGGGGCCAGCCTTAAACACAGTGGGCAGATACAGGTTGGCCACTCCCTGCCCTACCCACCGCCAGATCTCCCCCCGCGCGCGGGCACCGCAGGCGTGCACGCGCCCCAGAGCAACGAGAGCGCACTCTACTATCCGTTATTTTTGGTGGTTTTCCAAACACTCAAACTCTCCCCCATGCGCGCTCATGAGCACATTCACACACACACACACACACGTACTTACGGACACGCGCGCACCCACACAAACACGCACGCACACACCCCTACACACACACTTACTGGGCCCAACAAGTACACGCCTCACGCGTCCATTCATTCGGAAGCTCAAACAGACAACATTAAGCTGACAGAGTTCACAAAATTTACACACGGACACAAAAGACATACAACGGGATTCGAATCCATTCCACATTTTGCTTCTTTCCAACTGCTGTTGAGCAGTTTGGTCATTTTAACTGTCATCAGAGCAGATGCACTGACAAATACGCACGTCTTACTTAACTTTTGTGTCGTTTCGTTTCGTTCCTAATAGCGCTGTATATCTCCCCTTTATTCTGCAGAATTTAACTTAAGTGTGCACACAAATTACTTTACCAATTATATCAATATTAAAACCCCAGAGGCCTCTTTTCCACGTTTTCCATTTTCACACAGCAGCCGCACAAAACCTTCGTCCAATAGCGGTTTTGTCGCCGGCTCAAATTTATCAAACTTTGACAGACGTGCATGCTATTACAGTGCGCCTCGACAAATCGGGATCGGACCGTTGCCGCGATAACGCACCAGCTACCTCGGTATTCAAAAATGACAGCCCACCGAGTTTACTCTGCCATTTTCTTGCACCAGCGTTTAAATCGAGGAGCCTTGTAACCCCCACACACTTCTAATTCGATCAGTGTCCAAACGACGTGGCTCACGCGCACTTTATTTTCCTCGGTACCCTTAAAATCTGACCGGATCTCGGCACCCATAACTGGGTCTGACCGGACCACTTCGGCACCCTTAAAAAAAAAAAAGGGTCTGACCGGGTCACTTCCACATTCATGCTCACAGTTACGGATGCCAAGGCTGCGCACTTTTCCTATTTGCCAAACGCGGTCAGCGCAAGCCTCCCTTTTATGTCGGACTTTTGACGGAGACTTCCACGTCCGCCGAACAGCTTGGCAACCGCACTTGGCCCGTACAGCCATTAGGTGCGACTGCAGTGTCCCGGCTTGTCCCAGGAATTTTAACCGTCTGGGGGCTAAGCGGGTGGCTATCTCTTGTCGCAACAGTGTTCAATCGTATCTGTGTTTTCGCCTCATTCACACAGCTAAAATTTCTATCCTCCATCGGATCTGTCGCCAAACTAAAGTCCACGTTTTATGGGACTTTCTACCATTCTTTTATTGTGACGGTCAACAGCGATGTCCCTGACAACCTGTCCCGTCACGAGCCACACTACTTCGGGCTTTTTTTCTTTTTCATCATTCATCATTCTCACCAGACATGTCACTCACTCCACTGTGCACATTCCCCATTAAGTTCTAAGTTACTGTTCACTTTTTATTTCTTATTTTTTATTTATTTTCTATTTTTATTTTATTTTTTCTTTGCTGCTTCTATTTGGGGCCACTCCCCCTTTGAAAGTCGAATTATGACGACTTTTTGACTGGGAGAGACAACTTACTCCCGAGACAGCTCATGGCCACATCAGATTCGGTTGTAACTGCCCCCCTCAAGGGGCCGACCCCCCACCTGTCCAAGAACCGAGCATATCGCGGCAACTGCGGGCGAAGCATCTCACCTTAATGACAGCCGCTGGTCGACCGCTGGATTCTCGCTCAGGAAGCGGGCGCGAATTCCCCGGGGGAACACGAATCCTGTTCGTGACGCCAAAAATGTGGTGAATGGTCTTTGTTGTTTCGCTGGTCTCCAAAAAACACTCAGTGGACAATGGCTGTCCCGGCCAAGCACTCCAGTGACACACGGCTGATTGGGAAAAGATTTTATTCAACCGATGTCAAAGTGATGTCTCTCCAAAAGTTTGAGTGGCCCCAAAAGCAAAGATGGTTCAGCTCTCGACGGCACAGATGTTCGCCCCAAAAAAGCTCCCCCCTCTGGCAGACAAGCCTATCTTATACCTGCCCGAACCGTTGATGTCATGACTTGGGGTGCAGCTGCTGTTCGTATTTTAGTCTACTCGTTGCTCCCAAATGTCCTAAGAAGGACATGTAGAAGACGCTTTCCCCTGCATAACAACAGCTGCTCCCTTCTATATTCTAAGTTGCTATACCTTGCAGAAACTGAGGCATCTCTGGCCAGCCAAAATAGCTTATGGTCTCCTCACTGCAGCTAAGTCACCATTTAAGGTGACATACGGCGACGCCTAGAATCTAAAATTTACCTCAGTTTTATAAGCATTTTTAATTTTATTGCTTAAATCGCATTTTCTCGGCGAGCTGAGCACTTTTTCTGAATTGTGCCGCTCCCGTCACTCTGGTTAGGTTGGCATCGAAAAATACGCTCTCGCGTGCTTTACACTGTGTTCCAAATTATTATGCAAATTGTATTTATGTGTCATAAAGATTACATTTTTTGTTTTTCAATTAAACTCATGGATGGTATTACGTGTCAGGGCTCTTTGGATCACTGAGATCAATCTCAGACACCGGGGATCATTACCGGCCAGTTGAGCCCAAATTAAGGAAAAACTACTTAAGAATGGTGTTCCACATTATTAAGCAGATAATTTGAAGTTCGCTTTGAGCAGTGGCGGACGCCAACCCACGACCGGTGGGAGAGCTCGGAGGGCGGATGGGCTTTCAAGGAAGCCCCCCAGGCCGGTCCCACTCGCACTTAGAATTTTTTTTTTTTTTGGCTTCCATAATGTACCGGGCGCGGACGCGAAACCCACGCCGGGCAGGAGAGCTCGAAAGGCGGCTAAGCATTCAAGGAAGCACCGTCTGGAGCTTCAGAGCCGTTCCGCCTGACTTTTAACGTAGAGTACCGGGCGCAAACCACTAACTCAAGCCCGGCATGGCAGCTCGAAAGGCGGCTAAGCATTCAAGGAAGCACCGTCTGGAGCTTCAGAGCCGTTCCGCCTGACTTTTAACGTAGAGTACCGGGCGCAAACCACTAACTCAAGCCCGGCATGGCAGCTCGAAAGGCGGCTAAGCATTCAAGGAAGCACCGTCTGGAGCTTCAGAGCCGTTCCGCCTGACTTTTAACGTAGAGTACCGGGCGCAAACCACTAACTCAAGCCCGGCATGGCAGCTCGAAAGGCGGCTAAGCATTCAAGGAAGCACCGTCTGGAGCTTCAGAGCCGTTCCGCCTGACTTTTAACGTAGAGTACCGGGCGCAAACCACTAACTCAAGCCCGGCATGGCAGCTCGAAAGGCGGCTAAGCATTCAAGGAAGCACCGTCTGGAGCTTCAGAGCCGTTCCGCCTGACTTTTAACGTAGAGTACCGGGCGCAAACCACTAACTCAAGCCCGGCATGGCAGCTCGAAAGGCGGCTAAGCATTCAAGGAAGCACCGTCTGGAGCTTCAGAGCCGTTCCGCCTGACTTTTAACGTAGAGTACCGGGCGCAAACCACTAACTCAAGCCCGGCATGGCAGCTCGAAAGGCGGCTAAGCATTCAAGGAAGCACCGTCTGGAGCTTCAGAGCCGTTCCGCCTGACTTTTAACGTAGAGTACCGGGCGCAAACCACTAACTCAAGCCCGGCATGGCAGCTCGAAAGGCGGCTAAGCATTCAAGGAAGCACCGTCTGGAGCTTCAGAGCCGTTCCGCCTGACTTTTAACGTAGAGTACCGGGCGCAAACCACTAACTCAAGCCCGGCATGGCAGCTCGAAAGGCGGCTAAGCATTCAAGGAAGCACCGTCTGGAGCTTCAGAGCCGTTCCGCCTGACTTTTAACGTAGAGTACCGGGCGCAAACCACTAACTCAAGCCCGGCATGGCAGCTCGAAAGGCGGCTAAGCATTCAAGGAAGCACCGTCTGGAGCTTCAGAGCCGTTCCGCCTGACTTTTAACGTAGAGTACCGGGCGCAAACCACTAACTCAAGCCCGGCATGGCAGCTCGAAAGGCGGCTAAGCATTCAAGGAAGCACCGTCTGGAGCTTCAGAGCCGTTCCGCCTGACTTTTAACGTAGAGTACCGGGCGCAAACCACTAACTCAAGCCCGGCATGGCAGCTCGAAAGGCGGCTAAGCATTCAAGGAAGCACCGTCTGGAGCTTCAGAGCCGTTCCGCCTGACTTTTAACGTAGAGTACCGGGCGCAAACCACTAACTCAAGCCCGGCATGGCAGCTCGAAAGGCGGCTAAGCATTCAAGGAAGCACCGTCTGGAGCTTCAGAGCCGTTCCGCCTGACTTTTAACGTAGAGTACCGGGCGCAAACCACTAACTCAAGCCCGGCATGGCAGCTCGAAAGGCGGCTAAGCATTCAAGGAAGCACCGTCTGGAGCTTCAGAGCCGTTCCGCCTGACTTTTAACGTAGAGTACCGGGCGCAAACCACTAACTCAAGCCCGGCATGGCAGCTCGAAAGGCGGCTAAGCATTCAAGGAAGCACCGTCTGGAGCTTCAGAGCCGTTCCGCCTGACTTTTAACGTAGAGTACCGGGCGCAAACCACTAACTCAAGCCCGGCATGGCAGCTCGAAAGGCGGCTAAGCATTCAAGGAAGCACCGTCTGGAGCTTCAGAGCCGTTCCGCCTGACTTTTAACGTAGAGTACCGGGCGCAAACCACTAACTCAAGCCCGGCATGGCAGCTCGAAAGGCGGCTAAGCATTCAAGGAAGCACCGTCTGGAGCTTCAGAGCCGTTCCGCCTGACTTTTAACGTAGAGTACCGGGCGCAAACCACTAACTCAAGCCCGGCATGGCAGCTCGAAAGGCGGCTAAGCATTCAAGGAAGCACCGTCTGGAGCTTCAGAGCCGTTCCGCCTGACTTTTAACGTAGAGTACCGGGCGCAAACCACTAACTCAAGCCCGGCATGGCAGCTCGAAAGGCGGCTAAGCATTCAAGGAAGCACCGTCTGGAGCTTCAGAGCCGTTCCGCCTGACTTTTAACGTAGAGTACCGGGCGCAAACCACTAACTCAAGCCCGGCATGGCAGCTCGAAAGGCGGCTAAGCATTCAAGGAAGCACCGTCTGGAGCTTCAGAGCCGTTCCGCCTGACTTTTAACGTAGAGTACCGGGCGCAAACCACTAACTCAAGCCCGGCATGGCAGCTCGAAAGGCGGCTAAGCATTCAAGGAAGCACCGTCTGGAGCTTCAGAGCCGTTCCGCCTGACTTTTAACGTAGAGTACCGGGCGCAAACCACTAACTCAAGCCCGGCATGGCAGCTCGAAAGGCGGCTAAGCATTCAAGGAAGCACCGTCTGGAGCTTCAGAGCCGTTCCGCCTGACTTTTAACGTAGAGTACCGGGCGCAAACCACTAACTCAAGCCCGGCATGGCAGCTCGAAAGGCGGCTAAGCATTCAAGGAAGCACCGTCTGGAGCTTCAGAGCCGTTCCGCCTGACCTTTAACGTAGAGTACCGGGCGCAAACCACTAACTCAAGCCCGGCATGGCAGCTCGAAAGGCGGCTAAGCATTCAAGGAAGCACCGTCTGGAGCTTCAGAGCCGTTCCGCCTGACTTTTAACGTAGAGTACCGGGCGCAAACCACTAACTCAAGCCCGGCATGGCAGCTCGAAAGGCGGCTAAGCATTCAAGGAAGCACCGTCTGGAGCTTCAGAGCCGTTCCGCCTGACTTTTAACGTAGAGTACCGGGCGCAAACCACTAACTCAAGCCCGGCATGGCAGCTCGAAAGGCGGCTAAGCATTCAAGGAAGCACCGTCTGGAGCTTCAGAGCCGTTCCGCCTGACTTTTAACGTAGAGTACCGGGCGCAAACCACTAACTCAAGCCCGGCATGGCAGCTCGAAAGGCGGCTAAGCATTCAAGGAAGCACCGTCTGGAGCTTCAGAGCCGTTCCGCCTGACTTTTAACGTAGAGTACCGGGCGCAAACCACTAACTCAAGCCCGGCATGGCAGCTCGAAAGGCGGCTAAGCATTCAAGGAAGCACCGTCTGGAGCTTCAGAGCCGTTCCGCCTGACTTTTAACGTAGAGTACCGGGCGCAAACCACTAACTCAAGCCCGGCATGGCAGCTCGAAAGGCGGCTAAGCATTCAAGGAAGCACCGTCTGGAGCTTCAGAGCCGTTCCGCCTGACTTTTAACGTAGAGTACCGGGCGCAAACCACTAACTCAAGCCCGGCATGGCAGCTCGAAAGGCGGCTAAGCATTCAAGGAAGCACCGTCTGGAGCTTCAGAGCCGTTCCGCCTGACTTTTAACGTAGAGTACCGGGCGCAAACCACTAACTCAAGCCCGGCATGGCAGCTCGAAAGGCGGCTAAGCATTCAAGGAAGCACCGTCTGGAGCTTCAGAGCCGTTCCGCCTGACTTTTAACGTAGAGTACCGGGCGCAAACCACTAACTCAAGCCCGGCATGGCAGCTCGAAAGGCGGCTAAGCATTCAAGGAAGCACCGTCTGGAGCTTCAGAGCCGTTCCGCCTGACTTTTAACGTAGAGTACCGGGCGCAAACCACTAACTCAAGCCCGGCATGGCAGCTCGAAAGGCGGCTAAGCATTCAAGGAAGCACCGTCTGGAGCTTCAGAGCCGTTCCGCCTGACTTTTAACGTAGAGTACCGGGCGCAAACCACTAACTCAAGCCCGGCATGGCAGCTCGAAAGGCGGCTAAGCATTCAAGGAAGCACCGTCTGGAGCTTCAGAGCCGTTCCGCCTGACTTTTAACGTAGAGTACCGGGCGCAAACCACTAACTCAAGCCCGGCATGGCAGCTCGAAAGGCGGCTAAGCATTCAAGGAAGCACCGTCTGGAGCTTCAGAGCCGTTCCGCCTGACTTTTAACGTAGAGTACCGGGCGCAAACCACTAACTCAAGCCCGGCATGGCAGCTCGAAAGGCGGCTAAGCATTCAAGGAAGCACCGTCTGGAGCTTCAGAGCCGTTCCGCCTGACTTTTAACGTAGAGTACCGGGCGCAAACCACTAACTCAAGCCCGGCATGGCAGCTCGAAAGGCGGCTAAGCATTCAAGGAAGCGACGCCGGCCGGTCCGCGGGCCAAATAGGGTCCAGTAAAGTACCGGGCGCAAACCACTAACTCAAGCCCGGCATGGCAGCTCGAAAGGCGGCTAAGCATTCAAGGAAGCGACGCCACTAACGCCTTGTGGCGGTCGCCTTGTGGCGGTCGGGGGGTGGCGGTCGGGGCTGGCGCTTGGGGCCGGTGGCGGTCGCCTTGTGGCGGTCGCCTTGTGGCGGTCGCCTTGTGGCGGTCGCCTTGTGGCGGTCGGGGGGTGGCGGTCGGGGCTGGCGCTTGGGGCCGGTGGCGGTCGCCTTGTGGCGGTCGCCTTGTGGCGGTCGCCTTGTGGCGGTCGGGGGGTGGCGGTCGGGGCTGGCGC